>NC_134220.1:16372556-16675586 GCF_965140235.1 Caretta caretta | reverse complement strand
CTGTAGCACATGCACAGAAACATAGCTCAACTGGTCCAGTTAGTCAAAAACCGCCTCTCCTTTATATGCGAGTTTCCATCATCAAAAATGGAATTTGAATAGCAGAAGATTTGATCATGTGAGAGGTGGGGAAAGAGGAATTATGCAAACACATCAGTTCTGTGAACACTATTTTTTATTCTGCATCATAGATCAATGGGATCTGAAATCAATGGGATTATTTGTGGAATAAAGTACTATAGAGTGCTGGACTAGACAACATAGCAAGGATGGATGACAAAGAAAGGAAGGGGGTAAGGGAATGCATGAATTAGATCAGGGAAAGATTGTGAGGTATGCTTGTTGTTATATATGCATTTTAACTTATTAACATGTGGGGTAGTGTCCAGAGTGAAAGCAGGGTGAAGGCCAGTGATCGTAGGTTGACCAAAAGAACTACATTGTGAGGGAGGACTTGAAGTGGGAGAGTGTGGCTGTGTGCTTTACAGAGTGAGTGAGGGTGTGTCGGGTGCAGTGTGCAGCATGAAAAAAGGCATGGACTTGGGAGAGCAGGGGAGCAACAAGGTGAGCTGAATTGGCTGAGCGTGGGTATAAGTGGGAGAATAGGTGATAGCTAGAAGTGTGACTTTAGCTGGGACAGAACTATGTAGAGCCTTCTAGACAGAGATGAGCTTGAATTTAAAATGGAAGACAGGCAGATGTATCATAAAGTTGCCTCTGCACATAGCTCTTAAACATTTTATTTTCTATATTTTAGAATATATACCAAAGAAACTCCTAACTTTTTCTATCCAATAGTACACGTATAGGGTCAAGGGACATACCTGTGTCTCTGCTCTTAACTGCCACCACAGCCATCCGGGTGCACAAACTGACAAGTTGTGTTACAATGAGTCACTGTTGTCTTTGGAAAAAGAAAAGGAGGACTTGTGGCACCTTAGAGACTAACCAATTTATTTGAGCATGAGCTTTCGTGAGCTACAGCTCACTTCATCAGACTTCATCACTTCATCTGATGAAGTGAGCTGTAGCTCACGAAAGCTCATGCTCAAATAAATTGGTTAGTCTCTAAGGTGCCACAAGTACTCCTTTTCTTTTTGCGAATACAGACTAACACGGCTGTTCCTCTGAATGTTGTCTTTGGGAAAGCAAAGGTAACTTTTTGGCATGACTGAGAAGTAGGATGAAGAGTGATGCAGCTTTGTCCCAAATAGGAAGCCTGTGTGGTGTGAGCACTTAGCACTGTGTGCTTTTAATTATTATTTTAAAAAATTCAAAACCAGTTTGACACATTTTTGTGTCTACCGTTTCTTTATGATGACTGACATCTTCTCCGTTTCAGATTGGTCAGGGATTTAGAAGGTAGATGCAGAAAGCAAATGAAATTAAAACCCTGATAAGAAACCATAAGAGTAACATAACCTTGCTGCTACCAATACATTAGAAATCCTGACTCCTACAGGACTATCTGTCAGTTTTACGATCTGTTACATAAGTGGGTGGATGGGCAGGGAATGATTCTTTAATTATCAGGGGTTGGCAGAATATGCTTATACTGATATATTGCCCTACTGTTTTTTGATTAACAGCTAATAAGTTCCAGACCCATAACTAGAAGATTTGGCTCATTATGTTTTTTAAAAGTCACAAATATGCCTGATGTGGGCTAAATGGTATGGATAGTTTTGTAGCATCACATTAGCTCTGCTTGAGTCCATAAGAATTTAAGAATGGCCATACTGGGTCAGACCAATGATCCATCTAGCCCAGTATCCTGTCTTCCCACTGGTGCCAGATACTTCAGAGGGAATGAACAGAACAGGACAATTATCAAGTGATCCATGTCCTGTCATCCAGTCCCAGCTTCTGGCAGTCAGACGTTTACAGACACCCAGAGCACGAGATTCATCCCTGACCATCTTGGCTAATAGCCATTGATGGCCCTATCTTCCATGAACTTTTCTAATTCTTTTTTGACCACTCCTTTGGATGTAGCTCCATTGAAGATTTTATTTCTGCTAAGAGACCTGTGAGCAGGGACTGTTATTTGGTCTGGGTGGCTGCGTGTGCATGTAACCACTGTAAACCATGACTATTCCCCGTTTAGATAATCCACAATGGAAACTGCAACGGGCCCACATAGCAGTCTCTCCAGTTCAGCCAGCTTCCATAATGTTCTCCCACTGCTTCCTTCTCAATATTCCTGACACTCATTTATGTGCCTAGCCCACTAGAATTTAGTCCATCATGCTCATAAATTTGTTCATTTTTATGATTAGCCCATTTTGACTTCTTGCACTTCGTTTGTCTTTAAATTTTATCGTTTGTGCCTCAAATTCTAACACCTGTTGGCAGTTTCACCTTGTTGAATTAGAACGATGACTGTGGGGATAATTATGAGCAGAAGGAACATTCGGGAATTGTTTCAGTTTTGTTTGTTTTTTCTAGTTGCATTTACGGACCCCCCCCCCACTCCTTACTGAACAATTGAGGGTGTTGGTTACTTCCTTCTGTGTTTATGTAAGAAAGCTGTTTATAGTCAGTTTTTCCAGTTGGCATATGTACTTCCTTGACTGCAGTTTGACACATCATTTCTCCCACTCCCTCCCTACAAGTGAAGCTAATGAAAGTCCTTTTTTAAATTATTTGTGATTGTTGGTGTTAACCATAGAAGTGGCCACCATTCCAGCTTGGAAGTGTGCTGCTTGACATACTTGTTTTTGCTTTTTAGTTCCCAGTGGTTGAGAAACCATGTACACTTCACTGGGTGCTCAAACAGCTCCGTAAACTGTCACACACCCTGGCTTGTTTAGATGAAATGAGAGACCAAATGGTTTATCAAAGCAGTGGGGGTGGATAAAAATGGATTTTTTTTCTTTTTGTTGCGTGAAATTGTAACACCAACGGACCCCGGTCGTTGGCAGGCGGCATCGAACCGGGGACCTCTGGAGCTTAGTGCATGATCCTCTACTGCATGAACTAAAAGCCAACTGCCCCTTAGCTAAGGCTGTAGAGCAGACTCATTAATGGCTAAGTGGTCTCGGTGCCCCTAGAGGGGACAGACCAGCACACCCGGGAGGGATGTGGGTTACAAAATATTTTAGTTTATTGTCAAATGTAAGAAATTTTTCAGAATGAGTTATAGTTCAGCCCATCCCTGCTGGGGTGCACAAGTTTGGGTGAGAGGATATAAGGAACTTCCTCACCCACCCTTGTGCACTCACACAGAAGCCTGGTTCAGTGGCAGCATTTGAGCTTTACAGATTGCAAGCTGTGCTCAGAGCTAGTTCCCGCAGCAACACTAGCTGCATCATATAGGGAAGGAGATGACAGGGCCATGCTCCACTTTACTGACTTGCACAACTACCCTGTTCTAGGAGGGTGCACACTGCACCCTGTCCTTGGATGGTGCAATATCTGGTTCCCCCTTACTTTAGGTAGGCCATGGTGTGCTGCTGCCCATTGTGCATCCTTGCTACCTTCTATCCTGAACTGTGATTTAGCACCACAGTTGAGCCATTAGAATTAAACTGTTTTATCATCTGTCTTTTTTTCTATGACAGATCAGTTATTTAAATTGTTTGCCAAAGGAAGGGTTGTATATAATTTCCTACATTTTGGATGGTTTTCATGAATAAGAGTTAAGTATTGTAACTCATTTTTCCAATATAGAAATGCAAGATTTTTAATATAATCGTCAAGGTGATTTACAACATTAATGAACTGAGCCCTGACCTTCCAATAAGATGCATGCAGGCAGACACCTGTGTCCATGTGGAGCCCATTTGTTAGATGAAATTTCATTTAAAGGTGAACTGAAATGCTTCATAACTATTAAATAAGTTCTTCAGTCTTCAAGATCTTTGATATTTTCATGCCTCACTATACCTCAGTTTCCCTGAGTGACTAGTCATAAGTGAGGGGACACAGTAACTCTGTGGCCAAGTCAGGAAAGAAACTCATCTCCTCCTGACTGCCATTTCCCCCTCTAACCACTAGACAATACTGCCTTCCCACAATTAAAAAAAGAACACATTTCTGTGAGAGACAGGCACAGTATAGTCGTCTAATCACAGGAGTGGGTTTTAGGAACTCCTGAGTTCTAATCGTATTCTAAAATAGCTACTTTTGAGCCCTTAACAAGACATTTCATCTCTCTTGGTCTGTTTCTCCATCAATATAATGGGAGTAAAACCTACCTCTATTTTACTGCTCCCTATTTATATAACAAACAAACACACTTAATTGTGTTATCTTTTACACCATAAATGCTGTGTAACCAGATGGCTCCAAAATGTAATTAAATATTTAAAATGTACCCTATATTTAAAAAAGGTAAGGAAAATCTCTATCATACCCATGAATGCATCCGATGAAGTGAGCTGTAGCTCACGAAAGCTTATGCTCAAATAAATTTGTTAGTCTCTAAGGTGCCACAAATACTCCTTTTCTTTTTCCATGAAATGTGAGTTATTGTACTTAGGTACTTGAAGTATATCTTCTTAAATAGCATTCTTCTTCTGTGCCATGCTAATGCCAGCATTGGACAAGTAGAGCCATGTAGGGGAGTAGTGGGAAGTAAATGTGCTCTCCTATGCCCCCTTCCACCATCTCCCCTCTTGACCCCATGCCATGGCTGCTTTTGAATGCTTTGGAGGTATGTGGGAAAGGACAGACCATAATGCCTGCATGCTTAATATTTCCACCACCACCACCCTGAGAAAGGGGGAGGGACAGGAAATGGGCTCCCCTCTGTGTGCTGGCCTGAGGTGCTGGCTAGGAGTAAGGAGTGAGTAAGCTTCACCCAAACTTACTCTCCTCCCAAACAAGAAGGGAGCAGGGAAGGAATTGTGTGGCTCTCCAAGTCAGTTTCTTCCTGGTCCTCCTCCTTCAGCGGTGTAGCTACCTGCTGCTTTGACACAGGGCTGAGTCTCAATCTAGCCTGTTGCGAATATTTTAGAGAAGTCCTAATTTCTGGTAATTACTTTAATGCAATGTAATGTTTCTTCTGTCTGATTTCCTTTATGATGATTTTTATGCTTTATCTGCTTTGTTCCCTTCTTAGTTCTTCCAGCAACTGTGGAGGGTGCACCTGTAGCAGGCAGTGAGAAAGCTGCTGTTGAACACAATGGACTGTGAATGGGTCCTTGAAGAAAAAATCTGACATTGGACCTGTTTCTGAGAGGTGCTGAAACTTTGAAACCACTGACTTCATCGGGAGTTGTGGGTGCACAGCAGCTCTCAGAATCAGGCTCTTGATGGTGTAAGGCCATTAACATTCCTCTTGATTGCCTGAAATTACAGCTCTTGTGGATGCCTGGGACTTTCTTTCAGAGCCAAGTGCTGAATATAAACTAATCCAAAATGCCCAGTGCTGAATTGGTATATGAGGAATAGCTACAATTTAGGTTCCAGAGGGTCATCAACACTATTTATTAGAGACTGGTAATAATAGTGAACAGATACATTCCATACCAAGCTCTCCAGGGATTTAAAAATACCCGAAGTCCAGCCAGTGAAATCCAGCCAAGTTTTATAAAAATTATAGTAGTGGCTTTTATTAAATATAATCAGTGCATTTAAAATGTATAAAGTATTCAGTTTACTTAAAGGAGTTATTTTGCCAAACCATAAATGTACCAAAAACTAAAGCAAGGAATAACAGTTTAGGAAATCTAAATTTACAGTGCCATAAAAAAAAGCTTTGACTTTCAGATTTTAAAAAAACCTCTCTGCTTAAGCATGTGATTCATATTTAATCCTGGTTATACTGAATTCACATTTGTATATATGTTTATAGTGGGGTATATGCGTCACATGATGTATGACTTGTCCCCATTATCACAATACCAACTAGGGTTTAGCTATTTTGAGCCCTTGTTTAGAATACAACCCTCTATTCTGTTATCTTTTACATGTGGTTTTGAAATCTATCTCCTCTTTTATCCACAAGAAATTAATGAACACACATTTCATAGCATCCAATAAAACTTTAGAATAACATTCTGCAAACATAAACAAAGGTCATTTATGTAGTAAAAAGGTCCTAGCCTCAACCATGAAGAATTTATTGCAATAGTGGATATAATACTCTTGGCACATACATTCTTCCGTGAACCCAGTACTTGCAGTTTTTGCAAGAGCAAGAGACTGAAGATCTTGCAGGGTAAATTATAATACTGTTTTATACAAAATATATGATTTTGAAAACATTTATGTTTTGAGGTCCTTTAAAAATAGTCACCCAATGAACATTTCATGGTGCTGTGATGTAAACCTGCACAAACATTATTCACGTGAATAATCTGTCAAGTTACTTTTGTATTGTCAGCATTTGGAGGATAGGGCCATTTTACCACTGAGGAAACCGCAAAAGGGCGTTGCCTTAGAATATTCTCATATGTAAATAAATACACAGTTTTGCAACTTGTGCAGAGGTGGGTTGCCAGCAATTTAACAAAACTGGGCTTCATTTCTCCTTGTAAAAACTGTGTTGGAAATATGGGGCCTTATCCTGCAGTCTTTATTCAGGTTAAACTCCAGGTTTTTTTCTATTTGTTTGTTTATTTTATTTAGGAAATTTTAACTAGTTTACAAATCCTTGCCATATAAGTATCAGAAACAAATCTACACCAGTTAGTTTTTGTTCAAAGAACCGTTATCCAAGAATATTGTCATTAGATTTTTCTTTTTAACATGGTGTTCATATAACAGAGTCAGCATCATTACAACACCTATAATATGTCACTTCTAGTGATTTTATTAAATTGAGTGAAAAAATTTGGTGGGAATTTAACCTGAATAAAGACTGCAGGATCACTCCCATAATCATTTGAGGGCTGGGATGTTTCTGAGACAGTCCATAGGAGGAAGAGGAATGGCCTTACTGCACCCTGGCTGTTTCCTGTTCCTGCAAGACCCATACATACTATGAAAGCTGGGAATGTGAGTTAGGGCTGCCCTAGCCTGTGCCACAGGCTGAACTGCCTCCACACCCGCAGAGTCACGGAGATATGGACACCCTCTCCTTAGTCCCTGGAGCTGGAGTTTGGATGAATTTTCTCTGTGATCCTTCCTGGCTGTGCCTATTTTTCTTTTCAAAGCTACACTGTATGTGCCTGTTCACATCATTATTACTCCTTATTTTTTGATCAGACATTTAGTTGCACGTTTTTATGGAAATTAAGATGATGAGAGGTGCATATAAGAAATACCCATTCCATCCCCAGCTTTACATATGACACCAAAGTAGGGCAGGATATGTCCATATGTAAAATACTCCATTGAAATGCAGCCAACTCTGGAGTGGAGAGTGGTAGCCAACTGGTATGCTGCACTGTACTGTGGAGAACAGAGATTTTGGCCAACGCAAACTCTTACAAAAAGTGCCAAGTGTTCTATAGTGTTGATGCAGAACAGATAGACTCTTTAAAGGTCTCCACTGAAAGATAAGCACGTGGTAGATGGAAGCGGGCTGTTTAATGTAGAAGGATGAAGGACTGAGTCATTCTGCTGGGATTTTAACTGGTAGTTCCAGGAAGTCTGTGTATTTAAACTACTATGCCATTTCTCCAGCATTTGAACAGTACAATCACCATCTGCTTGCCCAAGTACTCACCTTTACTATTTACCCTTTTCTCACTTGCTTAGCCCTGCTACAGAAATCTTAAAATTCTTAGAGCTCAGGAGAGACTTATGTTGGGTAGACTAACTGGAATAATATTTATTCAATAGAGAAACACCTTTTTCCTTTAAAAGGCACATCTGATTTTGATTTTTATAACTTTTTTTTAGTGATACAAGTGACATTGTAAGGGGGAAAACTTCACCTTATGCTGGAGCTGTTAGTATGACCATTAGAGCTTTATAAAGGGAAATGTAATAAGAGTATTTTGTACTGTGTTAATATTGATTTTAATGGATGCCTTATTAATATGCTCCTTGAAATATTTATACTCATTTCAAAGTTGGAGCCATTGGTATTTCAGTACCTATCTATTGCTAATTATAGACCTTTGATTGGAAAAATATGAGACTTGGGATGTTAGCTTTAGTAGCTTTTTGTTGTTCCTGGCAGTGAGGTTAAGTTACTTATGAAGGGGAAACTGATCCAGGTGCGGATGTGCCGCGTGATGCCCTGTGCACCATGTAAGTCCTGTAGAGGGACGTACATGGAAAATTGGAGTGGAGTAATTCCACGGAGTACCTCCACACTCCCTGCGTGCTGCAGAGATGTCTTCATGAAAATTCCAAATAGACCAGCTTAGAGGGAACTGCAACAGGTGGATTGGAGAAGAGGCCGGGGTTTAATGCTTCCATGTCCCCAAACCCTCACATAGGAGTTGCAGCCACGATACCAGTCCATGGGCTTCAATAGCGCCATAGTGGGGCTATGAGGTCCCTGAAGATGTGTGTGTGTGTGTGATTCCCACCCATTTCCATTCTCACTTAGTGCCCTGCCACAAATCCTGATCATTCAGGCTATTTGCTAGTTGGGTAGTATTTCACCCTAAATAAATTGAATGGTTGTTTCCTGTAAAATAATTAACTTCTGATCATTATTAAACTTTTTGTTGGTTTTAAAAGTGATCTGCAAAGGGGATGCTGGATGAGGAAATGAGCTTGTGCCTTCGTAAAACGTTTCTAAGGTAAAATATGAGCAGACAAAACATTAGGGACATCATGTCTTGTATCCCCTGTTTTTGTTGGAGGACTCGCTTTGTTTACACTGAAATTTTTTACATAGCTGCACTGCTGTATCTGTATCAGGACAAACCCGTAGTGTTGCATTGGTGCAAATCATAGCATGCACCAGTGCCTTTATACCAATGCACCATGTCTAAGCTAGGGGTTTGCACTAGTGTCTGAAAATCCCAGTGTAAACAAGACCTCACTAGTGGTCTCAGCTGTGTATTGTGACTACACTCTCTGCCTATAAGAGAAAGGGTGCTGAATCCTTAACACAGACACCTTTTTATTTCAAGAGTTTTGCTTAAATATATGTTAACAAAAACAAATTTTCTCAACTAATGCATCCGATGAAGTGAGCTGTAGCTCACGAAAGCTTATGCTCAAATAAATTTGTTAGTCTCTAAGGTGCCACAAGTCCTCCTTTCAATTAATTAAGTTTCACTTCCTTGGTATCTGTGATGTTGCAACCATGTATTCCAGACATCTAAAACATCCAGAGAAGAATTTCAAATATAGGGGAAATATAAATAAATAAAAACCCATCAAGCCTTCTTTATACAGGCACAAGCCCATGTTGGGGGTAAGAGGGGTGGTTTTGTTTTATTTGTGCAAGTCCTCCTTAAAAGAAAAAAAATACCTCTGGTTGTTCCAAATTATAGCAATGCCTCATTATTATTCCTTAAAAATGTTAAATTGTTATATTTGCAACCAGGATGCCATTAGCTTCCCTATTAGTATTTAGTTCAAAGGAAGACTTATAAGTACAAAAAAAGTTCTGTTGTATAAAACTGAATGTGTGTTTGATATCACAGTAGTTTTGGGAACAATGCAAAGGTCAATTATGTTGCTTGCTCTCCTGTCACATGATGTGCATGTGTATATGAATGCATCCCTGGAATTCCACTGTGGGATCTGCATCTTTGAAGCTGATGCTAAAATTACTGCCTAGGCTCTTGCAAAGGCGGATACTGATAGAAGATTCAATGAAATCGAAGGTCGCTGGTCTGGTAGGTGTTGAAAGATACCTGGCTATGATACTATTTCTGATTTAATAATGCGAATGGGAGGCTAGTCCTTTGTAATAATTAGGACTAATTACTGAAGAGGTGTTGACAGATGGGCTAAGAGGAAACAAACTGCCTTTATCCAGTGGTTTAGAGTCAGATTACTGGTCTTGTGTTATCTGTTTCTCAGAAAGTAGAAGCTTCAATCATTCACTAAGTCTTCAAAGGGGAAAGGGATCCTAACAATATACAGGATTTGGGATGAAGTTATGAAATAAATCTTTGACTCAAAATGGCTAAATTAATCCCTTTTCCGTAAATTATTATAGTTTTTAAATTTGAGTTACAGATGAAGAATCTGATTATACTTCAAAGTGAGTCAAACCATTATTGGTGACCTTTTTTTTTTTGCTGCTGTTCATTGATTAGTTAATACCTGATTCCTTCCTCTCCTGAATGCTCGGTTTCCTCTTTAAAGAATGATCTCTATGGCTGATATCCAATTGGAATAGGGAGGAAAAGGCAATTGCTTAGGACTTTCTCTTCTTCTTAGTACATGAAACATAAGGGTTTTTAGCACATAGACACAATATCTCTGTATGAAAAGCATGTTTACCAAATTTCAGTTATCTAGCTCTTTATACAAACAGACAAGAAGTTGGAAATTTTAGCAAAAATTGGCAGATTTTGGTTAGTTTTGTTAGTCTGGGAATTTTTTTTTTACCATTGAATATTTTTTAAAAAAAGTTCTTCCCTCCCATATTCTTTCTGATCTGACTTCCATCCCCTCAATCTGGAGCCTCTTGCCTAAGCAGCTGACATTGTCCGTCAGATCTTTGTCTGGTGGGAATGGGTTTAGTAAAGACATTAAAGAGTTAATAATCTTTCACTGGAATGAACATTTGGAGTGGCTTACTTCAGACAAATGATTTAAAACTCTAGCTATCCTCCATGTTCTCAAATGACTCCCTTTTATATTCACTTCTTCCCACCATCCACCCAATCTTGACCCTGATTTTCTGTGAAGCAGTGGATAAATATGGTGGACTTGGATAGTTTTATAAAGAGAGGTAGCTTTCAATTATTTATTTGCTTTTTAACAATGGAGGCACTTTAATTAGTGTTTAAATATTTATAATCAGTTTTATTGTGCTGTAAAATCTGTTATACTTTGATCTAGATTTTCTGCTTTGAGATAATGATGCTCGTAAAGGTTTTCTTAATGAATTTGGTCAGAATTTGACATAATCTGATTATCTGATGAAAGACTGACACTTCAGTTCCTGCCAACATAAAAGAGCAGTACAAAAGGGGGCTGTTCAGAGCCCATTCAAAGGCTGGAAGTTCAAGTTCAGGTACTGCAGGCTGTTTCAAGATTCAGAATTAAGATGGTGAAACAGTTTTAGATTTCACTGTTGGGTTTTGTTTTTTGTTTTGTTTTTCTGATCGATTGTGGTTCATACTGGACAAGGAGACTGAAGCTTTAAATAAGTAATAACACTTTAAACATGTTAACTGTCTTCAGGAACTTTTGGTTTAGCAAGCAGAGAGAAATAAACAGCTAATGTTAAGACATGGCCCCTTAAAAATATGGAAGAGCTAGCTGATCAGAATGTGCCAGGCATCTGTAACATTTAATACTAGAAATTCTAGTATGAAGGTCATTGAAGAATTATTGAACTGGTGTTGTAGTTGTTCACTCACTTTTTATTAATATCCTTCACATTTTGACTATTTACCTGTTTGATATTGTTGTCTCAGGAATGGGGAAAATAAATATTGCAGTGTTGTAGCTATGTCGGTACCAGAATATGAGAGAGACCAGGTGGGTGAGTTAATATCTTTTAATGGATCAACTTTTGTTGGTGGAAGAGACAAGCTTTTGAGCTGCACAGAGCTCTTCTTCAGATATGACCAAAGATATTAAATATTTAAAGATATCACCTCACCCCACTTGTCTCTCTCAAAATAAGTATATTTAACAACTCCGTCCTACATGGTCATGGAAAATGGATCTAGAATTATGTGATCAAATTCACATGGAAGAACAATTGTGGTTTTGTATCTAAAATCTAAGATTAGACTAAGCAGTTAAAATAAACATTTGTTGTATTTGATGATCAGGTAACATTTACCCTGTAAATGTCATTCTTGTTTGCACCAGAATTACAGTGCATTCTTGTCACATTTCTTGGACTACTTTGCTATCTGATAACGTGGCTTATCCAAATAACATCTACATATATTGTATCTGATGGGAATCACAGTGGACAAAAAGGAGGTGCTGATACCAATTCATGTTGAATTTTAATGAGAGACACAGCAGAAGAATGCTTTTTCATCTGCTTCTCTGAATCCTAAATTTGAAATGGTTGATATACATGACATGGGGCCTTTTTAAACAAAAAATAAAAATTGATTCTTGAAATAGTAAAGATTATGGACCAAATTCTACAGTCCTTATTGAGGCAAAACTCCCACTGACACCAGTGGGACTTCTGCCTAATAAAGCCTACAAGTTTTGATCTAATGAATTAATACAGAGTAGAGGAACCTCACACAACCTTATTATACAATTTGAAGAGTTCTCTTTTCTTAGAAAACTTTTAGTGAGTTCACTTTCATTGTGCTTACGGAAGGGTTTGAGCACAGATCTGGGAGACCATAAATCCTATGCTGATCCTGGCTCTTTCAGTGACTCTCTATTACCATGGGCAAATCACTTAGCCTCTCTGCCTCCGTTTCTCTGTCTGTAAAATGATTTATAATAATACTTGCCTCGCAGCAGTACTGTGGCTTAGTTAACAAACATAAAGATTCTAAAGAAGGAATGAATTTATAGATATTATTACTGCACCCATAGAGATTAAATAATTTAATATTTTGATTTAAGGGCCTAATTCTGCAAACCTCACTCACTTCAAAGGGATTGCTCAAGTGAGTAAGGATTTGCAGGACAGGGTCAAAAATGTGGACTATGAAAACAAGCAGGAACTGCAGCAGTTGATTTACTCTTTGATTACTTTAACTATTTGTGACTTAGGTGGATTTTTTAAAAAAGTTGTCTGAAACATATCTATAAAATAAATCTTAAAAACAGAAACCATGTGAAAAAAATAAATACAGTATTCTGTTGTATGTGTATCCTGAAATGTGCCAATGCCTAAAGAATTTCTTGCTCAATTTAACCATAAAAATACTTTCCTTCCTCTCCGCCTTTTCCAATGATTTTGTATTTTGTCAGTGCTGTCTAGGCGTTTTAGAAAATGGGGGAACAAGGATAAAATAAAATATTTTGGGAGCTTTTTCGGATAGCTCAGCCAGGAGATAGTTTGGATACAGTTTCTTACAGTACACAATGAAATAACCTTGCTCCCTCTAGAACTAGGATCATTTTGGATAAGTGGTATCTGTGGTCAATGTTGTATATTTTGTAGCAGAAAAAATAGCATAAAATCTAGTAACTGATTCAAAAGATTTAAAGAATATGAAGTAGCATGTTGGTTCCACATATGTTTTTAAAACAAATCCCTTCTCAATTCCTCCTCCTGAAAAAAATACACACCGAGATGGGGTGCCAACTTTGAGGTGACAGCCAGTGCTAGGATTTTAGGAAAGGATACGCTGAAGAAAGTTTAAGGCCTCCTAACAGTAAAGGGTCAGCAGTGGCTTGTGGGATTTTTTTAATGGATAGTTTTTACCTCTAAAATGGTAAAGATGGGAACAAAAATACCACTGTTACTTCTATTGGTAATATTTAAGTACATTTTTGCTCTAACATTGTTTAGTACAAACAGATACCATTCCTCCAGAAATAATTATTTCTAAAGTGAGGTGTGAGAAGGCTTATTTTGGTTGAAACTTGTGTAAGTCCATTTTTTTAAATGGAGGCTAAAATTACTCAGTAAAAGTTTAATTTGGGTAAAACTGATGGAGACATTAAAATAAATGTCGTATTATGTACGAACTTTGTAAATTAGTATGAAAGATTTTATTTGACCCTTCCTCCCCTATTGTCAGTTATCACGGGACGATCTCCTGTGCTGGAACTGGGGGTCAATAGAGTTAACCCAGTTTACTCCAGCTGAGGGCCCGGCCCTGTACATCAATAGTCAATTGACTAGCCATTTTGTGATATATATGTTAGACCTATAACATCATTTCTTAAGAGTTGTATTTTTATTATATAGTATCATATTGCATATGCATTGATATTGAATTAAAGCAAGTTTTATGTTCTATTTCACATTTAGAAGGAGAAAATCTACAGAACACATAAAGTTATCCTGTGCGTATTGTGTTTCATGTTCATATGCCCTGTGGGAGGAAAAGAAAAGTAATAGAACAGACAAATAAATAAACGTGGTGTTGAAACTGGCATTACAGAGTCTGCTGTTGCACAATAGAACCGCAATCAATTTACTGTCTTTATTGGTCGACTGCCAGAAAAATAGTATAATATTATACAAGGCTAGATTAATTAAATAGTAATTATAAGGGAATAAATCAAGTAATCATAAAAGTTTATCATGGGAAAAATATGTGTCTAGAATTAATTAGTTTTCTAATAAAGTATGTATTTTAATTGCTCAGAATTACGGAATCCTTAATTGCAGACATGTAAGTTTGGCCCGATTAATTTCAGTTGCTGTAAGAACTTGATATATTTCTTCTCTGTCAGTTTGCTGGTTTTTTTTTATAGTTTGCTACTAAACAAGAGTACTTCAGGAAATGTCTGCTAAAATGTCTCGAAGGTGTTTAATTAAATCTTTGCAGTCTGAGGACAATATTAACTAGTTATTGCTTTTGGAAGCAAGAGATTCATGCCCGATGCTGAAGTAGGCAGCACCCCTAATTTCGGAGGCTGGGTAGACAGATCTCTGTTGCTGACAGATTGCTATGCATGGCTGAACTGAAAGGCTACTCAAAACAGCCTTTTGATGGTCCTTGGCTTATCAATTTTCTGCTAGATTGCAATGATTTATCAAGTGTGCAAACTTGAATTCAACTTTAAGCCTGAATGTTGTGTTGTACAGAGATAATTGTGTGAAGCCTTTTTTTCATTTATTTTGTGCATTTTCACATTCTTTAATTTTTCAAGGAGATTTGGCATTAGAGGTCCTATATCTTTTTGCATTAGCCATATGGGGAGTCTGTTTTGGAGTTGAACTACTGTGTACTTTGTGTCAGATTTCTTTCTCCTAAAACAAGGCTTTCTATAGTTTTATCATTGCACTTTACTGGGCAATTAATGGCTTCATAAAGCAAAACAGATGGGTTTCTTTTTCTTTAATCTGGACAATGAACCTGTTTATGAAACACTAAAATTTCATCAATTTCAGCTGTGTTTTCATGCTGTGTTTTAGCTTGACATATTAAAAACAAGTGCAATGGCATAACTGTAGCCATGATATTCGGCTTTCTCAAAAATGTTTATTTCAGTGAGATTTGCAATGCCTAAAATGTTTAACTGTGTTAAGAAAGGTCAGCCAGCTGATAGCTAAAGGCGAGTATGTCAAAATGAAAGACTGAAAAAAAATTATCATTCTGACACACCAGGAGTATTAGAATGATTAATGTTTATGTTAATTTATGGCTTTTACATGTTGATTAATAGCTTTTTGTTTCAGTGACTAAAATGTATAGGGGCAATGAGATCCATATGCTAACTCAGTATTCTTAGTTTTGTTCCCATGCTGAATCTGTGTTTTCATATGGAAAATAATTATAGTGAATTTTTTAAATTGCAGATGGAAGTATTTGGACGTTATCCTCAAGATACCAGCTCAAATCCCAAATATTTCTGAAAATCGTATGTTGAAATTTACATGCATTTTCTTTACAAACTTAATTATTTAAAGACATAAGTGTATTGTGTTTTGTTCTCTTGTCAGTTAGATGATGACTAGTTAGAGGAGAAAAGGTGTTAAAAATGTAACTAGTCATTCTCTGACTGAAAATGATTGAAAAAATCACATTGTATTGCTATTAGTAGCCATTTCCCTCCCCCCTTCCCCCCCCGCTTTGACTGGATTTCTTGGCATATATTTTTACCAGTGGCTGATAAACAAATCAGTTTGCTCCCTAACCATTTATTGGTTTATACAGTGAAATGTGGAAACCTCCGTTGTTCCCTAGATGGGGTCAGGAAAGAAGCTAACTTTGGCGCAGATCCTGAAGGAGGTTGAGCTCCTAGCCTCCTGTTTACTTCAATGGCAGAGGGAGCTACTTTGCTTCTCTCAGGATTAGGCTTATAGTTTTGAAGTCTTCTTCTGAGCAGTCAGTCATTAGTGGTCATTAACAACTATTTTGTGACCAGTTAGAATGAAAACTCTGGCAGCACTGACTTCCCAACCTGTAAAAATCCAGGCCTCTAGTCAGTTGTAACATAGGATGTGTGGCAACAGGTTAATGGTATCCACTAATACAGTATTGTGGAGCTTGGTCATATAAATCAGCAAGTCCTGTTTGATGCTGTTATCTCTCTAAATTTAAATTTTCAAAACCAACAATGTTATGTCAGAATGGAAATCTCTTGGTTATGTTATTTTTTGTTCATATTTCCATTCACACTAGTGCATGCTTCCAGTCCATTGCCATGATTTTATTTTTGCTTTGTTTTTAACATGGATCTTTTAAGGTACAGCGTTGTTGCTTAATTCCTACTTTGACACTGATGTTTGAGGATGAACGTAGATAAAGAATAAATGTACAAAGCAATTAGCTAATGCTAATGTAAAGCACTGGATATACACATTGCTAAAAGGAATGACTCTTTCATTTGTACGTTTTATGTGTCAAATCATTCTATTTGAAACCATTCTATTTACTTAATTAGCTTTTTAAACATAAACACTAAAGCACGATATATGGAATTAGTATTATTATAATATTAGCAGTACAGCAAGAAAGATATCAAACAGATCTATAAAGTAAAAAACTTAATGTCACAGTCCTGTTTTCTTGGCATATTTTTCAAAAGTTAACGTAGTGTTCACATGTCTAAAAGCAAGTCACGTGTCACATACAGGCAAGCTTCCCTCCTACCCCCAGTTCTACCAGTGTGCCTCAGTTCTGACCTCAGGATACTGTGCAGTTTCTCTCTCCTGTGTTTTACTTGAGGAAAGATTGACAATTATATCAAATTATGTGGTGAAGTTGTGATGTGTACAAATGAGGTCCAGGATGAGAATGTAAGCTCCTGTTCCTTGTAGCCTAAATCTGGATTTGAATTCCAAGTTGCTTCATTTGGTGGGGGAAAGAAAAAAAAAAGTCTTGTTATATTTTTAGCTTATTATAGAGTACAAACTAAACATACTTTTGCTCAGATACTTTTCCCATTTCAATGTTCTTCCCTACTTCTGTGTTTTTTATGTAAAGCTTATAGGATTTTTAGTGTCAAACTCAAAGGCAGTGGGCTGAAAAATTACTACAGAAGGCTGGTGGGCATATGTGTTTTACCAAATATTTAACCTGCTTTTAGAGCACATTTTCTTAGTATGTAGTAAACTTCAAATACTCATCTTTGAGTTCAAATACTCTGAAATAAGCAGTTCAGTTGCTTTCTGCAGATGTATCTGGAAGCTGCCAGATCATCTGTATTTTAGTTATGTTTGGATAAAATGGTTACTTGTAATCCTGGACTTTGATCCTTTGCCTGCTAGAAATGCCACATGTCCATACAGCATTTGCCCCAACTACTGTTGTCTGAGGTATGTGCAAGTTCCACTGTGTTTTGGCATTTCAAGTAGAGTAGATTTAAAGGAAGGCCAATCAACCAAGGGTCTCTGTTGATCCAGCCTGGCTGCTCAAATGGATCATGCAGCCAACCAGCATGGTGGTAGCCAGCTGAGATGGGGGAGGTCCACAATTTTTAAATGCAGCCATGCACTATGGGTACTGCTGAGGGCAGAAGGGGAGATTTCCCCACCATGAGAGCTCAACTCTCTGTTATGGTTTATAGGCAGAAAGCCTGGACAAGACTGGCCTTATGGGCCCTTTAGAAAGCTCATACTGTAAGGGCTACCTACCATATTTTAAAATTGAAAATGGAGTTGGATTATGTGCTTTGTACTATTAACTTAATAAAACTGCCCTTTCCAGCAGTTTTCTTTGAAATTACATACTGTATATTCTTACTGAATGCAGGTGCTATGTAGTCAATCTAGTTAGTTAGCTATAAGATGTGGGAAACGTGTCTTAAAAATCATCACGAAAGGAGCAAAGTTACCCTTTGACCCAAGTGGAAAAGACAGAAGAGAGAGGAGAGCTCTGGAGAGGAGCTTTCATACATGAGAACAGGGAAGAAAAAAGGTTGTTCATATTTTTACTGACTAATTCTTTAATCTTACTCTTCTTTGGGAGGCTGGCACCTGGTAGGCTTGGAATTTCCAGAAATAAAAGGGATTTCATATATTTGATGATGAGCACACCTGGATGTGTTGAATATTTTGCAGTCATAATTATATCTGCACACCTGCTAGTTAGAGTCCCGAGTCAGTTTGCCAGACGTGCCGAGAGAGATTTATCTCTGGCATACCTGAAAAATCTCTCTTTAGCACCAACTTTTTGCTACTTTGTAAACAACTACAGAATCGGAAGCCTTTTTTAGTCTTTGCTGAAGCTGTCTGTATCTCAGATTAAATTGTGGGGTTGTGGGGGAAGGGGGTGCTTGGATGATAGTTTACTAGCAATTTGTTTTTGCTTCGATGTGTGATGAAAATACAAATGACAGGAGTGGGAACAGGAGAGTTGTTGAATTCAACTGGAATTTTTCCTGTGGGAATCTATTAATGTTTTTAATTCTCTGTGAGATTTTTCTAAGGTAATCTTTCTGACATTTACATTTTTTAATGACTATTATTAATTGAAAAATCAGCTTTTTCTATTTTTTTTTTTATCAAATGCTAAAGTAGTGCATTTCTCACTGCATAGAAACTCAAATAACTTAAGGAAAGTTCCCTAAATTACACACGAAACAAAGTGGGGTTATATAGATGGTATTATTGGTAATTTGTTCTCTAAAGTTATATAACTTTACATTTTTTGAAGAAGACTAAACAATTCCCAATTTTAGTAGAAACATGTTCTGCATGGGAAAGCCCTTTACAATACAATGTGTGATGTGCACAGTCATTTCCTAACTGGAATATCGATCTGGACACCTGGATTTTCCAATCAGCATGCAGTTGGTGGTGGATCAAGAGTAATCAACATAATATATCTGGAGTTTGTATTGTACCCTGTCAAAATAACTTCTGGAGCACAGTTTGGTCACTGAAGGAGGAGAGTGTTACCAGCACAGGAAAGGCTAGGGGAAAAAAAGAATAGGATTGATGTCTATTTAAAATAACAAGACCAAAGTACGGCAAGGAGGTGTTGCATCTCTCAAGGCTGGTGTCCTCTTACAAACAAATAATGTCATAAGCAAAATTTAATTCATGTCCTCCAATGTCCTGTCTTGGAAGCCAGTGCTCACAACATCTAGGTGCCTGTGTGTCAAGCACATAGGCTAGGACAGAGAACTTTTTTGAAAGCATTTATTATAAATTTCCTTCTGTGGGTCTCACTTTGCTGCTTAGAGCCCTAGGGCCTGATTCTGGTCTCACACTGGTGTTTTGACAATGGGACTTAGACTCCTAAATCATTTAGGGACTTTTGAAAATTTTGAAGATAGGCACTTAGGTGCTTTTGAAAAATCTCACTAGGAGGCTATCTGCATCTTCAGGCACTTAAATACAGTACCTTTTTGAAAATCTTCTTAAGTGATGTTGCCGAAGTTCACAGAGGGAATTAGCAACAGAGGTGGGATTAGAATTTAGGAGTTCACTGTTCCCGGACTGTTGCTCAAACTGCTGTGTCACAACTAGTGCAGAGAGCAGTAGAAAACTTAAAACTTAAAATTGTTATGCTGTAACTTCTCATCACCGCTGTCTTTTTTGCTGTGCAGCCTCTGATGATTTAGCAGTAGCAATTAATAATAGAAAATACCTCATTCCCTAGCAAAACACAACGTGGGGCTATTGATAAAAGCCATATACTATTAAATACAGATTTCCAGATTGATGTATATAATTGCAAAATCCCACTTCCAAAGATTGACAATTTACTTTGAATCCATGAGTGAATAAAGTATGTTTACTATTATTTTTTCCCTATATCCCAGTCTGAGGAGTCTTCTACAGTATTGTCCTTGTAAAAACATGCATTAGGAGTGTCTGTTTCATGCCAGCTAATGCCTTCCTCACATCCAGGCACACACAGTCTGTCAGCAAAACTTTTGTGTTGCTAATTAGAAAAATGCTATTAAATCCTGCCTCATAATCCCAATAGCCTCTGGGCTGACTCAATTCCATTTTGTCTCCCTCCCTCTCTTAGAACTATACTTTGGAATCATTCCTTCATAAAAAGGGACACCTCCCTATAACATGCTCTGTGTTAGCTACATTAAATGTTCAGAGGGTTACAAAGACAAATTGTCACTTTGAGGGTGATTAGAATGGTTTTGGATACAGTTATGGAGCTCTGATCAAGTGACCTTCAATGACAAAGCGCTTATTGTAACTGACAGCCTCATAATAAGGATGAAGTACGTTACAGATAGGCACTGAAGGGTTGAATCTCACCATGGGGAACAACCTTGTACAAGCGTGTAATCATCTGAAAATTTATTCCTGGCTTGTCATGAGTCTGGATCCTCAGATAGCATCATAAAACAGATGAATCAGTGCATTAAAACATGGAAGTTATGCACTGAGCTCATTATTTTTGTAGCTTACTGTACAGTACTATTGAGGAAGAGAGAGATGTTAGATTGTAAACGCCTGTTTCATGACCAGACCTAAAATATTTGTTTAATTAGGAATTACAGATACCGTAGTGATCACTGTTATATAAATAACAAAGATAGAATTAAATCTCTCTCATCTCAACTGAGTTGCAGTAGTCAGTGCATCCATTTAATAAAGGAAGAGTCAAAGTCTGACACTGATGCATCATGAGTGTCTACTTAAAAACTGAAACGTTTTACTTGTCCATGTAATGCTTAGTTTTACTTCTGTGTTACCATCCTCTTCTGTGACCCATCTGGGAGAAAGAGTCCTGTTGACATTCACTTATTTAACTTAGAAAATGATTCTTTGGGCTGGTGGAACCCATCCAGTAAACAGCTTTTTGAAAGAGTCATGATTATAGACATCCACCATGACAGCCGCCCCCCCCCCTTACTTTTCAATCTACTCATTTCTTAATGTGAACACAGGCAATAAAGTAAGAGATAGAAGTGTAGGATATATAGGGCATGGTCACTAATTTCACACAGGAAAGACTGTGTCAGTAAAAACCTGCTTATAATGCTCACTACTGTGTCATTTTCCAAATTAATTTAAAGCTCATAAAGGCTGCTAAATTAATAGCTATGCCTCAGCATTGTTCTGGAGGATCCTCTCTAGCAAGCTGAAGTATAGTTCAGTCTTCATTGCCATCCAGTCTTTGTTGTCTTTGCAAAAATTGTCTACATAGGTGTTCATTTTGATGGACATTTTTGTGCTGTGAGCATGTTTTGGTAAGGCCTGGATCGATCCAAGCATTCAAGAATGTGCCTAACTGGGTCATATGAGTAGGTCTTTTGAATTCAGCAGGATTACTCAAGTGCTTAAAGTTTTATGCACATGCGTAAGAGCTCTGTTGAATTGCAGCCTGTGATCAACCACTTGCTTTACATAGTCCCCCAGCCCAGTCATCAAATAATAATTTTTGATTACTACTGATGCTGGGCCATATTTGAACCAGTGCCTAGAGGTGAAAAGATCTATATCCATTTCCTGATCCTGGGAACAGTGCAAACTCCTCTGAATGCAATATTTAACATAGTGTGGTCATAAAGTTAAAAAGAAATGCTGTTTTGATTTTTTTTTAAATATAACCATACCTGAAACCAAAAGTTGGAACACTGGGGAGTAATGAAACTCTGGGGTAAAAATGAGTATCGCTCTAATCTTACCTGAAATCCTTTTCAGTGGATATATATTCCATGGCAAGAGAGCACAGTGAAAGGATTATTTTGGGAGGAAGGGGAAAGAATTTGCCAAGGGCCTAACTGGAATGATAAATGTGCTTGCTCCACTAAATTTGTGTGTCCAATTCCTTGCATTTTGTAGTTGTCACTTGTCAGTCCAGTTTGCAGCATGGAGAATAACTGAACACATTTGTATATTCAAATATATGATGAGTGCATATTCATGTAGCAAGCTCAGCATTTCTCATAGTTTAGCATGGATGGATAGCAATGAGAAGCAGATTTGATAGATTGCTTGATCCCGAAGTGTAAGAGGGAACATTTTAGTTTGGATTATATGGCGAATAACCTCAACATAATGCTAGCTATAAGGGGAAAGTATAGACGCTTAAGCAAAGCAACTGTCTGAAGCAGAGCACAGTTGCAGTACTGTTGTTCATAATATATGCTTCTTAACACTATGTGATTAAGAAAATCTTGTGCTTTTCTTTGATTTCTCTTCTTGGAAAGGTGTCTCTAGATTATTGCTGATATGGCTCTTCCACCTCCAGATCCACAGTTTGTTCTACGGGGTACTAGTGCTGAAGTCCATACTCTACATTTTTATTGTGGAGGCCAAGAACCCGATTACCCCATTCTCTTCTCTGGGTGAGTAGAAGCCTTTAAGTAAATTTCCCACCAGAAGCTGTTGCAGAGATGATCATCCTTCAAACTCCCCCCCCCCCTTTTTTTTTTTTAAAGAGAACATATACTTTAAGTAAATTATAGCTGGGAAAAACAACAAAATGTATTCCCAGTAAGTGATTGGTGCATTGAATGAAGCCTGTGTACATACATAACACTTCAGAGTCCGAGAAGGTGGAAGAACAGCAAAATTTCTTATTAAATTTTACATGATTGTCACAGAACATGCCATCCATTCCCTCTATCAGGTCTTCCAATGGGCTGATCCATGTCTGGAACCTGAAGACACGCAGGGTGGATACAATTCTAGATGGCCATGGAGGAAAATCTGTGCACTGGGTGGAAGCAATCTATGGCAGAGACAGGCTCCTCAGGTCAGTGGAGTAGTCAAAAGGGACAAGAAATTGTGGTGCTTGTATTAATCTTGTTGCTGTAACATACTTGATAAGAAGGCGTCACTTATTTCTGAAGTCACTGTAAGTCTTGTCTCTGAACGTACAAGACAAAGTGTTACATAATTTACAATAAAGGACCAAATTTAAAAGTCACAAAATAAAAATTGAGAATGCCTAAAATAATGTGTTCAATTTATTCAGAGTAAATACTGCTTCCTGTAACTACAGCATCACAATTCAGTATTTCTGGTGTCCTTTAGTACATCAGTGGAAGTGAGGTAACCTGAAGTCTTTATGTGAAGAAGGGAAATTTGAGTATAAACTGACAAATGTTTCACAATAGTTTTCAAAAAAGAAAAATACAGAATAAGATCATGTCTACACTAGTGAGCTGTGCTGCTGTAAGATTGCTCGTGTAGCCACTCTATGCTTCTGGGAGAGAGCTCTCCTGTCAACATAATTAAACCACCTCCAACAAGCAGCAGTAGCTACGTCAGCGGGAGAGCATCTGCTGCCGACATAGCGCTGTCCACCCCAGCGCTTCTGTCCGTGAAACTTATGTCACTCAGAGGGGTGTCTTTTTCCACACTCCCCAGTGACATAAATTATACCAACAAAGTGCTAGTGTAGAGATAGCTAAGTTACAAGGTAGAAAACCATAAAGACAAAGGCGATAAGTGAGTTCAAGAGATAGGAAAAGTAAAGGATTGAAGGATGTGTGGGAAGAGCCGGATTGGCGGATTAGTATCTACCAAAATTGAACAAGAATGCTGGGTTACATATTCATACTCTGTTGCAAAATATATTACGTTCTCCTGCAAGGAGGGATGTTTGCAAGGTTACTGTGTTCCTTGGAATACACAGGTGATCCACCTTCTTTGCAGCAGATGCCAGAGCATCTGTGTGATTTTTGAGGTGTTCTGACATGTTTATCAGGAAAAGACATCTCTTGTAAAGTACTGTAGAGCTCATTAGCATTTATATTTGTTGTCTGCTTAAATTCTGTTAACACCCTGAAGAAATTTGGTATTGAACTAAAATTATTCATCTAATTATCCAGTTTTCCCCCTCATCTATTCCCTGCTGTGTATTTATAACATTATGATGCTTTAAGTATCTAATATAATTCCAGGGCTGCTGTTACCTGTATTTTTCCTTCTTATCTTCATCTAAAATTTAACCAGAACAAACCATTTTTCCCATCTCCTGATAAATTCTTAAAATGTAAAGTCTCATGAGCTACAGAACTATTCAGTACAATTTCTGTTTTATGAACTAACTGGGATTGAGGAGTTCATGAAATCAAAGTTTATAAAATTGAATATTTCAAAATTACAATAGGTGCAGTGCATAATTTAATTTATTAATTGTTCAGTGATAATGTACATTATCAATTGTATATAGTGTGCCTGGTTTTCCTTTTACTGAGAGAATAACATCTCTTCTTTGCTGCCAAATCTGTCTTTTCAAACCTGTACAGTCACTTAAACATTGGCTGAAGGATTCAAGTCACATTTTACGGCAGGAAGATGACATCAGCAGCAGAAAAATGGTTCATATGAGTGATGTTCATAAAATCGGGGTGTTATTGTACATGACACTGTTTTGCTTAATGCTTCTGTCAAGTGAGAAAATTGTTAGTAAATTAAAAATACTTGAATTTGTATAATTTAATGTATGGAAGAAAGGCTTGGGGGAGGCTCTTATCCCAGATGATGACTTGATGGCAGATACTGTAACTACTTGGATACTTATAGAATATATTTAATGAATTCATTGTTTCAGGCTTGCATACCCAATATTTGTTGTCAATACCTGCAATTGCTTGTAACTTGACCCTGAAATAAACTAAGTTGTTGCTCTTACTTATTGACTATGTATGTTCCATCTTTAAAAACGATGTGAAGATTTGATTTGTGGGAAACTGAGGTGTTCAGGATATTGATATTGGAATATGGAGCTTCATTTTCAGACTACTCCACATCAGTAGAGACTGATAGTTATTACTATCTGATAGTGGTTCAGTGACCTGTGTTGGATGAGACTGGTCTCAGTCCACTTCCTAGGGTTAAATCCATTATATCTGTGTAAAGTTTTGAATATTCATGGTCTATACCTGTGGAATGCAGAAGGTAGGGGAGGTGGAATGCATCCCCTCTATCCAGGGCCAAGATACTGTGCTGTTTTAGCTTATGAACTGGAATAACAACCACACCTTCTGTGCACCAGAAGCACAATAGGGCAACTGGCTTCACATAACTATGGAACTATTAATTCCCTCCCCTACATTGTGACTTTCTGTGTCTGAGTATGTGAGACCAGCACAAAGCCCCTGTCTGTGGCAACTAGGAGGTGTGACTTCTGTGCATCCTTTCCATCAGCAGATCCACGATTTTGGTTTTGGCCCACCACACTGTGGAAAATTTCAACCTTATGGCTCTAGTTTGTTAACCCTTGTTACTCATCATTTTACTGGTTTGTTTCTCTCCCATTAACTCTCCATGGATATACAATATTCCTAGAATCTTTTGACATAGTTTTTACCTCTTTGCATGTATTATCTTTGTCTAGTTTGCCTTATCTAGTAAATGGTGGGTTTTAGTTTTGTTTTGTTTTGCCCCTGTTTTACATAGTCCGTATAGTCATTACTATTTGCCTAGTGCGTTTGATGACACATGTCAGAAGTTTTTATTTCATTTCTGGGAGAAACTGTGTTATATGGGCTTTTTTTTATGTTTGTGATTCTGACCTTCATAATTATATTTGAATTATTATAACTTACTTATTGTTGTTATTGCAAAAACACTCATTTGTAAATGATCACAAACAGTGTATTTATTTTTTATTGTAAAAGCCAGGGTCGTAACCAAAAGATCTGCCTCTGGGATTTGGCAGAAGGAAGGAACACGGTGACCGATTCTGTTTTGACTGAGAACGTGGGATTCTGCAAATGTTCACTGCTGAAGGTGGCACAGGGACGCTGGCTAATGGCCATGCCAGGAAAAGACCTAGATGAGGTAGGAAATCTGTTCCCTTCTGTTGCGTGGAGGGGGGAAACATTTAGCGTGCTTTGTTCCTTAAATTATCTGACATGGATGAAGTTGCCCCTTTTCAGACTAATCTGTTAAAGAAGAGACACAAGGAGCTCTTTGTGGCTACTAATTGGACCTTCCAGGGTTATGGCTGAACCATAAATCATGCTCTAATAACAGAGCTTCTATCCTGGTTTTATCTGACATTTAAATATTTGCAGCTGATGATCCTATATATGCAGGAGTTTTGAAAATCTGTTAATACAGCTATCTGAGTAAGGGGGAACTAGTGATCGCTGGCTAACTTTAATGTTCAAATAGTTCATCATATTGAGGTACTGTTCTTTCATCTGAAATGTAAAGTAGCATTATAGCGGGACATTTGGATGGCTGAGGGATTGGTAATGCGATAAATAGTGTTTCACCCCTCTGTTAATGGTTTTACTAAGACCAAGTTGGAAATAGTTGAAAGTTATCACTAGCTGATGGATGTTTAGTGAAGTCTGTGTGCCCTGATTTGACGGTCTCAATCCAGTTCCTACTGGACGCACATCCATATATCAAACCAATTACCACAACTGCCATTATTTGACAGGCTTCTTAGTCGTGTCAGTAGGGAGGCCAAAGTCGGAATGGATGTGGAAGTTGAATCCCTCCTCTATAGAGGTGATCCCTTCAAAACAGGGTTGAGGAGACATTGTGCAGTAGTTTGCACTGCCACTGCCCCGGTGTACTTGTTCTGGACTTTTGTACTCTGTCTGATCTCTAGTGAGCACTAAATTAGCCAAAATCTTTTTTAAAAGGAACATTAAGTTGGGTGATACAACTTGTGTGCTGTATAGTGTCTATTTTATCAATGTTATATTGTAGAAATCTTTTTTATTCATTTTCATTTTGTTTGGCATGCAAAAGTCAGATATCTATATCTCTTTTTGAGGGTGGTAAACAGATAAATATTAAAATACATCCTCATCCAGACATATGACATTAGAATACAAAAAAAAAAAATGAAAAACAGGGGAAATGGCATATAACTTCCTATATAGATAATAACAAAACGTGTTGCTAAACATCACAAATAGGCATCAAGGACAATTGATTTTCTGGGTTTCAAGGCACATATATGTGAGGTAAAAATAATAAATGGTGCCCAGATAGCAAGAAAATATGGATTTTTTTTTTTATTCTTTTAAAGTCATGCACATACTTTAGTGCTTTGCTGGATTAAGGCCAGAATGCTCAGCACCTTGCAGGAGCAAGCCCTAAGCCTGTGAGCAAGGCTAATGTAAGGTTGTCCCATATTAGTTCAATAAGAACAAAGTACTACAGAGCAAAAACTTCATCTTAAATCTGAAAGGAACATATTCTGCTGCTGGGAATGGGGATGGGGGCATCGGTCCTTATATACATATATTTTCTCTCTCAATGAAGAATGAAAAAAACACCTAATCCAACAAGAGGAAAGTTTTTTACCCCCTTTCTTACAACTCATCTTTGTCTTTTTTGCATTTGTGTGCATGGGCCCTGAAAACTGATGATGATTTGCTATCTCCCAAGGTAAAAAAGTTCCACTCTGTGTATGAACCTTTACATTAGACCTGTTAAATTCACATAAGTTCCTATAATGTATAGTACCTCCAAATAGGCAGGACTATGTGAGACAGAGTGAGAACTTTTGTGGCTTATGATTAAAATGAGACTTAATAAGTGTTTATGCTTGGCTGGTGCCCAAAAAAGAGTAATTTTGTCTAAAAGCAGGTTCAGTCCATAAATAATAAGATCTGAACAGGCATTTATTTGTTCATGATTACATTTAAATCACAAATTATGAGTTACATGCACTTCTCTTGCCAATTTGCCAGAAACATGTTAAAAGCTTTATTAATGTGAAAAAGAAAAAGGGTGTGTTTCCTTGTGGCCGTCTTTAGCCACCCAGGAACAGTATTAACCTCAGGCAAAGGCAAATCTTTCTTCTATTAAGGAAAACCAATATAAACACAGAACTTCAAGTTTTAAGTTACAGTTGTCAAAATATATGAAACGGTATTTATTTCTGAAGCTTCATAGCCATTAATGCAGTCTCCTTCTCTGGAACAGTCAACCCAGCAAAGGCAGATTGTGCCTGATTGTCTTCTCCAGACAGCTCTTTTAGTCTTCTTGCTACCCTTTGTCCTTGGCAAGAAGTTTAATTCTCTTCTGAAGCATGCTATGGTGGGAGTAAAGGAAATCTTAAAAAGATGCAGCAATGCACTTAGCACAATGACATCTCTTTCTCTGAACGCTGCAATTTCAGTCTCCTGCTTCCTTTGCTCTATGAGTTAAAGCACTTTCAGATTCAGGGGCAAAAGATAAGTGCAATTCTTTCTGCTATTTCTTTTCCAGCTATTGTTACATCTAACTCATTGGTTACCAGTGGTGGCAACGGAGTCTCCAGAAAAGAGCATTTTTAGTTATAGTCCGACTCCAGTTAACAAAAGCTCCCAGCTGGCCAAAATTGAGTGTGCTCTCTGCAGTTGTCCTGTTCTTGGAGATGGCTCCTCATCACTACAATCTGGAAATAGTCTCCTCTTCCATTGTTGATTGGGCTTAGAAAGCTTCCCTATGTTCTTTTTAGTACATTCTGGCTTCCCCAATACTGGAGAGCAGCTGGCTTTTGGCAAACCAGCTGACAGCCTGTGGAATTGAGGAAGATGTCCTGGCAGGCTTTGAAGTAAAGATATGGAAATCAAAGGAGACCACAGCTGCCTCTGGCTTGATTGATGGCTCCCCAAGGAGAGAGAAACTCTCATATGGCCAGTATCTCAGATGGATTTGCACAACTCACATTGACTAGAGTTGAAGTTGTATGCTTGTATCTGAAAGCAAAATGTGGCCCTAAAATATACCAGAATGACCCAGGCTGGTAACCCTTGGAGATAGCAAACATTTACATTCCTTTTTCATTCAGAAGTAGAGATTCCAGACAAGTGTTTGTTTAAATAAAATTAAATGTAACCTCAGTAATTAAACGTACGTTTGTGCTGAGGGGAAATATGAATAATGTTTCTGACAATAAATATTTGTTATGTAGGAATTCGACTACCTCAGTGCAAATTTGACATGGACAGTTTTGCCCATTTATTATGCCATGGGACATGCACAGAAATTAAAATTCTAAGAGCTTGATCCTCAGCCCCTAATCCAGCTGTTTTGCATGTAGCACAAAGGGGCTGGAAAGCTGCACTAAAGGGACAGTCAAGGATTCTCCCCGCTGTAGGAGAATCCTCAGACAATATAGAGCTGGCTATGTTGGCTTTACACCATCCATTTCCTCTCCTCGCTTTTTCCGTATAAGGGGTGTGGACAGAGGCAAGCTATGAGGAGGGCCAGAGCACATATCCCTTGGCCAGTACAACAAACCCTATGACAGCCACAGCCAGCATAATTTTGAGCAGTCTAAAGGGTTCTGCAGAGTTACTGGGGTTTATTTCAGAGCCTCCTGGACCCAGGATCAGGGGCACTAGAAAGATTACTTTAAAACCACCATCCTCTCCACTGTGCCAGTTATGAGCATAGATCTGCTGAGGATATACCCCTAAGTGTGAAAGCTCTTGGGCTGACTGGAATTATGCAGTAGGATCTAAATAGTTTGAGGTCTAGAACAGTTCTTATAAAGAGTTGATTAATTCTGTGCCATTAAAATCCAATCACTTGCACAGCCTTATTGAGTTAGCTTTCTGTGGTAAATATTATTACTCCTGAGGGCATTCTGCACCAAAAGATTAAAAATTCAGCACACAATATTTTAAAATTCTGCAAGTTTTCTTTGTCAATAAATAAATGCAGAGGCTTCAGCATGGCAGTGGGGAGCACAGGCCACTGGCTGCACAAAGGTGGAAGATCACCCTACACCCCCCTGGGGCACGGACTCAGTGGTGAGGCTGCACTCAACCCTGACACAGCACAAGGCCTGGGCCTGCCCCAGAAACACCCTGTGGCCCTGCCCCTCTGCACCAGGCGCACCAGGTGTGGGGCAGGCAGGCTCAACAAGACAGGATTCAAGTGGGGAGGGGCTCAGTGTGGAGGGATCCAGCTGTGGGGTGAGAGGATTCTGTGTGGGACAATCCGGGTGCAGGCAGCTCAGTGTGGGGGTCTAGGTGTGGGGGGATCTGGATGCACAGAGGCTCACTGGGGGGCGGTTTTAGGTGGAAGGGCAATGGGACTCTGCAGGGGCTTCTAGGTGAAGGTGGTGGGGCTCAGTGGAGGGGTCCGGATATGAGGGTCTCAGCAGCTGAGTGTGGGTGCTGCGGGAGTGGGGCTTGGAGAGGTGGGGGTCTGGGTGCAGCTAGTTGGTGGTCAGTGATGTGGGGGCTCAGGGTGGTGCAGAGGGTGGGGCATCAGGGTGGGGGTTTTAGTGCAGGGAGCTCAGTGGGGGGTGGTCTGCGGGCAGGGGTGGGGGTTCGGAGGCAGGGGGCTGGGTGCAGGGGGGCTCCAGATGCAGGGGTGAGGTTCAGTGCATGGGGTTGAGGTATGGAGGGCTTGGGGGGGTTCTGGATGTACCGGGTGAGGCTTGGCAGGGGTGTCTGGGTAAGGGAGGTCCAGGTGCATGGGGGTTGTGCAGATGGGGGAGCAGCTCCCCGTACAGTGACCCCTCCCCCCACAGCTGAGGCACGATGGGGGCAGGAAGCAGGGGAAGATGCTGAGCTTCCTGCAGCTGGGGGAGGTTTCTGGGGTCAGTCTGACACAACCCCAGCCACTCCTTGCAGGGGAAAAGGAAGTCCCATCCTCTCCTGCCTCCAGCACAGCCCAGCTGGGACTAGCAGCTAATCCCAGCTCAGGGTAGGAGCCACTGGCTGGGGTGTCCCCAGTCCCATGGTGATTTACCTTTCTGCTGGCTGCTGTGAGTGCCTGAAACGATGTAGCTGCGCTGCTAGGGAGTGCTGTGTGACTGCTTTTGCAGCTTCCCTTTGCTTTCCTGTCAGAAAGTCATTTTTCTGTGGGGAAGCAAAAAAATCTGCAGGGGGCATGAATTCTGCGCACGTGCACTGGTGCAGAATTCCCCCAGGAGTATAAATATTATGGCACAAGCATTTAACATAAATGTCCCCAAAGGTAACAAGAAATTGGAGTCTTGCTTTTAATGTTCTATGCGTTTCCTGGGTGATTGTATTTTTATTAATTTAGTTTTATCCAGAAAAGTGATTTGGCTGCTTTCAACTTTTGTGATATCACAGAAGGAGAACAGTACTTCTGTCGATTATCAAATATACTGAAATAGGGTTGTTAATTTTCTTCTGCTTAAATTCACAGCTGTTTAAGGCTTTGCTGTGTGTGTTTATAAACTTAAAAATATTGATTGTAAAACAGATTGAAAAGAGTGCTTGGATAAGGCTTTCTTGAAATAGCCCTTTAAATGCAGATTTAAACCTTTTTTTAATAATTAAAGTTGTATTCAAATTTTAAATCCTCTGTGTTATTTACCCAAACAATACAAATAACAATAGTGTGTTAGAATCAAATAGCCCCAAATCCTGTCTCCAGACTGAGCAGCTGTGTTGAAGGAAGAAATCCTCCTCTTGTCCCAAGACTCAGAGCAGCAGTATCCTCTGCCACTATTGTCTTCCCTTCCAGCCTCAGGGCTTCAGTCGCCTCCAGAGGATGAAGGAGGAGCGCGATATCTGTCTGAAAGCATGCCTAAGGGAGTTGGCACTCTCTCCAGCACTGGAGCAATGGTCCAACTCCACACCGAGCACGGCAGCCTCCATGTACGATGCTCCGCCAGCACCATCCACAAGCCAGCACCTGTCCTCCTCCATGGCGCCAGTCAAGAAGCTGAAGAAGACTGAGGGGAAGATCTCCTACCTCCCGTAAGGGAAAGGAGAGGGCTGGGGGCGAGCCACAACCTGTGTCGAACACCTCAATATCCCCCTCAGGAAGTTGGGCCCCAGCTCAAGTCGAGCAGTGCAACCCATCCCTCACTTCACCTGTGACTCCAGGTAGCAGTGCAGGCCCCAGCCAGCTTCAGGTGCCGTCAACGTCCGAAGCCCTTCAAGCAGCTCAGGAGATCCTGATGCTCCCAGTGCCACCCACGCCGGCTCCAGCAATACCCCAGTCTCGGAGAAAACCTGCGCTTGAACCTCTCCGTGTGCCCCAGCCTCAGTGGCACCGTTCCCCATCAGGAGAGGTGTCCTGCCATCACTCGCCCACCCGAAACTGTCATGCCTCAGGACTAGAGAGGCAAGCTCAGTGGAGCTCTCTTCGGTCACCGCACTGGGGACACCAATCGAGGGACTCGAGGTGTACCTCTCTGGTAGATTGGCGCAGACCCTCTGAGGCATGAGTAACCCAGCAAGAATGTCCAGGCCGGCCCTGACTCTCTCCAAGGGCCTGGTACTGATCACAGGACCAACTGAGGATTAGAGATCACAGATCGCTGGGCCATCATTGCCTGTCTCCTAGCAGTAGGTCGCCCTATTTGGGAAGATCCTCCTGACAACCGGCCCATATTAGCTCCCAGTCCTGTTGGACGTCCCGGTACCGGTCGAGTAGCGTGACGTGTGGAATGCCATGTCTCAGACGCAGATCCGCTGAGCGCCACCGGTCCCGAGATCCCGACCAAGACACCCGTATCGCTCGGACAGGTCAGCTTTGGGATGCAGAGACCAGCACCAGTTGGACAAGAGCCACCGCTCCACTCGATCCTGGTCGCCCAGTACTGACTGCTCCGTTTATACCTCTGGCATGGAGCAAGGCTCCCTGACTGCGGGACAAGCCCAGGTACCTGAGGTGCTGCCTACATCATCAGCACCAAAACCTGTCCCATGGTACCTGTGGAACCCTTAGGGGTTCACCCAGGCCTCCCGGTTGGTGTCGGGAGCCTCAGAGAGGCCAGCGGCCTCAGTATCCCATCCCCCTCTGGTGCTCGAGGCTTCAGTGGATAAGATCCCACAGGTCTAGGAGGACCCAGGGGAGCAATCTGCTGGACCATCAATGGAAGTAGAGGTACCTGCGGCACCGGCAATCACAGGGCCCCCTCACCCAGTTCCTCAAGATAACACCAAAGTGCACGAGGAACTTTTGAAAAGGGTCACGTTCAATCTGGGGCTTCTGGCAGGGGAACTGGAAGAGCCCTCTGACTTCTTGTTTGATCTCTCTGCTCCTGCCAGGGTGGCTCTACCCCTTCATGAAGGGGTTTCCAAAATCACTAATACCCTGTGGCAGACCCCCTCTTCCCTGGCCCCGTCTCTAAAAGGGCCAAACACAAGTACTTTGTGCCAACCAAGGGGCACTTATATTCCCACCCTGCCCCCAATTCCCTCGTGGTAGAAGCTGTTAACCACAAGGAGAGGCAGGGACAACCCGGGACCACCCCCAAAAATAAAGATTCGAGGAGGCTGGATCTCTTTGAGCGTAAGATTTATTCATCTTCCACCCTTCGGCTGAGGGTGGCAAACCACCAAGCCCTCCTTGGCTGATATGACATTAATATTTGGCAAGCCATGGTCAAGTTCAAAGGGTCACTCCCTGAGGCTTCCAAGAAGGAGTTCCGAGCAATCCTCAATGAGGGCACGACTGTGGCCAGGGCGGCCCTCCAGGCAGCATGGCTTCCACTGTCTCCATGCGATGAGCCTCCTGGCTGCTCCTCTCTGGGTTGTTCTCTGAGACTCAGCAGTCAATGGAGGATCTGCCCTTTGACAGCCGGGCCCTATTTGAGGAGCAAATGGACAGCAAGTTTCCTGGCCTCAAGGACTCCCACACCACTCTAAAGCCCTGGGTCTCTACGTCCCAGCCCCAGCGTGTATGAGGTTCAAATTGCAATAGCCTCAAGGCCAGGGGAGCCAGCCTCGGCAGGACCAGCCCCACAAATGTGCCAAGTGCTACAAGTGCAATCCGGGCCACCCACCTCCATCCTCTGCCCCGTCGGGCTCGACCTGTGCCAACCAAGGGGCTAAACAGTCATTTAGAGGGTGCGTCCAAGAGCGACCTACCAGACTATTCCTCGGATCCATCTGTCCCAGTGTTTGCCAACCACCTTTCCCCTTTCCTCCCTGCTTGGACCGCTATAACCTTGGACCAGTGGGTCCTCAGCATGGTGGAGCAGGGTTGTACCCTACTGTTTGTTTCTACCCCCCTTCCCACTCACCTTTCCCATCCCTCTTCAGGGACCCCTCTCATGAGAGTCTCCTCATGCAGGAGGTAAAGGGGTTGCTACAGGTGGGTGCGGTGGAGGAAGTTCCTCTGAGTACAGGCACAAGGGGTTTTATTCCCAGTACTTTTTAATCCCAAAGGTCAAGGGCGGTCTATGGCCCATCCTGGACCTGCGAGACCTCAACAAGTACCTAAAGTTAAAGTTCTGCATGTTTCCCTGGCTTCTATTATCCCCTCCCTGGATCCGGGAGGCGGGTATTCCACCCTTGACTTGGAGGACACATACTTCCACATAGCGATCTTTCAAGGGCACAGACTCTTCCTCCAGTTTACAACAGGGCCCCACCACTACCAGTTTGCAGTCCTCCCGTTAGGCCTGGCAACAGCACCGAGAGTGTTTACCAAGTACATGTCAGTGGTAGCAGCTTACCTCGTGCACCGACGTATCCAGATCTACCTGTACCTCAACGACTGGCTCATCAAGGGCAGCTCCAAGTCTCAAGTCCGAAGGGATGTTGTGGTGCTTCAAGCCAAGTGCCGCTCTCTGGGCCTACTGGTGAACAACAAAAAGTCGACGTGCGTGCCGGTGCAGAGGATAGAATTCATCGGTGCGGTCCTCGACTCTACCTGCGCCAGAGCGTTCCTGCCACTAGAAAGGTTCCACGCGTTGACGAACCTCATCACAGAAGTCTCCGCATTCCCTTTGACCTCAGCCAGGGTCTGTCTGCGCCTGCTGGGTCACATGGCAGCGTGCACTTAGCTGGTCCATCATGCCAGGCTCCAGATGCGGCCCCTGCAACAATGGCTGGGAACGGTCTATTCCCAGTCCTGGGACCCCCTGGAAAAGATCATTATGATTCCCCAGGTTCGCTGCAACGGTGGACCGACCGCAGGACAGTCCTGGAGGGGGTTGTGTTCGACAACGCCCCTCACTCCATCGAGTTGGTGTTGTACACTTCTGACCTCGGCTGTGGGGCACATCTCGGCAACCTACAGACACAGGGGATGTGATCCCTGGAGGAGGCGCGGTTACAAATAAACGTCAAAGAGCTCCGAGCAGTCTGGCTGGCATGCGGAGTCTTCCTGCCCCACCTATCAGGCATGAGTCCTGACTGACAACACAGCCTCGATGTTCTACATCAGCAGGCAAGGGGGAGCGCGCTCGTCGGTCTCTGTCAGGAGGTGCTCTGTCTATGGGACTTCTGTATCAGCCACGAAATCCACCTGGTGTCAGGAATATGCTGACAGACCAGCTCATCAGGGACTTCTCCTCTCACCATGAGTGGTTGCTCTATCCAAAGGTAGTCTGCATGATCTTCCAAAGGTGGGGAACTCCCTGTGGACCTGTTCACTACTAGACAACAGGAAATGGCACCGGTTCTGCTCTCGGCAAGGTCTGTGCAAGGGCTCCCTCTCCAATGCCTTCCTCCTGTCATGGTCAGGAAACCTGATGTATGCATTGCCGCCGATTCCACTCATTGGCAGCGTCCTGGCAAAGATCAAGCAAGACAAAGCGCAGGGTGTCACGGTTGACCCGGCATGGCCTCGCCAACACTGGTTTGGCATGCTCATGATCTTGTCAGCAGCCCACCCTGGCCCCTGCCCAACTGCCAGAACCTGCTGTCACAGGACCACGGTTGGCTCCCACACCTCAACCTCCACCTCTCGACCTGGATGTTGTATGGCTGAACCCGGAGGAACGGACCTGTTTGGAAGGAGTCCAGCAGGTCTTCCTAGAGAATAGGAAGCCCTCAACCAGACTGACTTATGTGGCCAAGTGGATAAGGCTTTCCTGCTGGGCATCCGAGTGTGGCATCTCTCCCTCGCATTCTTCCATACAGGCTGTCCTGGACTACCTGCTCCATTTGAGGAACAGGGCCTGGCACACTCTTCTATTAGAGTGCATCTCGTGGCCATCTCCATTTTTCACATGTCAATCCAAGGACAGATGGTGTTTTCCCATGACATGATGGTCAGATTCTTGAAAGGGCTCAAGAGACTCTTCCTGCAGGTGTGGGCTCCTGTCCCACAGTGGGATCTTAACTTGGTCCTCTCTAGGCTCACTGTCCCGCCCTTTGAGCCGCTGGGTTCCTGCTGTTTTTCCCACCTGTCATGGAAGGTTGTGTTCCTGGTGGTGGTGGTGATGTCGGCGAGACGGGTCTCTGAAATTAAAGTCTTGACCTCAGAACTGCTGTACACCATCTTCTACAAAGACAAGATTCAGCTGCAGCCCCACCCAGCCTTCCTACCAAAGATGGTATCCACCTTCCATATGAACCAGGACATCTTCCTCCTGGTGTTCTGTCCCAAACCACACAAGACCAGTGAAGAGAGGCGTCTTCACATGCTGAACATCCAAAGGGCCCTGGATTTTTATTTAGAACGTACCAAGCCTTTCCATAAATCATCTCAGCTCTTCATCGCTACAGCAGATAGGATGAAGGGCCTTCCGGTGTCCTCGCAGAGGATTTCTATTTGGATCACCTCATGCATAAGGACCTGTTGAGACCTGGCAGGGGTTCCGCCACCACCGATTGTCAGAGTTCACTCGACGAGAACATAGGCGTCTTTGGCTTCTTTCCTGGTGCACACCCCTATCCAGGACATCTGTAGAGCCGCAACGTGGTCCTCTGTCCACACGTTCACGGCGCATTATGCCATCACTCAGCAGGCCAGAGATGACATTGGGTTCGGCAGAGTAGTGTTCTAATTGACACGTCCATGAACTCCTACCCACCTCCAGGGGTACTGCTTTGGAGTCACATAATATGAAATGGACATGAGCAAGCACTCGAAGAAAAGACAGTTACCTTTTCTGTAACTGGGGTTCTTTGAGATGTGTTGCTCATGTCCATTCCATGCAGGTGCCACTCCAGAGGGTGCCAGAGCTGGTCCCCTATGAATATGCTAAGGGAAAAACTTCCAGCACAGGTGCGTGTGATGAGCACACACACCTAATATGGAATGGACGTAAGCAACAGATCTCGAAGTACACCACTTACAGAAAAGGTAACTGGCTTTTCCTATTGCCCCAACATGCATCCCAGGCCATATTGCACAGCTAGACTCCCCAAATTTTACAGCACTGCCTTTCCCACAGCACTGCAGCGGAACTGCACTAGTTCCATTGCAGATAGCATCTTCTGTACCCATGCAGGAAGGGCTAAGATTTGCCCCATAATGACCTTGCCACACTAGGAAAAGTCAGACCCCTAATTCACTACCATCATTGCGAGCAATGGTGGATGCTGTTGTGTAGACAAAGGACAAATATTTAACGCAGTGGTGTTCGACCCTATTCAAAATAGGGTCAAGCTATACGGTCATAAAAGTTCCTGTGTCCTGTCAGTGCTACGGCTTGCACCGGTGGAGAATTATGGATCTGAATTTTGCCAGTGGAGACTCAGCCAGAGGAAAAAACTATGTGAAATCAGTATGATGATGTACCCCGATACATGACCATCATGTAGCCATAATGTAAGGGATGAGGATGAGATAATACAAGCACCCACTAGTGAATGTAACAGACACGTTTAACAACAGAAATATAGGAAGAGGAAACAAGGGGAGAAAAGGGAAGATTTTTAAAAATAAAATCAGCCTGCATTAACATCCAGTTGTATTGGAGATGATTGCAAAATAGGGAGGAAATAGCAGAAAGTGGAAGAGGAAGTTCTGTTATGTCCCAACAACTTTGTTTCATTCTCTTATAAAACAATGTGTCTGTCTAGATAATGATTCTACAGCTATCAGGCTTCCAAAAGCAACTTAGGTCCTGCTTAGATTTAAGACTCCTTCCCAAATTCCCCCTAGAGAGTGTATTTTAAAAAATCAAAGAGCTTACACCCAGCCTTAATCACTTTATAAGGGTCATGTTTGTACAGCAAAATTGTGACCTGGCTCCTGACCAAATAAACTTGCTTCCCTAATGTCAGGTTCAGGTTTTGGAGCTGCCATCCAAGACGTCAGTCTGTACCTTGAAGCCAGAGGCGGATGCCAAACCAGGCATGGCCATGTGTCTGAAGCTATGGCAGGTAAGGTAACCAGGCCTGCCAATTCTGAAATGTTTTCCCTGTGCTTCATTTTATATGGAGCACATAAATCATTCTTCACTCAGGTTTTGATTTATTGTCAAACAATCAAGTAATAAAGGGAGCGGGGAGGGGGAGGCAGATACTTGTGAACATCCCTAGTGAAACTTTCTGAGTTAGCCAAGCCTTAATGGAAGGTATGTGACTTGCAAATGCTTACTGGAGGCTTTGCAACCTTAGAATAGAAGCAAGATTTTTGCCTCAATCAAGAAGAAAATGAGCGTAGTAGATGCCAGGCTTTTGATATGGTCTCTCATTATAAAAAAGGGTGATGAGAAGTGATTTGGGTGTTTAAAAAATAGATAGGTTGCACGTATCCAGTAAGAAAATAGGTTATTGAACATTTTTTATTCTAGACATGGCATATGGACAAAGTGTTTATGCCTTGTATTTACGTTGGATGAAAAATAGAAATAAAACAATTATTTTTAAAAGTCTTTGTAATTATAAGGTAGGTATCGTACCCCAGCTGAGGAAAAGAAAGTTTAAGTGATTTGCCCCAAGTCTCACAATGTAGTGGCGGCTGCAGTGGGAATAGAAATCCTGATTCACAGTTCCCTACTCTAACCACTTAGACCACATTCCCTCCCAGTGTTTGTTAGTGCTACATCGCTGGAAATTATTTACAAATTATCAAATGCTTGCAACCAGATCCTACCATTGCTCCACACTCAAAATTCCCATTGACTTGCATGGAAGAAGACGCCTTATGAAGCAGATGTGGGAATGGGGCTTTAGTGAGCTAGGGCCCCATCCTTCTTCCCTTGAAATCAAAAAGGAGTTTTGCTACGGACTTCAGCCAAATGAATATGGGCCCGTAGATCTAACCCTAAGGATTCATGTACAATCAGAAATAAATTAAAATGGTACTACTGCATTTTTATTAAGCCAAGTAAGATTTAAAAGGTCTAATAAATGCTCAGCTCAGCGTTTGAGAGAGTGTAGGTTTAATTCATTAATGTTTGTAGAACTATTGGAAGTCCTGGAATGGAAGGTACTCTAATTCTTATCATTATTATTTTTTATAGTGAAAATACTTCTCCTTCAGTTTCGCGCTTTCATTAGAAGCATCCTGATGGGTTATCTCATTGTGAACCTCTACAGTAAAACCATAGACTAAATGAACACCATTCCATGTGTCCTATCCTCCTGCATGCTAGTTCAAAAATGTTCTGTGAATCAGTGAAATAATACTCCTACTGGGAACAGCTTTACTTAGACACTGAGCTGTAGAGTGGGAGGAAATTGAGGCTTAGGTTAGACTTGTGGTTTAAGAGACATTGGCTTCTCCCTAAGCAATTAAAGAGCAGGCATCAGCATATTTTGCCATGTCGAGGGCAGAATAAAAATTAAGATATCATTTTACTAAATCTCTATTTATAAATATTGATCCATGATTGAGACCAGTATTTTTTCCCTCACAAAGGAGCATATTCATAAATGCAAATGATACACAGTGATTGTCTGTTGCGCTTCCCACCTTCCAGACATTACTAATTGGGTGTGGTAGGATTTGCAAGAGTGAGGATGTCCTCCCTTAAATTTGTTTTTTGCACTCCTTGGGAAAGGCACCATCTTGCATAATGGGACAAACAAAAAAAATTGAACAAGAATAATACATGTAGAAACTGGAAATGCAGAGTTATTGCTTTATATAAACTATAGCAATTATTCCTGCCGAGTTGACAGCGGATCACCTTTTCTTCCTTCCTTGACAATTATCCAAATGCAAAAACAACAAAATGTTCTGCTTAAGAGGAGAAATATAACTTACTTATTTAAAAAAAAGTTTCCCCTAAAACCAGAAGATGAAAGCTGAAGATTTTTTCTTTAATGAGGCCCATTACTGAAGCAAATAGGTTATTGTGATTTATTGCTTTGTAAGTAAGGGATCAAACCTAGAAATCCAGCTGATTTCAATAACTATATAATAACTTTGCACATATACAAGCATGTGTACTTGTTCAAATATGAAACTTCATGTAATTTGTATTACCCTGTACAAACATTCTCCTCTTCATGCAAAACTTTATTTATTTTTAAATGAGACCAGTTTTGGCTATAGTCAGTTCATAGTGGTTATTTTCACTCAGAAAACCAAAAAGTTGGAGCCAAATTTTCCTCAAATGCTCAGCACCCAGCAGTTCCTAGTATTCTCAGTGGGAACTGCAGGGTGATGAGCACCTGTAAATATTTGCCCATTAAATTATGAAAAAGACAAAAGGACCTGACAAGCTGGCCCATAGATATCTTGCTTTATTGACTAGCAAAAGTTATCTACATCTTGGAGATAATTGCTCTTGAAGAGTCATGTGCTGGTGGTCATTCATTGTATGAGCTGCTCATAGAGGACAGTTCCAACCAGAGAACGAGCCAAGCCTGGCCTTTGCAGAAGAAAGAGGACTCTGTCATTTAAAGGATGTGGCATCCACAGGATCCCAGCCTTCATTTGGAACCAAGGTCAGCTAAGGAGATCACACACACATGTCTGGGCACTGCCCCTTCATAAGATAGGTGCAGGGGATTTTGCTTTGTTTTCTTGTTTTTGCAGGCCACTTTCAGTCCAGTTCTGTGGTTTTGCCAGCCCTGATATTTACTTCAGGATTCCTTCCCACACTGAGCGCTTCCTTAAATTGAAAGAACATATATCTTGGGGCTATGAAGAAAGGATCAGGGCTCTAACTGCTAGCATTCATGAAAGGCCACTTTCTTTCCCTTTGCTTATCAAGGAGAGCTCTTATTAGCAGGACCACCCATTATTTGTTAGTTTAGCTACTCCTAAAATGAATGGTTTAATAACTAGTGTGAGAGTAGTCTGGAAAATTAAGAGAGACGGTGAAGATTTGGCCAGTACAGATTTGTGTCCTGCTAGTGAGTCTCTGGTGATTCGAGAGAGAGCCCATATAGTGACACAGAACAGTAGGTGATAATTCATTCTCTGGAAACTTCTTAGAATTTTATTTTAAAATCAAACACCAAACACAGTAGGCACATAGGATCAACAGAGAGGTGTTTGAAAATAATAAAATAAGCTAGCATAGGCATTACTGGGACAAGACATCCCTATACATGCTGGTGTTAAACTTGGGCCTATTCTGGTAGCTTTTCTCCTATTAAAGACATAGTTGGCATTTACACATGCTTGTTTTTCAGTTGCTTTTCATTAGGGATTTGCATCCTAGCTCACATGACCAGTTACTGATTACAGGGTCATTAGCCTTTTGGCTAGTGCAATGATGAATATTTTCCTTAAGTGTGACATGTAATCCAGTAACGTTCCCTTCTTTGAGTTATTTCAGAGGCTTAAATAAATTAGGTGTCTGCCCAGGGTGCCATGCCCTTTGGCTTGTGACATCATTAATCAAAATATCTCTCAATTGGTTACAGTGGGATTCAGACCTCTGTTAACTCTTTGGTAACTAACAAAGAGGTTTTCAAATAGAGGTTTAGCTGTTGGGTCTTAAACAGTGCAATGGATTTGGAGAAATTATCTGTATGCAGGACTCATGGGTGTTTTCACCTTGGCAAAATGGAAGTGGAATCTAATTAGTGGGGTAAATGGACAAAAGTAATCCAAGAGATTATGTGAGATTGGAAAGTGGTATAAAAACCCACTTCTGTGAGAAAATGGAGCATGCATCTTGGTAAAATATTGAAAATGTAAGTTTGGCATTGTATCTTAAATTCGTAAATAACTTTCTGCGAAAAAATGAATTTGGTTCTCATAGCCTGGTTATAACTTGGTTACTATGTGTAAATATTTACTGAAGAGCCCCACTCAAGCTTATGCCATGAACTATCTCACTATGAGATTCTGACATTTTGAGGGTCATGATGTTTGAATCAAGTGGTAAAGAGGAAAATTATTTAGATTTTCAGGGAGGGAAGTAATTATGTGCTACAATGATGGACACTTCAGACATGATTTAACAGTAATTGTTCTGAATTAACATGTACGGAGCACCAGAGGTTACCTTTAGTGGCAGCCTTCTGGAGCTCTCTGCTCTAATGCTGTTCACTTCAACATGAGGTTTTTTTCATTACTTTTCTGGGTGCTTGGGCTAAAGCCTGTCTGGGGGATATAAAACTTTTTGTTGTTTCTGAACAGCCTGACTTTGGTTCATGTCCTTTTCTTCTGGCTGGCTACGAGGATGGATCAGTGATTCTGTGGAATTTATCAGGGGGGAAAATATTAAGCCGACTTGCTTGCCACCAGGAGCCAGTGATGAGCCTTGACTTTGACTCTGAAAAGACGAAGGGGGTCTCGGGCTCATCTGAGGAGGTGCTTACCGTCTGGAGCCTCGATGAACAGCAGAACTTAAAGGTCAGAATCATCAGCCCCTCTGTGTCATTTGTCCCGCTTTGCACTAACAGTTTGATAGACTAAAAAAATATTTAGTCATGAAGAGGAGTTGTTGCAGATCTCTAACTAATTAATCACAGACTGGTTAGAATGCAGGAGAAGGCTGTCCATGCTGTTAGGCTATCGTTGAAGAAAGGTAGGGATTTTTTTTTTTAAACCTTTCATGTTTCTGGTTTTACCAAAGCTGTGTTTAAGCAACCGACACATAGGTCTCCCATTCTGCAAGTCGCTATTTTTATACATTTCTTTATCATTACATTATTGTCCAATACTCAGAGCACTTAATAAATGAAATTATTGTAAATCGAAAATTGTTTTCATAAGGATTTTGCTTGGGTGCCTAGAGTTTTCCCTTTACCTTAGGAAAGAGAAACATTTTAAGACAGTTATAAATAAAAGATTAAGGCTAGAATAAGTGATTTACTTGCCCAGCTAATATTGAAAATCAATGGGATTTAAGCACTTTTGAAAATTCCATCCTAAATGTGAAAAAAAGTTACTAATGTCAGTTTAGATACTGGAACACTCCGCTTGCGTAGGATGGCTCCTTCACTAAGATATGGCCTAAGAAACCAGTTGAGCCTAATGATGGTGAATGGCATTGACCATGGCTTAATCTGGACATCATGAGTAAAAGTTGTTTCAGTGCCAAGGGATTGAGTGGTGGAAATTCTAGGATCTGGTATTCTAGTACAGAAGTAGCCAGATGATTGTGGATAAAATTTATGAAAGTGTAAATGGGCCCACAAGGCGTTCTGAGTATCTCTTCACAACATATGAGTGGAAGGGTCATAGAGAGGGGCCTTTGCAACTCCTGTGTGAAGCAGAGGGGTGCTCTGCACTAATTCCAAATAGACCTGTCTGCAGGGATCCTTTGGTGTAGGGGCCACTGGATCTACATTTGTACTGCCTCCAGGAGGAGGAGCAGCTGCTGTACAAGCTCCTACGTTTCCTGCAGCCAGGGCCGGCTCCAAGCACCAGCGTTCCAAGTGGGGGCTTGGGGCGGCAGTGTTTCCGCGGTGGCGGCAATTCGGCAGCAGCCCCTCAGTCCCGCCGGCCGCGACAGGAGTTTGGCGGCAGTCCCTCTGTTCCACCGGCCGCAGAAACACTACCCGCGTCTTCTCCCTTTTGCTGTCCGCGGCGGCAGGTTTTTTTGACTGCTTGGGGCTGCAAAAACTGCAGAGCTGGCCCTGCCTGCAGCTTTGTGTGCTCACACTGTAGAGGGAGAAGTGAATTTCATCCTCGGAGGAGTAATTTGTTTTTATTCAATATAGCTATCTTACACTGCATTTTCCTATTGACATTAGTCTGTGATAAATCAAGTAGGAAAGAAAGGGATGTTTCCATCACAGTATCCTCTCAGTTATGTGTTATGAATTAACCTTAATGGGAGACTACAGGTGTGATTTGAGGGGTGAATAAACTCTGAAGTTGTTCACCTGATGGTATTTCAGGTTTGGGGTTTTTTTAATGGGTTGTAGCTCCAAACTTATATTCCCAATAGATACACAGTTGGTTATTGCAGCTTTAACTGACAGTAGTTTTCCTTGGATGAAGTGCTATTTAAGTGCAAAGTATTAAGCCATAAATAACATTTTTCACTTCATGCATAGTGTGAATCCACTAATAAAATAAATAAAATGTGTCTCCCACACGACTGCTAGAAATAGTCAAGGACACAGATTAAGTTTTTTTCCACTGTTGCATTAATAACACGAACCAGATGGGGATTTTTCCTGACATTCCAGGTACCTGAGGTAATGGTAGTATTTGGAAAGCCACTCAGTGGCACGCTATTTTTACTCTAAAAAGTTTTAATAACTAAACTTGGTGCATAGCTATCTGCCTTTGGAGAAATGATGATGCAATGATGGCACTGCTCTGCTGTTTTATGTGGCAGTGTTCCAGTGTGTCAGTGAAAAGACGATGAAGCTAACTAACTACGAGGCTTATCCCGAGGAGGGAAGCTGGCATATTGTCTGGTACCAGTAAGTTGCTGAAGTCATCAGTATTAGTGAATGGCTGGGCTGGTTATGAGGCTTCTGATTTGGAGGAGATAGTATAATTAAGGGATAATGTTTGTGGCAGAGGAATACAGAAGGCAATAAACAGCTCTTGCGGGTGATTAATCAGCAAAGCAGAGCTGTGGCATTCAATAATTGCAAAAGCTCTTTACTGCTCATAAAGTCCACCTTGTTCTAGTTATATAATGAAAAGGAAGATTCAACAAACCACAATGTAAATCATCAGAAAATTTGTTTTTCTTGTCTCTTTAGGCTTTAAAAGCTCAACGTTCCTGCTGCCTTCTTGGCTAGAACAAGGGCACGGCTTGAGGGAATACGTGTTTACAGGTGGATTATTTTAAAAAAAAAAAAGTCTCTCCTGAGTGAAAAGGGAGTGGCAGGTCAAAGACTCTGGCCATAGTTAGGATATGTGACTAGCCTTGGCCATGATTGGCTGAAAGCATAGAATCCAGATCTCCTTTGGTTCGATTCTTTCCTTTCTGGATCATGAAATGGTTTTCTACTTTGGAAATTTTTCTGATGTGTTTTTTGGTTATATTCATTATCCATGAGCTTTTAAGGCGGCTCACTCAAATCCCCTGACCACAGCGTCAGGTTACTAATTCCCTGAGTGTTTGTCCAGGAGTTTTATCCTGGCTCTCCTCTTGTTCTGGTGGGTCTCTAGCAGATACTGTTACTTCCTTACCATTCCTTAACCAAAGAACATTACCATTACAGTCTTCATTGTCAGCTTGTAACTTGCTGTTGACATGTAATTCCAATTATCTTCTCTGGACAGATCTCGTCCATCTCTATTGACAGTACTACTGCAGTTCTCAGAAGTAGGCTTTGGTTAGGCCCAGGTTCACAACCTCTGTTACTTAAGCCAGGTCTCCAACACAGACTGCTGCTGGTATAGCTGTGTTGGTCAGGCGTGTGAGAAGGTGTGATCCCTGACTGACAGAAGTGGCAGCGAAAGCCTCTTGTGTAGACACGGTTATACCAGCAAAATGATACTTTTCCTGGCAGTGTTTATTTCTCTCAGGGAGCTGAAATAAGCAATACCAGCGGAAATGCAGCTTTGCAAGTATAAAGTGCAGCCATGCTAGAAGTGCTTTGCTGGTATAGTATAAAAGAGGTTCTAGTGTAGATCTGGCCTTAAGCCTTGTCTGTACTAGAAAGGGTTTGAAGCTATAGCTATAGCGGTATAGATATACTGACAAAGGATCACTGTGGAAAGACGCTTATACCAGCAAAAGAGCTTATGTCAATTCCCTGAACTAAAAAACTATGCTAGCAAAAAGAAAAGGAGGACTTGTGGCACCTTAGAGACTAACCAATTTATTTGAGCATGAGCTTTCGTGAGCTACAGCTCACTTCATCGGATGCTGTAGCTCACGAAAGCTTATGCTCAAATAAATTGGTTAGTCTCTAAGGTGCTACAAGTCCTCCTTTTCTTTTTGCAAATACAGACTAACACAGCTGCTACTCTGAAGCCTGTCATTATGCTAGCAAAAGATCTTTTTGCCAGCACAACTGCATCTACACTAGGGCTTTTGCTGGCAAAACCACGTTAATAAGTGGTGAGGTTTTTTCAAACTGCTACTCAACATAGATATGCTGCCAAAACTTAAGCATAGACCAAGCCTCAGTAACACTTCCAATTTTGCTTTCTTGCCTCCGGTATTCCTTCCATTTGGGTCTACTACCCTTATTCTTTTCTGTTTCAGGACATCTCCATCTCCTGTCTTATTTTGTGTGGTGGATGCAGAAAGTACATGCCAGGTTTTGAACCATTCTCTTAATCATTCTCTTAAGGAATTTGCATTAATATATATAATTTAGGTATTGGAGCGCTGCTTAAAAAAATAAACAACAAACTAGTGCTTGGATAATTATGAGAGTTTAAAAATACTGAAACTTGTTTTGGATTTGATCGTGCAAGGTGCTGGGGTGTCATCAGCTTGATTGTGTATATACTTTCATAATTTAAATAAGGGATTGATCTAGATTTTAACTACATTAGTAGACTTGTTAGGGAACTAATATGATTTTTAATTGACCTCATTCTGTATATAATGTACCAATGATGTATCATGGAATGCTTTTTGCAGAGGAAAAGTATACACATTGAAGAGCACTTCAGTACAACTTTCCCCTTAGGAAAATAACTACCACCCACAAATTTATGTAAACTATAAATTGAATTATGTTCTCTATGTGTTTTATTTTGTTTTTTACAAGAGAGTTACTTCCCGAAGAGTGTGTTCTCCCTTCAGTTTATGGAGGAATTTATGTGTTCTCCCCTAGTATAAATGGGAGTTCTTTGTGTGTATGTGTGTGTATATATATACATAAAAATTAGAGCACACTGTGTGGTCAGAGTATACCCCCGAAGTCTTTTCCTCTTTTCAGTGTACGTGCTGAAATGTACTAGCTTTCTTATATATTGACACTGCCTAAATAATGATAGTATCTGCACTAAGTGATAATACAATAGTTATTAGTTTGATACTCAGTTTAAGTCTGTTTTCTATGCACTCGCACAACCCCTCCATAACTGAAACACTTCTTTTTTCCCCCAAGGGCTCAATCCTGCAAAGTGCTCAGTAGCTCATTAGGGATGCTAACTGCCCTCAACTGTTGCAAAAGCCAAGTTGTGCACCTCACAGGTGTGAGCCCAAAGAATCCTCTAACAACAGCAATAAAATGCTTCCAATTTTGAAATCAGTGCCTAGTTCATAATCCCCTTCTCACTATGGGGTGCATCAAAAATCTCCTGAGAATGAGTTCTGGAAATATAGATTTACTGACCTTGTGACCTAATTCTTGGAATCATTCCTTTCTCAGGGCACTATGTAGAGTGCCATCACAGCCTATCGGTGATTCAGGGGACCACATCGGTAGGAACCAGTAGCAGATAGTTTAATACTAGCCCAAAAACCTTTCATAGGAATACCCCTGAAATCTGGAAACAAGGCTGTGGCTCTAAACTTTGCAGCTCAGGCCCATCTCTAAGAATAACAAGAGTGAGAGCACAAAGCTGTATAGTCTGACTATTCTCATTTAAACCAATTTTTCAGTGATGGCAAAGTATAAACCATTTAAATTGCAATAAGTGTACAACGGACACCTCTTTTTTTTTTTTTTTTTTTTAAGAGACCAGGCTGAAGGTAGACTCTTGTGGTCTTCTGTCTCTATCTACTGTTATCCTAACTATTGCATCACCCCACGTGTGGTTTAGAAGTTGGGATACCCACTAACAGGCAAATTGATACCTGTGTGTTTGTTGCTTCCTCTAAATTCACAAAGATTTTGTTACCTTGCGCTCACTTTAAATAACTTTAACTTTATCGCTCAGGTTCAGAAAACACACAAACTCATCAATGCTGGGATTGCTGATGTTGCCATCCGCCAGGACAAGAAGATCCTGGCAACAGCAGGGTGGGATCATCGTATCAGGATCTTTGGCTGGAAGAAACTGAAGCCCTTGGCAATACTGGACTACCATACAGCTACTGTCCACTGTGTATCCTTCTCAGATCACAGTAGGCCAAGTGAAAGACTGCTGGCAGCTGGCTCCAGAGACCACCGCATTAGTATCTGGTCAATCTATAATCAAACCTCAGGTGCTCTGCACTGTCCTTTGGAAACTAGAAAGCCGGCCTGATAAATCAGAAATTGTTGTGTGATTAAAATCTGGGGATGGGGAAGTATTAAACCATCTGCAGTTTGAGTGCAAGTCCCCAGAAGGACCTGTTCACGACAGAAAATGTTTTGTTGTAGAAGGGAAAGCCAGTGCTAGGAAGGGAAGAACGGATAATCATGCATTTAAGGCAAAGGCCTAGCACAGTGGGAGTCTGTTGCGTCCTCTCTCACATGCTTCTTTTGGCAAATTGTTTTGATTCTTTGTGCCAGTTTCCTCATCTGTAAAATGGAGATAGGTGCTGTCACTCAGGCGTGGTGTGGTCTAGAGTACACTGGTTTCCAAATCATATTGAGATCCTTAATGTACGTAAGTGCAAAGAATCAGTTTTATGTGAACTTGAACCCATTAAACCATCCATAGAACTTTCTCATGTCAGTTACTTTTTCTTCCCCATAACTGAAAAGCTATCAGACCAACCTTGATTTGTTCACACTTCTGTCAGTTTCTAGCTTAAGCCAACAGCCAAGAATGTGACTAGGGATGGCCTTTGGCATTTATGAATTTCATTATGTCCCCTGTCACCTCAAGCCTTGCAATTAATCATAGAAAGAAAAAGGAATCTTTCCATGCACTGCATTTTAAAGCTATGTAAAGCCTTTTTCAGAGCCAGTGCTAAATCCTTTCCATAGACTGACTAGCAGAAGGATTTAAACTGAGCAATCCAATTAGCGCCCTTCTCCTTGGAGATTTGGGGGGTAAATTTCCAGTATGGTGAGGCAGGGATTTGGCTACACATCTCCCATTAACATTAATGGGAATAGCATGGATAAAACCTTCTGTACTATCCTGAAAATATACCCTTTAGTTTGTCATCTCCATGGTCGTGGAAGCTGAAATCCATTCCAAAAGTTGATTGTTTTTGCTTGAGGCAAGGCACAGTGCTAGCATTCTCCTTTTCAAATATATTTGAGCAGTAACAGTCTGTTCGCAGGCCAGGAGATCTCACCACTTAATTAAGGTTTGCCAGTAAGGTGCACTTATATCTACACCGTAAAAGCAATTAACAGTGTGACTTTAAATACAGAGTAATTTAGAAATGCTAGGGGGTTCTTGGCATCAGAAATATTTAGCATCAGAAAAAAAGTCTGTTCTGCAAAGGGGGATTTTGGGGATACCAGTGCTGTTCTGTGGATGTTTTTTTGAAAATGTTTGTCCCTACCAATTTATGGGGCTGGACATCAAAGGGGAACTGGTCAGAAATGAATTGGACAGCAGCATCAAAAGACGTCAGAACTACATTTCAAAAACCAAACTCGTGTAATGCTGATGCCAAAGCTAAACATCAAACCAGGGCCTGCTGTACACCTGTACCATACATGCAGGGATGATCTTGTTGAAAAAGTGCTTTCTAACTCTGTACAGGAAATGTTCCTCAAGTGCCAAGCCCCAGTGTTCTTTCATTACAGAACATAAAACATACTGCAACAAGGCTTTTACTAATAAAACTCTGCAATGTTTAAAGCGGTGTCACACACTGAAATGTGTTCCTGTGCTTCTTTGGTTATTTTTCCCTCAATACTTAGCTCTGTGGAGGTTTAGTCTGCACGTGCGAGTCAGATAAGGCCTGATCCTGAGCATCTTTGAGCCAGTCATTGGGAGTTGCAGATACTCATTACATCTAGACCAGGGGTGGCCAACCTGCGCCTGAGAAGGAGCCACAGTTTACCTATGTGTATTGCCAAAGAGCCACAGTAATACGTCAGCAGCCCCCCATCAATTCCCCCCACCTGCCAGCAGCCCTGATGATCAGCGCCTCCCCCTCCTCCCCCATGCCTCCTGTGGCATGCAGGGAGGCTGTGGGGGAGGGGGAGGAGCGAGGGCATGGCAGGCTCAGGGAAGGGGGCAGGAAGGAGCGGGGGCCTTGGGGGAAGTAGGGGCAGAGGCAGGGGTTGAACAGTAACCCCCAACCTGCTGCCACATTGGAAAGTTGGTGCCTGTGCAAGGAACCACATATTAACTTCTGAAGAGCCTCATGTGGCTCTGGAGCCACAGGTTGGCCACCCCTGATCAAGATGGTATATGTGTATGTGAAATGATCATGCCAGGATTGCTACATATCTTCCACTTCCCATGCAGAAGAGAGGGCCATGGGCTCAGCAATCTCCATCGCACCATCTTCCTCAGATCCACAAGAAGCCTGATACAAGGAACTGCACACAGTTTTCCTCCCCACAAAAGAGATGGAAAGAAAGCCACTGTTTCTAATTCTGTTGTATTAAATTGCAGTGGTACCCCCTCTGATCTCAGAGACTCACCTAATTTGACAACAGGACACCTCCTGCTGAATTCACATGTATTAAGGCCCTGCACCTATTGAGATGAATGGCAAAACTCCTACTGACTGCAGTTACACGATTAAACCCTAAGAGATCACCCTTCTCCAGGAAAGTCCTTGGTTTTGATTGGAGTTTTACCAGATTAAAGATTCAGGGCCAGCCTCATAGTCGCTGCTTGATTTAGTTGTTTACAAACCAGATAAAGAGGGGTTGGGAGTGTTAAGGTGAACACTGAGGCTCTCCCTCCACTGTCACTTTCAGCCCTAAAACACCCCCCCGAGCAACAAAAGTTTTAGCGCTGGAAAGCGCCGGTATAGACAGCGCTTTATGGGTGGGAGCCCGGGAGAGCTACCACCCCTCATTCAGGGTGGTTATTTTTTATCACCAGGAGAGCTCTCCCCTCGCGATAAGGCGTGACTATACTGCCCAGGTCACAGTGCTGCCCTGGCCATGCTGTAATGTGGGCAGTGTAGACATACCCCAACTTTTAGGCCCAATTTACTTCTCTCCTCTTTATAATTAATGTTTCCTATATAGCTGCTGTCACTTGGTTTTCGAGTTGATGAGCTCAGTGCATGTCAGTATGTACTGCTTCGAATAGAAAGTGAGTCTTTGTTCAGCTGTGCTAAGATACTCCATCTGCAGTGGACTCTTTAAAAAAAAAAAATACTTCCAGCTTTTTAAAGAATTCTAGTTGCACTGATGTCACTGAAACATGCTTGAGTATCTCACAAGCTGATCCAGTACCTCCAATGGAAATCGTAGGATGACATGACACCTTAAGCTTATTGAAGATTCATTATTCATTAACAGCTCTTTCAAGCCTTCTCCAAGCAAGGATTAATATGCAAATCACTTGCTAATTGAGAGGTTTCAGAGTAGCAGCCGTGTTAGTCTGTATTCGCAAAAGGAAAAAGAGGACTTGTGGCACCTTAGAGCCTAACCAATTTATTTGAGCATCAGCTTTCGTGAGCTACAGCTCACTTCATCGGATGCATTCAGTGGAAAATACAGTGAGGAGATTTATATACACACACAACATGAAAAAATGGGTGTTACCATACACACTGTAAGGAGAGTGACCATTTTCCCTTCCCCCCTCCCCTCCCCCCACTCTCCTGCTGGTAATAGCTCATCTTAAGTGATCACTCTCCTTACAGTCTGTATGGTAACACCCATTTTTTCATGTTCTGTGTGTATATAAATCTCACTGTATTTTCCACTGAATGCATCCGATGAAGTGAGCTGTAGTTCACGAAAGCTGATGCTCAAATAAATTGATTAGTCTCTAAGGTGCCACAAGTACTCCTTTTCTTTTTGCTAATAGGCAGTATTGTTTGATCTGGGCTTGTAGTTGAATCTCTGTTCACTGACAAATGGTAGTACCGGCTGTCTATTTTTCTCTGGCCTTGAAGGCAGCCTTTGTAGTCAGAGTTCACTGTCTATCATAGTTGCGGAGATGCTCAAGGGATTCTTAAAGTAGCCTGATATTTACTATTTACTAGTTCTTTGCAAATATTCTTATGTTCCTTCATGATCAAATTATTACCCTTTGCTTTAGAAGATGTTTATATTTGTTTGACTAGTAGTTTTAAAAAAAATCCTGCACAAGAACAAATTAAAAATAAGGAGATAAACACACATCTTTAATCCCACAAACAGATACACACATCAGGGCCTGGAGTGTCATTGACTTTAAGAGGAGGGAGGACATGTATGTGCAGGACTTGCATTTTGCCTCTTCAAGCTGCACATAGTAATAAGTACTTCATAGGTGAAAGGGTTAATCAGCACTTTACATTAGCAATGATATTTTACTTTCATCCTAATAAATTGTGGGGGGCGTTAAATGCATTTTTTAGTTTCCATCTAAGTCACTGGTTCTAGAGAGTTGCTTGATACATTATCTGACTTAGATACACACACTGACTGCACAATTTCAATCTGGATCACAACTTTCCTGAAATGTATGAAGTTATTTACTTCAGGATCAAGACATGAATTTCAGTCTCAGACCTGAACTTCCCCAAAGTAAAGAAGTGTTCAAATCAAAGGGTTGGTTTGGGCCCATCTCTGTTAATACAGGACTATAAAATGTAGCTACCTGATCACATCTAAGCAACCAGTGTAAAATATTCCCAGAAGAATTAAAATAGCTTATTAAAATGTAATATGATCATGTTTATCTCACTGAAGATTTCAGCTGACTCATTTGCTATCAGGAAGGTTTTGAGTAAAGAACCACCACAAACTGATGGAGTTAGCCCCTGAATCTCACCTGTCAGAGAGGAAGAGGACTAGCCTGTACTTGGCCTAAAGGAGTCAAGAGCGAAGGTGATGACAGCTAAATTGTTGCAAAAAGGCTTCCTCCCCAGAAGTGGTGTATCTGTCACTCTGGGGGAGGGGGTGGGAAGCAACCAACATTTATAAGCTAATTGAAATAAATCCCAAACACTAGCATTTGTACAGCAATTACATGGAATATTTATCACCAGTGGAATGAATGCTGACCTCTGACCCTCAGATGTTTCCTGTAAATGAATCTGTTAGTTCCAAGCTCTTCCTCTGCTCTGAATGTGGTGAGCAGGGTGTTGAAGTGGAGATGAGCTAGGGAAGAGGAAGATAGCTGGCCATAGTTATAGCAAAGAGCTAGAAAGAAGTCAGTGAGAGGGCCTGTGAAAAGAGAAAATTGTAAAACCTTCCCTCCTGCACTCTGAAATTGAAATTAGTGATTAGTAATAGTGGCATAAATTACACACCGTGGAGCCCTATTGGGACTATTGCAACTTCTTTTAAAAGACGCATAGCTTTAAAGTCAATACTGTGTGATGGTTTCTAGTATGTTTTAAATGCATCTTACAAAACTTAATTTTGTCCAATGCTAGCAGACAAAACTACAACTTCATCAACTTTTTCTTCTCTTCAGTGTCCCCAGTAGAGATAAAGAGGTGAAGTGACTCACTAGCGCAGCAGCCAGGCTAATTATCTCAGCAAAATGCAAGAATTACTGAGCCAAAGATCAATGTATTTCCTTATCGAGCACTGTCACTGTGGTGGAAAAATGTGGATCACTGTGTCCTGCCTGGATTAATAGGACAAGATATGTTAACACGACAATATGTGTTTCAGACGAGGTGATATATACAAAGCCTTTAAGCAGTGTGCTACCGCGTGAATTATGGAGATGAGCTGTTACGAAATGCAGGGAATTTCTGTTATTCACACACAATTTGGAAATTCTCGTCTATGGCCCAGTGCTGGAGGCATTTTTCCAGCTGAGCATGTATCTTTCCTTTGCCACATGGCAGCATCAATTTGGCCTTTGAGAGCAATTAAATAGTTGTGTACAGCCACAGAGGAGGACACACTCCCCAAACAGCTCACTCCTTCCATTAGTCACACCTGTTAGGCCAATTGCATTGCTGGTGTACCTTCACTGAAACCACTGCAATGGCATCAGGGACGTAGTTGGCCTATAACTCCAGCACTTTTTTGAAGCATTATAGGTACTGAAAGCATTACAGAAACTGCAGCACAGACATTAAGTGTGACTAAGGCCCCTGAAGGAGCGGTTAAGTGCCTAAGTCAACATTTAGGCACCACTGGCATGCACAAAACCACTGCTCAGCTGCACCAAATCTCTGGGCACCCGTTTCTGCCAGAGGGCATATGCACAGCTGCCTAAGTCCTGACACTGCTGAGCAACTTGGCACCAAGCTCATACCTAAGGCTCAGTGGGATTCACAGACCAGGTGCCTCTTTACCTGTCTGACCTGCGGAGCCCGATTTAAGAGCACACCGCACCCACCCAAAAGATGGTGGGGGAGGGATTAAATATTCATTGGCGCAAGGCTATGACTCCCCCAGAGTGCCCTCACCACAAGGCTATAAAGTCATTCTTGATATCACCTTCTGGGCTGATGATGCCTGTTCATGCATTTCATGCAAAGTGGACAAGGTTCAACAGGAGAGATTGTGAGCAACCCATCCCAGAATAGCCCTGGCAGCCTGTGTTTGAGAGTTGTCAACTGCAGCACCGCTATGGTGCTTGTTTTCATTTGGTCCCTAAAAATGTTTACATAATGTTATCGGATACGAGGATTATTTGGGTTGAAGCAGCTGTTTCCTCCTTTTGTTGGTGTGTGTGCTTCTTAGATTCAGTTGCATTTACTCAGCCTACTGAAAGGAAAATCTTAGACTGAGCAGTTTTTACCAGAGAAATGACCCCTCTATATTTAATGCACATGCCTGAGGAGGTTCATTCTAACTTTTAGCTATTAGTGGTTTATTCCCTCTCAATCCCATCCATCATGCGGCCGTTGGCACTTTAATGTATTATTAAACCACATAGCTGGGAGTGTAGCAACATAATCCCTGAATTGTGAAGGTTTTGCCCATGTGATTAATGGTGTGAAATATATCTGTGCATGTTTTACCAGCGTTATGATGTGTGTTGCTTTATTCTGACTTTGCCCCAAGGAATCTGATGCATAGTTCAGTACTGTGGCTACAAATGTGTCCCTTAGGTGATATAAAGATCCTGGGAAACCTTAAAGTTTCCCAAAGCAAACTAATTCTACAGTATCCACAGGTAGCAGATTCTGATCACAAGCCTTACGAGGAGCATTGGGATGGGGAAGAAGCCTAGCTAGAGATTTGTCCTGGAATTTAGCTGTCCTTTTGTACCAGTAAACTAACTCCATCTTCACACTCATTTGCTCTTTTTATTATAATGTTTGCAACGTATTAGGAAATGATGCAAATTGCAACCTGAAAAGGGTCTTTTAGAAACCATGCACACACATCTGACAAATTGTTGTGCCAAAACTGGACCTGCCTGAAGGACTGCGTGATTGCCACTGTACTGCAAATAGTGGAAAATCCAAATGTTACAATAATGTTGGTAATAGAATTCATACCTCCTGCTCCAGACAGCACAGGCCCAGCCATTTTCACTACCGGAGAATCTCCACTACGTCTTAGGAGTATAGCGCTTAGGGCACACACTTGAGCAGTTCTGCCACCTTCCAGTAGAAGAGAGAGGTACATGTTTGGTAGCCAGTTTGTTACATCATGTTACAAAGCCCAATATGGAATAGAATGAGAAAGGCAAATAATGCTTTCACATTTATGATTAAGAATGTTTTGTTTAGAAGTTGTAATTTAACAACACTTACTGAAAGCTAGAGAATATGGGACACATTCTGCTTCAATTAAGTTTCCCCCGAATGTATGTACATTAGAACTGCAAAAAAGCAGCATTAATCCCATGCCAGCATTCTGGACAGCCATGGCCCTATCCCTCCCAGCTCCCACCAGGAGCAGAAGTAACCTGTGGACATGTGGGATTGCAGCCAGATCTGGGCACATGCAGTTTGTGCCAAAATGCACAGCCAACCAAAAAAAAATAAAAAAAAATCAGGAAATAAGACTTCTGCCCCGTTACCAGCCCTAGCCATGGCTTTTCTCATGATGCATACAGTCCCCAGTTGTGTGACAATATCTGTGGGAGAGACGTCCAGGCATACATGTCGGCGGCAAGATTAATGGTTGGTTTTACATGATAATTTGAACTTGGTAGAAAATGCAGACTGGCATCCTTCTTGGTTGTAATTAAAAAGCCTATAATTGCTGGTATTAAATCTTAAGTGGATCCACACCTACACTGCTTTTAACTTAATGCCTATTGTAACCATTGTCTTTTACTTTTTGCCTTGGGTTCTTGGTGGCATGCAGACTTGGCACCAAACTCACCAGAGAGTGTGAATCTTTAAAGGGTTAGCATGTGTGCCATTCTGGTTTGAAGTAGCGAACAGCAAGCAGGAAAGGGAATTGATTCAAAGACTCCCTTCATGTTTGCTGAAACGTGCAAAGTGGTGCTGGAAAAACAGAGCTTCCCCACTCCATTTTCCCAGTGCTGCCTCTCCCCTTTAAAGGGGGCGAGGACTAGAGAGGAGTGGGCTTGTTCGGCCTCATTTTGAACCCATCAAAACATGATGGGGTTTGAGCATGTGACCTGACAGCTACTATTATTAAGATTTGCAGTCTACCCAAGAAGAACTTGGGGAGGCACTGAAGAATTGGGGCAGAATAGAGAATGAAAGCCACTGAAAGGAGCGAGTGACTGGGTGGGGAGCAGCAGGGTGAAAAGCATGTACCAAGGTAGAAGTCTTGCCTATACTATACACAGTGCACCAGTTTAACTAAAGTCATCTAAAAATTGATGTTGCAAACTCCTGATGCAGATGCCCTTCATTCGGTTTAACACCTTGCTCATAGGGATTTAGCTTACTTTGGTAACTGACGGGCATACAGTTATAGACCAAGGCACTCAGAGCACTTTACAAAGATGGATAAATATTAATGCCCATTTTACAGAGAGGTAGCATGCTGCACAAGGACTTCATGACTCCACCATTAAAATCACCTGTTCTAACTTTAGGGAAACCACCTTCATTTATTATGGCCACCTTCTGTGTGAAGCATTTGCATATAGTTCTCAGTCTGCCAAGGCCCAAATGTGGGATGCGCTGTGTGACAAAGACCCCAAATGAGAAAGATATGCAGGAAACGTAAAACGTGGTGGGAGCCATTCAAAGAAAGGACTTTCCCTGAGCTCAGTTTCATTATTCTGTATTTCTCACTCCTGAAAGGTATGAAGTGCTGGTCTTTGCATTGGGACCAGAGAGCTCAAGTCCATGCTTTACTTTAAGCCAAGTGGAAGTTCCACCTCGTTTTGTATATTCGAGCATGTGCTGAGCCCTTATTCATTTTCATCGATGAAAGTGAAAGGACACCAAAAACATAGGTAGAAGACAGGGAGCATGGAACTAAAATGAATGGTAGCCCCAAAATGAGGTATGGTCATATGGCATGTTTCTTCAGCCTCACAGGGGTGATGGGAGGCTTAATTCATTATCACGTTGAGATCTTCAGATGGCAGTTGCTATATAAGTTCAAGTGCTACGATAATATAGCATCCAGTCCTGCAAAAGCCTCATAGGTAGACGTCTCATTGACTTTAATGGAAATTCTGCATACAAAACCCTTGCAGAATTAGTCCTCAAGTGTGAGTTTCCTGGCTTTTGTTCTCTGTCACTTTAGTATGTGAAATGTATAGATTTATCATGAGTACAAGAGTGTGTTTGTTGTAATTATTTTATTAAGACTGCTTTTCATAAGCTTTTCTTTTTTTAAATCTGGAAACATTTGATTTCCCATATGGAAAGAACATTTATCACACTTTACACAGATCATATTTGGCTAATCCTTTTGCATATATATGCAAAACGTGACATATACAAGGCTATTTGAATTTCATAAAACAGAAAAGCAAGGAAATGAGATATAATAAGTATATTACATAAATATGTGTGCCCAATTTACAAACCTATAGTATCTTTAGTAAATGCATAATAGACGATTTCTGGGGGTTTTTTAAATGTGTTTTTTGGCACACACAAGGTTTTTAAGCTCTTAACCACTGAAATCAATGGAAGTTAGAAGTGTAAATTCACACTAGCCCACAGATCCTCAAAGGTCACTTTATTGACTAATGATGGATTTAAATACACACTAAATTCATAGTAACGGTCACTATTGAAAGGTTAAAGACGTTTTTGCTTTTACCAGATCATTTCAGCCCCTGTGGTAAATTATGTATCTAATTTACAGATGAACTGGACCAGAGTAATTAAAAATGGAAAAAAGCTAGTTATTTCTTTATAGCGCAATTTGTCAACGGCTGGGTTCTGATTTGAATCATTATCAGCCCTCTGATTTTTTAATAACATGAAATAATGTATAAACACAGCTGAATATTGCTGCGTGGCCAGTTATTCTGGAATCCTACACAAATAGAAAGATATTTCCTTACTTAGGCATCTGTGAAACACCACCGATCTTTGTGTGTGTCACATGGTACCTTGTTAAAATGTACGTTTTTTTCAAATCAGTTTGTACATCTGCAAATTCATGCGATATGCAATGCGCAGCTTCCTCTGTAGTCGGCGTTTGCTCTTCAGCCACAGCTCGGAGAGAATGGTTCACTTGCTGGGATTCATTTCAGAGCCAGCCAACAGCACGACGGTAGGGTGGATGGGTGAGTGTGGGTGGGCGTGTAAAAGAAGGAGCTTTCTTTAAGACAGCAGTTTGACTAGGTAGAAAATAACCTGATGTTCCAAACTGATCTAGCCACAGAAGCACTTACAGATCTAACAGTGATGTCAGCCACAGCAGCCCCTCAACCGCTTCTCAAACAAGCCAAGTTCTAGTTTAATTTCTTCTAAAGCCGAAGCGGGAGGAAGTAAAAGTAGCGAGAATGCGGAGGAACCCACAGGTTGACTTTTCTCAGGCTGAAGAGGGGATAGAAGAAGAATAAAACGAAATAATCCGAGATCCTTGGGTGGAAGAGGCTAGAATCCTGCTTTACACATATTAATTAATTAGCCTTCCTAGCCTTCCTAGCCCCCTCCAGGCTATTAGCGCCTTTCACCAGCGGAGAAAGGGCCACATGGTAGGATGTGACTGATCCTCTTATGGAAGCGGACAGGGACCTTTCCCATTGCCCCTGCGGGTGTTGGGAAAGCCCCCCTCGCTGGTGCTGAGCTGAGCCTTTGTCTTTGCTGCGCTCCCGGACCAGCAGGGACCCGCCCCGTCTGGAGCAGCCTGCCCGGGGGTCGGACCATCCCACAGCGCTCGCTGGCCACCGGCTTCCCCTGCCGCCGGGGCACTGAGCCTGGGCCAAGGCGCTGGTCTGGCCATGGCTCGATGGGCCTAGCCGCAGCCCCGCCCGGCCCAGCGGGCCCCTGCGCAGGGCAGCGGGGCAGGTGGCGCTTCGCTCCCTCGAGGAAACGCTGGAGGCCGAGGAGTCGCTGCACTTTGGCGGGTTTCAGTCCCCGGGATCCGCGCGCCCCGGCCCAGCCTGGCGTCCCTCACACAGACACCAGACGCACAGACACGCGCAGCGGGGCCCGCTGGAGGGGCACAAAGCGGCCCCACGCACCGGGGGATCGGGCAATTGGCATCACCTCGCCCCCCCCCGCTGAGCCAGCTGTGTCTGCCCCCCCACACCCCGTATCTCTCTCTCGCACCCCCACACACTATTTCTCTCTCGCTTGCACACACACCCTGCACCTCTCTCACACACACACACACCCTGCACCTCTCACACACACCCGCACCCTGCACCTCTCTCTCACACACCCGCACCCCCTGCACCTCTCTCACACACCCGCACCCCCTGCACCTCTCTCACACACACGCACCCTGCACCTCTCACACACACCCGCACCCCCTGCACCTCTCACACACACACGCACCCTGCACCTCTCACACACACCCGCACCCCCTGCACCTCTCACACACACACACACCCTGCACCTCTCTCACACACACACACCCTGCACCTCTCTCACACACCCGCACCCCCTGCACCCCTCTCACACACACCCGCACCCCCTGCACCCCTCTCACACACACCCGCACCCCCTGCACCTCTCTCACACACACACACACCCTGCACCTCTCTCACACACCCGCACCCCCTGCACCCCTCTCACACACACCCACACACCCTGCACCTCTCACACACACCCGCACCCTGCACCTCTCACACACACCTACACACCCTGCACCCCTCTCACACACACCCGCACCCTGCACCTCTCTCACACACACCCACACACCCTGCACCCCTCTCACACACACACAGTCTCTCTCTCTCACACACGCACGTACCATTTTTCTCGCTCGCTCGCGCACACACACCCTGTATCTCTCACACACAGACACACCCCACCCCCGTCTCTCTCTCTCTCACACACACACACACCTGTCAGTCGCTCTCTCAGACCCTCACACCTGTCAGGCAGAGTGTCTGTCACACACACACTCCCGTCAGTCTGTCGCTCTCTCACCCCCCCCCCCCCGTCACGCGGTCTGTCTCCCCCACACACTCGGTCTGTCTGGTTCTCTCGCAGGCCCACACACCTGTCAGGCCGCGGGTGTGTCCGTCTGGCGCGCTCGCTCTCACACCCACACCCCAGGCAGTGTCTGTCTCTCTCCTACCCCCCGGGTCACCCTGTCTGGCTCACCCCCCCCCCCCGGCCGCCCCTTCTCCCCCGCGCTCAGGTCTCTGGCAGCGCCCTCCCAGCCGGGGGGCTCCCGTCGGGGGGCTGGCAGGGTGGCCAGCAGAGCCCAACCGGGAGCCCCGACGGGCTCCTGCCGGAGGCCCGCCCCGCTCCGCTCAGCAGCGCTGGGGGCAGCCCCCCCCAGCCAGGCGGGGTGGCGAGGGGGCCAGGCTGCGGCGTGGCGTGCGCCCCCTCGCCGCCCGGCCCTGCGCCCCGCTCCCCGAGGGACGCCCCGGCCGGAGCCGCGAACACCTTGCTCAGGCCCCGCCGGCCAGGGAGGCTTGGCTGGGGGCGGGGGGAGGCGAGCCCCGCCTGGGGTCGGCTCAGGGCCTCAAGCCACCTTTCGCTGCCAGTGATCGCAGGGTGAGGGCAGGCGAGCCGCCCGGGCTCGCCCGCTGGAAAACAGCAGCATCCTCCCCCCCCCCCCCCCAGTAAAAAACTTTTCAGAAGTGGGTGCCTAAAGCCCTGAACGCCATATTTAGCCAGTGAGCTAGAGATCCTGGCTGTCCGAGCTGCTGAGCAGGCACCAAAATCAATTCGTACCTCCCCACGGGTCAGCTCTCAGAGGGGGCCACTCCCATGCCCCAGCTGGCAGATTGAAGTGGTTGGGCCGCGTGTGCAGAGGCATGTTTCCCCGTCAGCGTTTAAATGCGGATGTACCTCAGGCATCCACTTTTGGAACGGTCCCCGAGCTCTCTTAGGACTTTTGAAATCCATGAGAGTTTTGCCCTTGCCTTCGCTGACAGCAACATACAGCTGCATGAGTGACGGCCAGTTTGACAGCAATTGGGTGTGTCTCTGCATTACAGTTTAATAATTGGAAAAAACAACATGTGCCTTTGTAGTGTATATCCTGGTTAAACCAGATCGTGAACAGCTAGAAAGATCGCATGGCTAGCATGACTTTAAATGATTCCCTGGTGCTCCATACTAAAGCTTTGCTATGACATTTAAAAAGCTTATTAGGGCAATGCATAATATAAAATCATAGGGCTGGAAAGGATCTGGAGCGGTCAGCTAGTCTCGCCTCTCCCCCAGTGCTGAGAGAGGAACAAGTAGACCTAGCCCATCCCTGACAGGCGTTTGCCAAACCTGTTCTTAAAAACCTACAAAGACCTGATTCCACAACCTCCCATGACAGCCTAGTTCAGTACTTAACCATCCCTAGAGTTAGAAAGTTTTGCCTAATACAGTCTCCCTTGCTGCAGATTAAACTGATTATTTAGTGTCTTACCTTAAGCGGACATGGAGAACAACTGATCTTGGACATCTTTATAACAGCCCTTAACATGTTTGAAGCCCTTCCTCTGTCTTCTTTTCAGAAGACTAAATATGCCCAGTTTTTTTAACTTTTCCTTCCAGGTCGAGTTTTCTAAACTTTTTTTTATCATTTTTGTTGCTCTCCTCTGGACTCTCTCTAATTTGTCTACATCTTTCCTAAAGTGTGGTGTCTAGAAATGGCCACAGTGCTTCAGTTGAGGCCTCACCAGGGCCCAGTAGAGCAGGACTGTTACATTCAGCATCTTATATAAGACAGGCCTGTTAACAACCCACTAAAATGGTATCAGCTGTTTTCGCAACTGCATCACACTGTTGGCTCCTATTCAGTTTGTGGTCCACCATAACTCCCAGAGCCTTTTTAGCAGTACTATCACCAACCCAGTTGTTCTCACTTTTGTATTCATGTATTTGATTTCTCCTTCCTAATACCAGTACTTTGTACTTATCTTTATTAAACTTAATCTTGACACATTGGAGAATTGGTCAGAAAACAAGATGATCTTGAATTCTAAACCTGTCCTTCAAAGTGCTTGCAACGCCCCTCCCCCAGCTGTGGGGTTAGCTGCAAATTGTATAAGCATGCTCTCTCTCTCATTACCCATATCATTAATGAAAAATATTGAATAGTACCAGACCCAGGAAAAAACCCCTGTGGTGCCATTAGATAGGGCTTCACATTTTGACAGTGATAACATTGATAACTATCTCTTTGCATATGTTTATTTCAACCAGATGTGCAGCCACATAATCATTTTATGAGACCACATTTCCCATGTAGAAAGGCTTCCATGCTCTCTGTGTGTAGCACAGGGGGTCTCTAATGACCGCTCCAGATAAGCCAATGTGCTCACTATATGTGTGTGTAGAGGGAGGGACAGCAGCTGATATGCTAGCCTTTAAAAGTACCTGTGGACTTAGGGATGCAGTACCCTAAGACATCTCTTTCCCTCTTAATTTATCTGTTGTGAAAGGCATGGCCAGTTCCTTTTATCACATCTGCACAGTTGTGTGACATAGGATGGACAGAGGGATTAGCCATTAATGAGGCACTACAAGTCATAAAGGCCCTAATTCAGCAAGATGTTTAAACATTGCCTACTTTATGGTGGGAAAGATAACTGTGACTTAGTCTAGTCACTTGAAATTTAGGAGTTGGGATCTCTGCTGGGAAATGTCTCGTGGTTGGGTGTAAGACCAGTACAGCACATAGCAAGCTCTATTCCACGGTTATCCGTGTACATACTTAGCCTAATTAAATGTTGATTCAAATATTGTTTTGCTCTTTATGTAGAGAAGTCTGGGCTTAAGTTCTCAGCTTCCCTTATCAACAATACATTTAAACATGTGAAGTCAAATTGGATTAAACAAAGCATGGCCTTAAAGATTTTGCTGACGCTGGGCCTAAATCCAGGGGTGGGACAGCTGTAGAAATACCCTTTAAGGTTTATAATTCCAGCCATTCCTAAATCTGCATTGTCTCTGTCACCCTTTCAGATGCAGAATTACCTTAGTGGTCCTTGTTCTAAAAACGCTGAGGGGATAGTAGTTTAATGATCTAAATTTCATGCTCAGATATGCTTCCCAGAGTCAAAAGTTCAAACCCTAACAAGGGCTTCATCCTTCCAGAGGAGATAAATAGAATTCCATGCAGTTAAACGAATGGACTGTTTGTTCTGCATGGACATTATAGAAACCAAACACATTTTGTAGGATCAACCCTAGTGTCCTTATTCAGTTTCCTCTCAATCCCCTCCCCTATGCTATGACGTGCATTAGGGACAAGTTTGTTACCAGTCACTACCCCAGAACTGGCTGGGTTTCCCTGCTACAGTAAGAACATAAGAAGGGCCATATTATGTGACACCAATGGTCCATCTAGCCAAATATCCTGTCTTAAAAACAGTGGCCAGTGCCAGATGCTTCAGAGGGAGTGAACAGAATGGGGCAATTTATCAAATGATCATCAGTCCCAGCTTCTAGCAGTCAGAGATTTAGGGACAGCTGCAGCATAGTGTTGTGCCCCTCACCATCTTGGCTAATAGCCATTGATGGACTGAACCTCCAAGAACTTATCCCAGTTATACTTTTGGCCTTCACAACATCCCCTGACACTGAGATCCACAGGTTGGCTGTACGTTGTGTGAAGCAGTACTTCTTTACGTTTGTTATAAACCTGCTGCCTATTAATTTCATTGGGTGACCCCAGTTTGTGTATTATGTGAAGGGGTAAACAACACTTCCCTATTCACTTTCTCCACACCATTCAAGATTTTATAGACCTCTATCATATCCCCCTTTAGTCATCTCTTTTCCAAGCCAAATTATCCCAGTCTTTTTAATCTCTCCTCAGAGGAAAGCTACTCCATACCCCATATCATTTTTATTGCCCTTCTCTGTACTTTTCCCAATTTTAATATTTTTTTTAGATGGGGCAACCAGAACTGCACACAGTAGTCAAAGTATGGGCATACCATGGATTTATATAGTGCCATTATGATATTTTCTGTCTTATTATCTATCCCTTTCTTAATGGTTCCTGACATTGTTATCTTTTTTGACTGCTGCTGCACTATCCCCAATGACTCCAAGATCTCTCTGCTGAGTGGTAACAGCTTGTTTAGACCACAACATTTTGGATGTATAGTTGGGATTATGTTTCCAATAGGCATTATGTTACACTTATCAACATTAAATTTAATCTGCCATTTTCTTGTGAGATCCCTCTGTAACTTCGCAATCTGCTTTAGACTTAACTATCATGAGTAGTTTTGTATTATCTGTAAACTTTTACCACCTCCCTGTTTACCCCTTTTTCCAGATCATGTCTGAATATGTTGAACAGCACTGGTCCCCCAGTATGTACGCATCTGGGGAAGAAAGGCGCCATCTGCATGCAAAGGAGTTATTGTTCTAGTGTTACTTGCAAATTAAAGCCTAATCCTGCAAATTGTTCCACACAGGTATTTCTCTGCAACCATGTGAAGCCTCACAAGGCACAAGGATCTGTTTGGTTATACAGAACAACTTATAAAATCAAGGCCTAACACTGCCTTTTTTTTTTTCAAAGTGACCTCACTTTGTATGGGGAGAGATGTTTTGACTTCAGAACACACAAACTGATCAAACACACCCACACACACAAAAAAAGAAGGAAAACCATTTATAAATGTCACTGTCCAATGTCTTTTCAATTGAACTGTAATAAGATTATCTACACATATCTATAAATATCTACAAGTATCTACACTGTTTGCAGATATGACTCTTTGGTTGTCTTGCCTTTTTCCTACACTGCAACTATTATGAAAACAAAATCAAAAACGTTTGTATAATCTCTGAAAGAAAAAATAAATATAACAACTTCATTTTAAACAAAAGCTTTGGCACTAATCAATGTCCAGGTAACAAATCATAGTGAAAACTCTGAAATAACAGCGACAAAGCAACAGGGCATGTCAGAGAGCAGTTTCCAGCTGGCTAATAATATGCACAAGTCTATTTCACATCAGCCTTTTTGAGAACAATTATTGTGTAGTCGGACACTAAAAATTTCACAATTCACTGCAAATGTCAAATAAAAACACATGGTTCTTGCACAGATCTTCACAATTGATCCAGATTTTTGTAATGGAAAAAGTTACAGAAAATATTCACATCTGCCTGTATCTCTTCTTGATAGAGCCTATTGCTGAAGATTGGATAGACATTACTATGTGATCTTAACATTTGCCACCTTCACAAGGTAAGGAATCCCCTTTCAAAAAGATACCAAGAGAACACTGTGGAATTTGCAATGCAGAGGCACAAATATGGATGAATCGGAGGACATAAAATATAACCCATCTCTTTCCACAGAATTCTGTGGAACAGGGGGGAGAAGGACGGAGGCACCCACATGGTCAATTAGCTGTTAAATCCTTCTCTGAAATACAGGACTGGCCTGACAATTGGTGGAACACCAAGCAAAAACATAGTCTGGATATTCATAATGTGTAGCTGGAGACATATGCCAGAAGCTAAATTTTGGGATGTGGACCATCTCCACAGGAAAAGCAACCTGAGGGAAGACATAAAAGGTACTTTCCAGATGTAAGAAGGGGCATACAGCAAGCAGCCATTGCAAAATGGTCACTGTAAAACTGCAGCTCTGCCAGATTTAAAGGGCCAGCCCCTGAAAAGCATGCTGGGGGGAAAAATCCTCTAAAAGGCAAGGCTGCAGTGGAGAGTATTAAGAGACCAGGAAATCACCAGGCAAGGTAGAGTTGTAGGGCTGCGTTGGTGGTGTTCTCATCACCAGCAATCACGACCCCTCTGAGAATACAAAAATACGGCCCAAACTTTGTCTTTTTTTTCCTGTATGCTTAATCCCGATTGTTGTGGGAAATAAAAATCTGTAGCACTGTTCTCGGCCTTGGGCTCCATTAGAGAAGCACAGGGCCCCAAACTGTTGCTTGTGTATAAAGTTGCCCCCTACAACCTCATCAGTCATGAGGAGATGGGCACTGGGAAGGACCTAGCTGGGGGGTCACCTGGCAACACCAAAACATGTCCTAACTTTAAGGCCTACCTCCACCGCTAGTCCCCTGGAAAATACAGGGGAGGAGGTCTAAAGCCAAGGGAGCCCCAGTCCTCCCCCTCAGTAAGTCACAACACTTAGGTGGCTCTCCCTAGGAGGAGGAGGGGCAGGGGCTGCAGGGGCCCAGGGCCAGCCGCGCAGCACAGGACACCTCCTCATTCGGTGTTAACACGATGCCCCCCCCCCCCGAGCCCACCCGGGCTGGCGCAGGAGGGCCAGGGCCGAGAGTCTACGGCTGGCTTCGCCACAGGCTCGCCGAGGGCGAGTCACTGCCCCTTCCCCGGGCTGTGGGCGGGCGCGCGAGCCGTCCTCAGCGCCAGGCGGCCGCGGGGGCGGCTAGCGCCGGAGCGGGAAGCGCCCCCTATGGCTTGGTGGCTGGAGCCGAGCGCAGTGCCGCGGCCCGTCGCCCGCTGCCCCGCTGCACGGGCGGGGCGGGGGCCCGGCCCTGCCCCTGCCTGGCTCCGGCCTGCGGCCCGGCCGCTCTGCCCGGCGAGCCAGGGGGCGGGTGGGCAGAGCGGAGCAGCGGCCGGGCCGGGCCGGGCCGGGGCGGTGCAGGGCGGGAAGCGGGAGTTCTCCTCTCGGCGGCCGGGGCTCTCCGGCGGCCAGGCGCGGGCGGGGGGGGCGCACACCATGCGGGGGCGGCGGGGCGCGGGGGTTACCGCGGCCCGTAGTCGTAGCTGGGCGGCGCGGCCGCCGAGGAGTACACGTTGGCCGCCGGCGGGCCCATGTGGTGGTGATGGTGGTGGTGGTGGTAGCTGTGGCCCCGGAGGCTGGGTAAGGGGTAGGGGGCGGGCCGGCTCTTCGCCCCCAGGTAGTGGTCGTAGGCCGCCGCCGGGTACTTGTAGGGGTGGTGGTGCAGGGGCTCCGAGGCGGGGGGCTCCAGCCGCAGTTCGTGGTGCGGGGGGCTGGGCCGGCTCCCCGGCGTGCTGCTGAGCTGGACCAGGCCCCCCGCGCCGGGGACGGGCAGGGCCGGGCTCAGCACCCGCGACATGAGCTGCTGGTGCGCGGGGTCGGCGTGGAGAGGGGTCCCGCTGGCCGCTTCCCGCTCGTAGTCCCGTCGGCTCTCCGCAGCGTCTGCAACACAGCCCGGGACACGGAACGGGCAGAGCAGCCGGTTACCGCCTGGCCAGGGCCCCGAGCGCCCCCCCCCCCGCCAGCACCGAGCCAGGGCCCCGAGCGCCCCCCCCCCCGCCAGCACCGAGCCAGGGCCCCGAGCGCCCCCCCCCCCGCCAGCACCGAGCCAGGGCCCCGAGCGCCCCCCCCCGCCAGCACCGAGCCAGGGCCCCGAGCGCCCCCCGCCAGCATCGAGCCAGGGCCCCGAGCGCCCCCCCCCCCAGCATCGAGCCAGGGCCCCGAGCGCCCCCCCCCCCAGCACCGAGCCAGGGCCCCGAGCGCTCCCCCCAGCCACTGACTCCCCCCCAGCACCGAGCCAGGGTCCCGAGCGCTCCCCCCAGCCACTGACTCCCCCCCAGCACCGAGCCAGGGTCCCGAGCGCCCCCCCCAGCACCGAGCCAGGGCCCCGAGCGCTCCCCCCAGCCACTGACTCCCCCCCAGCACCGAGCCAGGGCCCCGAGCGCCCCCCACCAGCCACTGACCCCCCCAGCACCGAGCCAGGGCCCCGAGCGCTCCCCCCAGCCACTGACCCCCTAGCACCGAACTAGGGCCCCGAGCGCCCCCCCAGCTACTGACCCCCCCAGCACCGAGCCAGGGTCCCGAGCGCTCCCCCCAGCCACTGACTCCCCCCAGCACCGAGCCAGGGCCCCGAGCGCCTCCCACCAGCCACTGACCCCCCCAGCACCGAGCCAGGGCCCCGAGCGCCCCCCCCCCCAGCACCGAGCCAGGGCCCCGAGCGCCCCCCCCCAGCACCGAGCCAGGGCCCCGAGCGCTCCCCCCAGCCACTGACTCCCCCCCAGCACCGAGCCAGGGCCCCGAGCGCCCCCCCCCGGCACCGAGCCAGGGCCCCGAGCGCCCCCCCCCCAGCACCGAGCCAGGGCCCCGAGCGCCTCCCACCAGCCACTGACCCCACCAGCACCGAGCCAGGGCCCCGAGCGCTCCCCCCAGCCACTGACCCCCTAGCACCGAGCCAGGGCCCCGAGCGCCCCCCACCAGCCACTGACCCCCCCAGCACCGAGCCAGGGCCCCGAGCGCCCCCCCCAGCACCGAGCCAGGGCCCCGAGCGCTCCCCCCAGCCACTGACCCCCTAGCACCGAGCCAGGGCCCCGAGCGCCCCCCACCAGCCACTGACCCCCCCCAGCACCGAGCCAGGGTCCCGAGCGCTCCCCCCAGCCACTGACTCCCCCCCAGCACCGAGCCAGGGTCCCGAGTGCCCTCTCCAGCTCCGAGCCAGGGCCCTTCCCCCAGCGCCCTCCCTACGATGTGCCCCAGCCACTGACTCGCCGCCCTCCCTGAGAGCCACTGAGCCCCCATCACCAAGCCAGCCCCCCCAGCGCCCTCCCTGAGATGCGCCCCCCCCCAGCCACTGACACACCCACCGCCCTCTCTGAGAGCCACTGACCACTCCCCCCCATCACCCAGCCAGTGCCTCCGGAAGGTGGGGGAAAGGGAGTCCCAAAGACATTGACCCCATTACCTAGCTACAGATCCCAGCACCCTCCCTGCGCCTCCCGCTGGCGTCAGTGTCACGACACCTAGCCACAGACCCCAGCGCCCTCTCAGCTTTAAGGAGAGTCCCCTAGACACTGATCCCCCCACCACCACCACAACACCTAGCCACAGACCCCAGCGCCCTCCCTGAGCCTTGGGGAGAGTCCCCTAGACAATCAGCTCCTACTTCTCCTGGAGGTGTTCTCATGCACTGGACCCAACTTTACCCAATACATTTCAAGCACACAGGTAGTTGCGGATTCAGTTACCCTTAAAAACGGGAGGGTGGAGGGCTGCTCTTAAATTCTCACCCACAAATCCTAGGGAGAATGCACATACCGCATGGAAACACCCATTGCAAAAACTGCTCGTTGTAAGCATGAGAAACTTTTAAAACTGCTTTAAAATTAATCCCAGAATGAAAAGAGTCTCCCTTGGAATGAGTGGGAAGCAGAGCAGATCTGAATCCATGAGTGTCACAGACTTTCAGGGAGTTCAACAGATGCACAGATTATGCTGAAGATGGGGGCACAGGATGGGAAGTTATTATTTCATGTTCCCGTAAAAATATAGAGCCAAACTATTCTGCAGCAACAGTCCAGACCTCAGCAGTTACAACTGATTGAAGTGCAGCATTGTAAGACTTCCATAGCATTTTCTTCCCAGAGAGGGGTCACATGCTGTCACCCTAACTCATGTTTAAAGTATATTTGTCTGTGAGTAGTTGCATTGAAATCAGTGGGGAGGGGGGGGGGGGGGAGAGCACAATCTGGTCTGATGAGTGTATTTTTTGTCCTGGAACTTTTAGTCTGCACCAGCCCCAACAATCACAAACAGGGGAGCTTAGAAAAACCTCCCTCTACCCGTGTGAACTTTTCCATTTAACGCCACCACTTTAAAAAAGGAAAGCCTTCAATTCGTTTCACTGCAAAGACTTTATGTTAAAAAAAAAATCCTAAAGGAGGGGGAAGAGGGGAAAATCCAGGGGAATAAAAAGCAATGATTTTTAAATGAAGTGTTTAAACATTGTGTTCAACAGAAATCTGTGCTCCTGGGACAATACATTCTGACTGTGATAAATAGAGCTGAATTGACTGACAAGTTTGTACACGCTTGAAATTTTTGCAATTGTGTAACACTAAACAAATACAGACTTTTCTTTATTTTAATAGGCCTGGAGTGTGCTGGGAGAAAGGCCCCTGGTTGTCTTTGCAGTTGTTTACTCTGTGTAATGGAAAAAAAAAATCAATGAAAAGTTCCCAGTGTGTATGCTTAAACCATGCACTAGGTTAAATTCAGCTCCTGAATATTATGGGATCTACATTGAAAACATAACCAACTTGCTTTTTCAAAAGGGCAATGCATGCAAAGCATCTTTAGGATATATGTGATTGTGGGTATGTCTCCATCTGTAAACTAAACATTTTGTCAAAATGCCTGACTGAAGGAAACTCAGAATTAGAAGCATATTAGGAAGGAGGGTGAATTTTAAATTGGAGGGAAAGGCCAGTGTCAAGTAGTGTAGATAGCACACTCAGAAACGACAGTGGTGGGTGTTTTAGAAATAATTTAAAAGATTAGATTAGGCCCAGAATATATGATTTATTTAAAAAGAAAAAAGTTAAGATTTTTTGGGGGGAAATATAATCCCAGTTATCAACAGAACTGTTTCAAGTTTTTTATATGTCAAAATAATTTGGATTTAAGCATCCCTTTTCTGCCTTGTGTCAGTGCATGAAAACCCAAATTGAAGCTGACTGTAAATTTAAAAAAAATGAAATTAACTTGTGCAGTTTTACAGCCCTTACTGGTGGAAGTAAAAACAACAAAAAACAACCAAGCAACACCCCCAACCCCTCCCCCCACCATAAATGGCAAAAGGTAAATGAAATTTTTCAGCCTCTTGATTTTGATTATTAATAATACCAATAAGACACTATACAGGATATTTATATGTCCTTTATGTCAACTGACAGTGTGTGTAAGTCTGTGAAGATGCAGGAAGCTCACCTTTCTCAGTCCCATTCTGATGTGCAGGGGAAGACACTGGATTCCTGGACCTGGCAAAAGCACTCATCAGAGGAAGGGCCCCTGGTCTGTGATTCCTGGGCCTAGAACAGGAAGAAAAGAGTAGCATAGCACTGTAATTGTTTCAGTCTAAAGGCCACTGCCGACACATTAGGGAATTCTATTGCTCTGACTAACATGGCCCTATTAATAACTCCAGTATGCAACTAGGACCTGATCCCACCCCACTGAAGTCAATGGGACTACTCAGGTGCTTGTAGCTAAGCAGATGCTTAAATTCCTTGCAGAATGGGGGCCTTAATATGGTTAGTAAAGGACAGCAGACTTACCAGTCTTCTGGATCACAGTCTCTGAACCCTTTAGCGAAGGGGTTGCTGGCAATCTTGAGTTGTGTGATCTGAAAAGGGGGGGAAGGGGGAAAGGACTTTGAGTGGCACTTGCAGATATTTCTGATTAGAGAGTGCCCTACTCCTTTAAACTGGCTTCTGGGACAAATCAACCAAGTTTCACCCAGTCTGATGGAGGGGGCCCAAGTAGTAGCAGTCCTGGTTCCTCTTGGAAAATTATAGGCACCAGCAGGTTTGAGAGCTCTCTTTGCTTTGCAATAGGGACATGTGGTTTCCCTCTGCTCGAAAATGCAGAATTGTATGCTATCTAATACGAGTTCAAGGCGAAGGGAGAGGCAGCCCGAGACTGCTGCTAAAGCTGTGTAAATGCACTTGTAAGAAAATGCCACATTATATGGGTCACCACCAGAGCAGCTAAGACAAATCACTGGATAAATCATACTTATGTATTTATTTAATTCGCCAGGGAGAAGGCAGGACATTTTCTATATTTAAGCAAATCCACGGATAAAGTATGTGATTGTGAGTTTCCGGAATGGGTTGAAAAACAAACTTTAAGCCCCTCAGTGACAGTTCCAGCCTTAGAGGTCAAACTGATAGAAAGCAGGAGAGAAAGAGCAGCTGTCCTGAGCCATCAGGCAAATGCCAACTTGGGAGGGATGGGGGAGCCCCTTAAAGGCGCAGCACCTAGCTCTCAGCCCAGACGTCTTTGAATATGTGGGGTTTGGATGTTGTCCAAATAATAATTGTGGCATGTTTTTTATCCGTGTAAATTTATTTATTTTAAAAGCTTGAAACAATTACAAAGGGTGGGAGCTACACCTTTTGCTTCCTGGGAATAGGCACAATTAACTGTGCTAATAAAAATATACAAATAATCAAATAATAGATAACAAAATAGGCGTTTTAACCTTCCTACAAGACCCCAAAGCTACAAAGGGAACAAGGAATCTGGCATTCATTCAGCTCTCCGACTTGGATAATAATATTTTACCTTGCACTATTGGAAAAGGTCCTTAATTTGAAACTCTAATTATAGAGACGATTTGTTCCTCGGTTTATACTACATTAATGTTATTTTTAAAAGCGACTGGATTTAATGCTACCCAAAATATGTTCTATTATTTGTGTGTTCCTAACGCACAGACCCAGGGTGGCAAAGGCAGATAAGTAAAATAGCATATTTGTCCAAACAAATTTTGAGTGACATTTCGCAGCGTGAAGACTGTAGTTTCCCAACTAGCCCGGGTCTCGGGTTTACATAGGTAATGATGTCCCTCTGGGTTTGAGGAAGTTTTCTATGGAGTTAAAATTGCAAATCTGGAGCTCACGCAGCTTCCTCGGAGTGCAACAATGTAGCTTTGGAGCAGGGCTCCCTGAGCTATCAGATTCCATGAAAAGTCAAGGAATGGCTTTAGCAGATGGATAGGAGGACATCTCCCTAGACACCTTCCACAACTCGAATGGAGACTCAGAGACTGACACTTAAAAACCCCAGTTCAGCTCAGCCGTCCCATGCCCCAGACCTCGAGGAATCTTCAGCTCGACAGAAAAGGACAGCAGATTGTTTGGGGGGGGGGGGGGGGAGTCAGTAAACGCTGTTAAGCTGATGGACAGTGGCTCGCTTACCCATAAAAGCTAACCGAGGCCAGTTCCAAAGTCCAGTGAAATTGACTACAGCGGGCTTTGGATCAAGCCCTAAATGGTTTGCAGTTCAGAGACTTGGTTTATGATTTGGTCTCCTTTTTCTCTTAGGTAATTTAGGATTTTCTCTGAAAGGAGGAGGAGATCTCTAGTTCATAGGCTTTGGGGCGACTATAAAATAATTTAGTACCATAGCTTGTTGTACACATGAGAAAATTAATGCTTAAGATGGAAAGTGTGTTTCTAATGCAAACAGCAATTTCGCTTCCCTACAATTATAAATCACCCAGATGACTGTTTAAATAATAAAACTGTATATTTAAAAGGTTATATATTATCATTCCAGACTAACTTGTGTTTTAGCCTGACATTTCAAATATTAAATTGGTTTTGGATCCAATGATCAACCTCAAGCAATGGAATGATGTCTGTGTTCTCTTTGTTATAATCACATCTTTGTTATTAATGTTCGATTTGGTTTCCCACTGAATGCTTAGTCATTTCTACTGGATCACACATACATATTTCCCCCTCTTCCCCTTAACTAAGTCTATAGCATAGTATTGTATTTACGAAGAAGATTTTCCCTCAAACTCTCCTTATGCTTTATTATAGGCGGTAATATGAGATCTACAACAATTCTCTGGAGACTATAACAAGGGGTAGCCCTCTAGCAATCCCTGTTTCAGTCAGTGCCTGTGACCCCAAAGGGCTCTTGCTTCACACTTAATGAATATACCTTTTTCTTACAGAGTCCGAAATGCACATTTGAAATGCTGCTTTTGGGGCGGGGGGGGGCGTAGAGTGTGTGTGTTCCTTTTTAACAAGCTGTAATTATTCTAATCGAGATAGACAGCAAAACAAACAAGCAAAACAAACAAACAACTCAATATGACTCTTCAAGTGCGTGTTTTAATCAAGGTGATGAAAAAAGTGCTTAAACCGAGAGCGGCTGGCAGCTCTCTGCTTGGAAATTGAATCTGAGTTTTGCAGATCTGGCATAATTCATTTTTGTTTAACAACTTTTTTCTTTTTTTGCATTGAGTTGCTTGAAAACCTTATTTAGAAAGCCACACGGTTTGTGTGTAATTAAAGAGAGTGTTGAAAGGTGATTGCATTTACCCCGTTCCAAGAAGCTAAAAACCCATTGTATTTATTTGTATACCAACAAAGTTTCCATTGGCCGGGTATTACCTTTTAAGCATTGACTGCTCTGAATTAATATCCACCCCCCCCCCCAGCACCACCCACCGCCCCTTCCCGGATCTCCATCCGTCAAGGGGAAGGTTTTGATAAATGAAGTATCGGAGGGTTTGTGTCTCAGTAATGAACTCCAGATCCTCACCCTGTGATTCTGATAGGCGGTCACGGCGGTGAAGCGGGTCTCCTCGAAGACAAACGTTTTAAAGTTCTCCTCTGCATACTTCTCGCTGTCTTTCCTGGGGTCCACGTAGACCACATGAAAACGAGGCTGGTATCTGTGCATGGAGTTCAAAATGATCTGAATGATAAAACGAGCAAGGAGATCATAATTGATTCATTCTACACCAGGCAGAGCGTTGAGAGGAGAGCACCGCGCATCCCCCGCCCCGTCCCCCCGCCGCACAGTGTCAGGCTGGCAGCTTGGAAATGGGCTCCTTCGGGGGGAAAGGGCTGGGGGGGGGGGGGGGATTCAGAGAAACAACAGGATTGCAGCTCCTCTGAGGCTACGGCGGTGCATAGTATTAATTAGAGTTAATGAAGGATTGAGTCTTGTAGGAGGCTATGCAGTGAAACGCTCCGCACGTTGCTCTGCGCTGCCGACTGAGGTCCGATTTGAAGCGCTGGGCACAAGCACTGCTAAAACACACTACGGGTGTGTGTGTGTGTGTGTGTGTGTGTGTGTGTGTCTCCAGTCTGAGCAGGATTCCCCAGCGAGCCTGCGCCCTTTAAAGAGGTGATCTCACTGGGGACCGGACAGTTCCGCAGGGAATAGGGAGGAGAGCGGCTACAAGCCCTTCGGATCCACTATTAAATAAAAAAAAAGGAGGGCGGGTGGGGGCATGTACCGGAGCTACCGGGGAGCACTGAACTGAATGGAAATAGGCGGAAAAATCTTGGGGCATACCCATTATATGGAACAGGAATGGGCGGGTCAAATGGCTATCAAAAGAGAACAGCGTTTAGTTAACTCCGGGCTCCAGCATGTTTTCCTTAAACACTCATTATTCCCAATGCAGTCCGTTCCCATCAAGCCAGTGGAAGGGGTGGGGATGCAAGGAATGGGGGAATCGGGCCTGAGGGAAAAGTTCAAAGTTATAACGTAAAGGGTCCTATGCCTTCTCCCTATGGGCCCGATCCAACCCCTGGAGTCAGCATTGGGCCTGGCCCAACGCTCACAGCAAATATGAAATTTGGGGTGTTTCCAATTACAATGAGCAGCTATTGAAAGGACCCGATCCACCACTGCGAGAGTCTTTCTAGGCATTTTGACCCCAGGCCTTATACTTGGTAAATCGTGCCCAGGGGTTTCTTTTTGTGTGCGTCAAGAAAAATCCACGTGCTGGAGATTTCACGTGCCATTCTCCTCCCCTTTCAGTGCCCCCAGTTGGTTCCCCTCTCTAACACTTACGTGCCCATTGTCATCCAATAAATTATTGGTCAGTTTCAGTTTATCGAAGGATACTATTTGTTTCATCCACTGGGCCCCTTTAGCAGGAGAGTCGGGGTGATAATGAACTCTCCCGGGGGTAGCAGGGTCAGCTTTGCCGGCCACCAGCCAGGAGGAGCTGTGGAAGGCGTATCTGCAAAGGAGAGGCAAAGTGCAGTCAGTGGCTGCTCCTGATCCAGTTGGTTAAACACGTGCCCGGTAATCCAGAGTTTAATCTGAGTTCTGCTCTGGACGAGAGAGGAGGCCATCGCGGGCCAAAGTCCCTACGTAGAATTGCAGGGTTCTCTCAAGTCTTTCCCCATCCACACCATGGGGATGAGAACACACGAGGGCTGATCCTGCCCTTATCCAAGTCACTGGTAAAATTCCACCGACTTCAGTGGTGCAGGATCGGGTCTAATTAGCTAAGGCCAGATGCTAACACTCTTACCCAGTGAGCAGTCCCATTCAGCTCAACGGAGCCTGAGTAACCATAGCAGAATTTAGACTCTAGTATTTGAGTTAAGTATTATTTTTGTCGGTGGGTTCCCTATAAAAACCTCTGGGCTGCTCTGGGACCGGAAAGTGCAGTTTTTACACAGTTCAATCGAGCTGTAAAGCTAGCCTGCCGAGCAGAAGGAGAGCGCTTCCCCACTAATGAACGTAGCCTCTCGTTTCTAGAAAGCCAGTGGGAAAACGCCAGACTTGTTGACAAACAAAATGTTTTCCTTGGCTCTCTGGGGGAATTCGCAAAAAGGCAAAATCTGCTCGACTGGGGACATTTATAGCTACCTGCACATATTTGGGATGGAAGCCAGGAATGCTACCGAATAAATACAATTTAAAAAGTGAAAGGAAACCCTTTACACAGTAACGTTCTGGCTTTAAGGTAAAAGTGGACATTTACGTGCAGTTTAAGAGCGGATCCAGAGTTTAGCAGTCTTGCTACAGTCTTTCAAAGTCCATATTCAACAGTAACATTAAAAACAGTGAGACGAATCTTCTATGCACGCGTTGACTTTAAAAGCCAGTGTATGCACGGGGGCGGGAGGGGGGTGTGTGGAGAATTATACACCATTGGAGTTGAGCAGAAACATTACTTAAAAAAAAAAAAAAAAGATATTCTCAATTGGATGTTATATATCCCATTTCCCCTGACAAGCAAACGTTTCTGTAACGCCCTCAGAATTTGATATCTGTCTAAATATTTATATATTCGACGCTGAGATTCATATGCACACTGGCTTTTAGGCGTCCTGATCTGAAGAGAAATGGATAATGAGCCTTTCACTGTCTTCAAATTAAAGGTGTTACCAATCAAACCGCATCATCGATTTGTGAGCCGCCGATTTCCTAGGTCGCCTTCCTATGTTCTCAGTGAAAACAGAGAAAGAATTTGGAGAAATATGCAGTTGGCTTTGTTGGTGATTTTCCAACGTGGCCTCAGGCTAGGACAATACAAGCACTTTTCAGTGAAACACAAAGAAAACTAGTCTCGGAGGTTAACGCACACACAGAGCAAGATCCATTCCCTTGCTGTACACAATCACCCCCCAAAAGCAAAAGCCTGTTGGGTTCTTTTATATGAGGCGAAAAATGAAATTTGATTCTTAAAAAGAGGTCCCTCCCGCGTGGAATCTACAGGAACATTTATAAATAGCGAATTCTACAAACACTTTTCCTCCTAAAAACTCGGGTCTATAGTTATTGTGCTGAGAAAGCCATTTTACAGTCAGCAATTAGCCTGATTTAGGAGATCGAAATTTCTCCCTGCAGATGCAGTTTATGAACATAATTTTAATGGTTTTTTTAATATGAGAATTTGGGGTGGGGTTTTTTTGCCAGACATAAGTAAAAGTCTCATAATCATGGATTAAAGGGATTTTTTTAAACCCAGTAATGTCTGTGTTTTGACTGTGCGCGTACCTGTGGAATATCCTCTTCGGATAAGGGAATATTTTACTTTAAAACTTCGGGCCAAATTCTGCTCTCAGTTACACCGACGTACATTCGCAATCACTCCTAAACTCACCGGGGTGATATGGGATTTACACCGAATCAGGCTGGCTGCTCCCAAAGCTAACTACAAAAAGGGGTGGCCCCTTTTTTATTACAGCCCAGATACTGTATTTTAAAACAGAACCCCGCACCACGTGTGGCATTTGGAGAAATCCTTCCTTGCACTGAGGAAGCCACGACGGATTCAAAACAAAAAATCAAGCGTTTCGATTCCAGAGCTAGTCCACTAGACTTAACTTCAGCCCCGATTTAAAGCACATCCAGATTCAAACTAAATAACGGCCCCCCGATAGAGAAGAACGCTTCCATCATTCTCGTCCTGGGGCTTAGTAGGTGATGTCACAGAACCCAGAGATTTGAAAGACAGGTCAAAAGGGGAGTTGGAGGGCAGGAGAATGGCCTGAATCCATTGCTGGACAAGGAGATCTACATTTAATTGCAGACTCCAACCTAGATCCAATCTATTTTTTTTAAATAAATATTAAACCTTGTGTGTGTGAGAGAATGACTCCCAGGCTGTTGTGCATGATCTCCAAGCACCCTTGTAGCTGTAACCAAGCCTAATTTATGATCTGTATGAAATATTAGGAGAAATTTTAAACCCCCAGTTCAAATACGTTGCAATTAAAAAAATTCTCTCCCTCAGCATCTTGCGCAGAGTAGACAGCCACTGGGGTGCGTTTCACACCGGAGAGCTGCTGGCTTTAAGAATAAGGCTGGGAGAGGAGGGGGAATCGTGTTAGCGCTTCTGTTCTCCCTCCCTTTGCCATTCAAAGGCAGGGATGAGCCTGATCCAAAGCCCACTGAAGTCAGTGGAAAGCCTCCGACCTGCTGCTTTGGGCACTGAATCAGGGAAATGCCATTCCAATGTGTCTCTTTCCCTCGGCGCCCCATCGCAGTCCCGGCTAAAGGACTCAAGGAAAAGCTTATTCTACTTGCCGATATCTTTTGTCGTCCACGGGTACAAAATCCATTAACAACATGTAATCAGCCATGGGGTCCATTCCAAATATCTTCACCTGGAAGGTGGGGAACATGCGCCTGCGGCAGGAGAGAAAAACCACAAGGCGTGTGTCAGAACAACCACCAGCTCCTCGCCTGCCGGAACCGGGGACTCGCGTCTGGTGACATTGCACCCCCTTCCATCTGCGCGGGGACAGTGTCCCTCTTTCAGATCAAACCCCTTTCTTCTTTCTGGCTGTAGCTCGATGGCCCATAGCACAGAATAGGTGAGGAACGAGGGTGATTTAGAAACAATATATTCACCCCTGGACCTGGGAGAGCTGGGAGACTTTACAGATCAAAGGTTTATAATATTGTGGGCTAGAATCAGATGGTGGGGACGCTGAAAAGGCAACAGGTAATTGGAGGAGGGGGCTCCCATCTCCCAGCCATGGGAGAGACATAGGGCCCGATCCTGATCGCCTCCCCCCAACAGACCCACCAAGACCAGCCCCTAGGGCATGCATGAAGTTACGTTAGCCAAGTATTTTTACACTGATGTCAAATTGCCTTCTAGAACTGGTAAAACTTTCCTATTTAAAGGCTTATAAGAAGTCACCGAAGGACATGAAAGAGCTGGGAAGTTAGATTAAGTCCAGAATACCTCTATGGGTTAGCGCGGCTAGATGAAGCTAACACAAGGCTCCTGTGTTTTAAGAACGAGCTGTTATTCGGGGGGGCTTAGAGATGCGCCAGGCTGGCGGACAATCCTAGCGTCTCTCTAGAAAACCGTAGCTCTTGGTGGCGCTGTCTGTGTCTCTCCTCCTCCCCCCGCCCCATTTCAACAGTGGGTGAGCGAGGGGTTACTTTCCCTGCCATTTGGCAACATCCCCCGACCCCGCAAGCTGTTTGCACAATGCTGAATGCTCGTTAGTTTCAAGAGTCTCTTGCAGGGCTGTGCACAAATGCCCGATAGTTCCCCGCGGCTGAGGTGGGGTGGGGGACTTTATAAAGGAGCCCCCAGGGGAAATCTGTCTGTGAACTCGCACATAAAAACGTTGGCTGAATGTTAAAGTTTGATTTCTGAGTTATTCTACATACAGCTATAAACCCTGTGAACCATCACTTAGAAATCAGAATGTTACTAGCATGCTAGAGTGGCGATTATTTTAAATTCCCTTTCGGGGTCTTTCTGACCCAGCTCCACATCTCATGCTTGCTCCCCCCCCCCAAAAAAAAAATCAAAGCAAAAAACAACACAACGAACAACACAAGCAAACCAAAACCCAACACCGCTCCCCAAATAAAGCAGATGAAATCTGTGGGGGTAAATAGCAAGACAGTAGACCCGCAGCCCCCCCCCCACTCTCACACACAGTCCAACGGATCCTAGAGCATCTCTCCTATTAATTCCCAGCCAAATTAGCACCGATCTAAAGAACCGCTGCGTTTGTGGGGTGTGAACACGCGTCCGAGCTGCGCACACACTGTAGGGCTCAGAGAGGCTCCAGTTTCGCTGCTTCTCTCTGAAACCCTCCAGGAATTTCTACCTTTTCACACCCACTTTGCTCGGCTCCCTGAAGCTAAAGCAGGAGTGAAGTGAGTCTGTATCCCTGTCTCCTCTCCGGGACGAGCTTGACTGGCCCTGTAGCCTTAACAATGGCAAAGGAAGACACGTGAAATAAGCCCAGAAGCCCTTTGAACTCATTTACTTTCTAAACCAGGCTAGCGGGATAGGTGAGTTACCCAGTGTCATTTCTGACATTCCATCCCCGCGGTACCGAAAACACAGGCACCAGGCCAATGGGGCAGCGTGTGTGTGTCTATGTGTCTGTCCGGGGGGGTTTCAGAGCCTTCCCAGCTCCCTACATTTCCTGAGGCGATAGTCACTTGGTTCCCACAACGGTGCTTTCTCCTCGGACTCACCCAGCGCGCACAAACTGGGGGACAGGCGCTCCCTCCCAGCGCCGAAGGGGCTCAAGGCCACCAGCGCTCTGTTCATTGTGCAGCCGATTGACCAAATTTGGTCTCGGCATCTTTACGCTTTCGCAAACGAATGGTGAAATATCCCCGGCTAAGCGTGCGCTCCGCGGCACTGTCCCCAAGCCAGGCAAGCGAGCCTGGGACACCTCCCCTCCCAACCAGGCGACCGAGAAAAGTGGAGAGGGGCTTTTGTGGGTCTCTCTTCCGCATTTTCCTCTCTTGACTTATACCAGGAAGGGGCTCGTTCTGCTTTCGCACCTTGACCCGCACACACAAAACCACCCAGCAATGCTTTTGGAGGCCAGAATTTTCCAAAGGCTGCGAGTTAAAGGTGAACTCAGATGAGCTGGTGAAATGAAAGATCAACCCACTCCCCACCCTCGTAGGTAACAAATGTATCAGTTGCCTTTGTTCCATTTAGAGCCAATGCTGGGGGCTGTTTACCCCAAAGCTTTGGTCTGCTTTTCCTTCTGTTTTAGGTTTGCTTGTTTTGCAAGGCGAGCAACCAGCGTGTGGGTATTGCAGAAAGCAAGGGCGCGCAAGCGAATTTTAACCCACCGGCTTTTAAATGTATCCACACTGAAGCTCCAGGGAAAAAGTAAAACAATTTACATTTAGCAAGGAGGCTGACCAAGAAACCTAGCCCACTTCCCTGGGCTTCAATAGAACAAGCATTGAAACGCGTTAGAAAGGCAAGTTAGTTCCATTACAATTTTTTTTTTATCTCCAGTAAATTTTAGCCCGGCTCCAAACCCATAAGTTCTCGGAGTTTTTGGAATAACAATTACTGTTGCTTATTCTAAACAACCTAAAACGACACAAGCCTCCATGAAAACACAGGGCGCTCCAGAAACCACCGGGAGGTAGCAAGCTAGTCTAGAAGCCAATTGCGATGCGTTTTGTTGTTAAAGTTCTCCCAGCGCCTACGGAAAGCATAATCTTTTCACACGTTACTGGTTTGTTTTAGCAAATCAACAGGGACATTTAAACCGCATTCTATTTAAAATATTTAAACCCTTATTAACCTTAACTCCAGTGTTTCTTTCTTCTTTTTTTTTAAACGAAGTTTTAAACAAACAATTTAGCTTGATAAACCCCGGCTTAAAAAAAAACAAAACTCTTAAGGCCAACACAGGCAACCGTGAAAATAAATGAAACCATTAATAGAGCGCAGTAGGGCTACCTGGAATCAGCAATCTGCCTTTCCGGGTTGTTTGCATGTTTTATTTGTTTTACTAGTTTTACACCCTGGCTCGTTCAATTAACCCTTTCGTCATTTAAACCTACTCTTTATTTTAATCTCACCTCTGCACTTGACACAGTTAGTTCACAAAGTCAAAGTCTCTTGTAGAATCGTTGCCGGGTTATTTATAATGCGGATTTCTTCCCCCTTCCCCCCCTCCCCCGTCTGTAAAATGGAAAGGACACTTCAGAGCTAAAAAAAACATTGTTTTCCCGAAAGGCTCAGCTGTTAGCTAAAATTCCCTTTTCCGTTAAAAAAAAAAAATTGAGAGAGACTCAGATGCGATTTGTATTCAGTGACGGGGGGTACGGGTGTCACTAAAGCATTTAGGGAAATAAGGAACAAGCCTAGGCAACAAGGTAGAGGCTGCAACACGGAGCGAAGAAATCTCCTGTCGGAAGGACTAGTCTAATCCAGAGCCCAGTGGCGAAGACTAGAAGGAGACGCTATACTCCGTATGAGGCCTGGCGCTGAAGGTACGGGCCTGGGCTGAGGAATGCCTCGTCTAAATGAGAACAAGCCCCCGGGGTTAGGTCCCCACCAACCCCCGCCCTGTAACCCTACCAAAGCCGTGACTCGAGCCTGAGTTCTACAACGCTCCTGCACCGAGCTTTGGAAAATACGGGTTTTTTCTCCTCTCTCCTCCATAACCCTTCAAATCAACAGAGGCATCTGGCCCGTCTCTGGGACTGAAAGCAACCGCGTGGCTTGCGGTGTGGGGTAGAGATTCTGAAATCTTTTCCCCGCTGTGTTGGTCACAGCAGCGGGAAGGACCCTGGGAATGACTTGCCGGAGTCCGCAGCCTTTTCAAGATGCAGTTACAAGGGGTGCCCTTTGCTAACCTGCTCCTCAAGGTGTTACTGCGCGATAGGATCTGCGACATTATCACCGACCTGGGGGAGGGGGAAGTCAGTCAACATAAGACACACCACAAGTACAAACTCCGATGGCCACAGTCAAGCCAGCCGGGGGTTTGTTACCGCTTGGACAGCGGAGAGAGCGTCCAAAGGCCGCACAAAAAGAGTGACGTTTGCAGACACAGCCCCAGCGGGCCGAGGTTTTAGGAAGGTTTACAAGGGAACACATCGCAGTGAACGTGCCGACCTGTGAACCCTCTTTATTCTCTCGCAAATGCTGTACGCACCCAAGGAGGTCACAACAGCTCCATACCAACGCAACTCAGGGTCAGTTGAGCTATTTCACTTGAGCTCGCAGTTAAATGGTGTCTAATTAACAGACAGGGTCATCATCCTGCCCCCCCCCCCCCGTAGCCGTTTAATTAGCTTAGTTGAGAGCCTTCCCTTTTAAACACGATACAACGTTCGCTTCCTTTGTTAATTTCGACGAAGAAGCTTTATGGGCGTGCTGCCTTCTTGGGTTTACATTGGTGAGTTGGATCCGGCTCTCCTCAAACTGGTAAACTACCCACTGAAACGGCCGGGAGATTTACCGGAGAAAAGGATGCTGGATGGGGCCTCATAATGAGTATTCTGGATGCTGGTCATTTGTGGATTCCAGAGAAGGAAATGTGGCAAGTACTAAGAGGTGTAAAAAGAGCCCCTGAGGTTTCTTATCTGTAATCTCTCCAAGAAGGCCCTAAACCAGCAAAGCGGAGATCCATGTCTGTCCCGCCAATGCGTGTGACCAGAGGTGGGTGTTAAAGGGATCCTGCTAATCTTGCTCCTAAAGAACAGTGTCCTCTGCAAATAAAGCTGGTTTTAAATCTCGCGTTTGAGAGTCGGAGGCAGTGTTAATGGTACTGACTTTGCCATAATACAGTAATCAGTCTCCGACACGTTACATAAACCCCCACGCCCACTTTCCGATTCGAATCCGATGGCTTTGCTGGGGGGTTGTGTACATTTGAATGCACCGCTTTTAACTCAGGTATCTGTGCGGACTTTCACAGAACTGCCCAACCCTTCGCTCCACAAGACAATTGCCGATTCTGCTCTTAAAGAAGTGCGGGGTTCAAATTACCGTATTGGGGGCTAGCAAACAGATTACCCCGACAGAGTGGATTTTTAAAATCAGTCTGTTTTCTTCTGAAGAAAGCAGATAAGTAACCGCCGCCCGGAGAGGGCTTTGCTCGCTAACATTTCACAAGAACCCAGGAGGGGGAGGCTCTAACAAGAGCCCCACATTGCTCTTAAACCCAGCACCAAAGTATACGAGGCATGAGTCATATTCCGAAAAACGACAGCGGCTCATTTGCTCCGGATCTAACCCCGCAGCCCTGGCAGAAAGGGCCCGAGCAGGACACCCGCACAGCGAGGAGCAGCACCCGGGGCGCTGTCGATAATTTCCTTGTCCCACCGGGACAGGTCCCGCTGGCGGGGCTATAAACCTTACGATGTTTTAGGCGCGCAGTAAAAATGTATTTTCCTGCGCTCGTAAAAGGGACCATAAGGAAAAAAAAAAAAGCCGCGGAAGCCCTAGGGTAGGTGAAAAGGGTGGAAGCAGGGTCCGTTGGGCTGACAACTCTGGGTGCAGGGCTGCGCGGGGCACAGGGAGAGGGACCCTGGCGGGGGCCACCCTCTGGGGTTGCAGGCTGCTGCGTGCGTGCGGGGCGAGGAGGGCACTGAAAGGGCTTCCAGCCCCCAGCACCAACCCGCGTCTTCAAGCCGCTTCGCTCCCGGCGCCCCACGGGCGGAAAACCCCCTCCCCGGGCCTGCCCCAGCCCCTGCCAGCGGGGAGGCGCCACTGACCTGCCGGCCTTGGTGACGATCATCTCGGTGCCCAGCTGGTTGAACTCGTCCCACAGCGCCTTCATCTCCAGCTGCACGCTGACATTGGCCACCTTGGGGTTCTTCTTGACGGGCGCTTTGGCCGCCGGCGCGGCGGGGCAGCCCGAAGCCGCCGCGCCGCCGCCGCTCTCGGGGGGCCCCGGGCCGGGCGGCGGCGGGTTGGGGCCCGGGGCCGGGCCGGCCGCGAACGGGTAGCCGTGTTGGTGCGGGTGCTGCTGGGCCGAGCAGGGCTCGTAGTGCGGCGGCTCGGGCTGCCCGTAGGGGTCCCCCGGGGAAGGGGAGAGGTGGTAGCCGCCGGAGGCGTTCAGGCTGCTCAGGCTGTTGGCCGTGAAAGCTGCAACATCGCAAAAATGGGACAGCTGGGTGAGCCAGGGGCTGGAGATGGCTGAAATCATTCCAAAAACAGGCGGTCAGGGCTCGGCTCCGGCTCCCCGCTCCCCCCTGCTCTGCGCGCCCGCCGCCGCCGCGCCCGCGTCTTCTACTGCGCTCCCCGGGGTGCCCTCCCCCGCCCCAGCCCCGCCTTCCCCCCCCCCCCCGGCCCCGCGGGAGCTGCTCGGCCCCGGCCGCGCGGCTCCCCCGGGCAGCCTGAGCTCGCGCTGCGCGGCTGCCAGGAGCCCAGGCGCTGCAGAGCCCGGCTTATCTCTGCAGAGGGCCTCCCCTCGCCGCAGAACCGGTTCTTATTTCTATTTAGATAAGGCGCTGCAGGTAATGGGCCTTTCCTCGCCTAGGGACTGGAGCCCTGACGAGTTGATTGACAGGGGAGTGCGCCTTTTTAATAGCCCGCCTGACACCCATTTTTCACTCCCGAGCCAAAAAAAAAAAAAAAAAGTTAAAAGAAGCAGGCATCGCCCACAGGACCCTCCACGGATAGACGATCTAAACGCGCCCCGGGCAGCGATCTCCATCCCCCGGCAAACCGGCACTGGAGTAAAGCGAACTGCCCGCCCCCATGACGGCGCAACAACCGCCTAGTCCCCGGGAAGCGCTGGAATTTGCGTTCTACAATTAGGAATACGCTATTCTCCGCGTTGCACAAGCTGCAGGGCTGAAACAGTCCTGGCGACACACTCGTCTCCCTCTGGATGTTTGTTTCTTAGATGATTATCCTCGCCTAGCCGCTCCCCCTCCACCCCCTCCACCCCGCATATCTTTGGGAAGGATTTTTTTAAAAAGCCCAATCAACTCTGCATCTGCACTCGAAAAAGCGAGACAATGTCCTACAGGATGCGTCAGTAGCCTGCAAATGGGCGATTTTTACCCCTTTTTTTGTCCTCCATTCGCTGATCCCTACAAAATTTAGAAGGGAGATGCAGACCCCTTTGGACGTCTTAGACCAAGTCTGCGGACCCCCCGGGATACAGCTTGAAAGCCGCTGCTCTCCACGGATATGGGTAAAACGAACAGAATGGGCGCTGATCGGGATAACAGAATGATCAGAGTCGGAGAGTTTTGTGTTTAAAATAAAGCGCGGGAGGAAACAGAGTCAATTAAAAAGAAGAGGGTGATCAGATCTTTCTAAAGAGCTTTGACATAAACACGGTACCGTTTCAATTGCGGGTTTGGGGCGTTAGCAAGCCGCTCTTTCGGTTCCAAGCCTTGCTGGCTGGTAAAATCTCTTCTCAGTCAAAACTTCATTAAAAACAACACCGATCTTTGACAAGCCTTCCTAGGCCTCTGCCATTTCCACCTCTTTTTGTCTCGGAAACACTGTCTTTTCCCGTACCTTGTTGTTATTGCTTACTCGCTACAGCTGAGGGCAGGTCTCTTAAGCAGCCGGGAGTTGCTATAAGCAGTTGTTTTTTCCCCTTTACCGGCTGGAATATTTTTTTTTAAAGTTTTGACGTTTTTACGCAGCCATGGCAGGGAAATCGGCTGCAACCCTCCCCCTCCCACACACATACACATACACACATTTCCCCACTTACATTCAAAACAAAACCCCGGCACAGCTGCTCAGAGAAAATTCCCCGAAAATCCTGCATCCCCAGGATTTGCTCCACCCCGCTTTTTTTAAATTTTTTTAATGCATTTCTCCTCGCTCTCCAGTGGGGCTTTGACTTCTTAGCTCTCGGGCTCCGATTTACAGCTGCCCGCAGGAAGCTCAGGTCCTGCGCCTAGGTCCGGGCTGCACGTACCTTCCATGTCTCTGGTGACGGTGCTGAAATGCATCTTCTCCGGGTGGGAGCCGGGGCTGAAGGGCTTGCTAAGGCCACAGCTGGGCTCCTCCAGCGCTTCCTTCCCTGCGTGCTCGGCGGCGACTGAAATCAGAGAGGCGATACTGAAAGCATTTGCCTTGGGAGACAGAGGGCTGTTCTCGTCCATAGGGGAGACCGATGCAGCAGCCTCCCCCACCCCCTGGCCTCGCCAAACGCTCCCCCCGCTACCACACCATCCAGCCAGGCACCATGCGCCGCCAAGACCGCTGCACCGCCTCGAAGGAGGAAGCCGGAGAGGAAGTTTTCAGGGCGCCCCCCCCCCCCCAGCCGCCCGTTTCTGCGCTCCTTCGGCGTCTGCAGAGGAGGCGGATCGGGCCCCGCCAGGCGCGGCTCCCGGGCGAAATCGGCTCCTCGGTGATTTATTGATGGGTTTCTCGCCTCTCTTCCTCCCCCTCCCGCTCGCAGCGGGGAAAGTGGCCCCCTGAGAGGCGCGCGGCCCCGGCCCGGGGGTGGGTGATGTCACATTGGAAGCCCGGTGCCTTTGCCTGGAGCGGCTGCGGGTGGCTGGGGGGGGGGGGGGGGGGGAGCTGCCGCCGCCGCCGCTGCGAGTCTGTCAAAGGGCTCGGGCCGTTTCCGCGCCTGCTGGGCACGGGCAGGGAAACACCGCCGCGCGCACGCTGCGGGGGTGGGGTAGGGGCAGGTTGTATTTAAATGGCCCCCTGTCAATCACGGCGCCCAGGCTGCAGGGAGCAGGGGAAGGGGGGGGGGGAGAAGAAAAGCGGAGCGTCACTGCGGATGTCCGGTGGAGCTAAATACTCAGTGGTTCCCCCCCCTCCGCCCCCCGGCGCCCGCGCCGCCCTCCTCCTCCTCCAGTCGGGGGGAGCTTTGACACTCTGCTGGCTGCTGGACGCCGCTCCCACCAGGCTCCGAAGAAGCAAGACAACAACGATTCCGAATCCTTCCTTCGGCAAAACTCCAGCCAGGGCTTCAAGGATTTCTGCTCCGGATGGAGAATCCTGCACACGGTGTATTGATTACCATTACCCCCAGCGCTTCCTCGGGCGAACTCCTGCCAGGACGTTCGCATTTTGCTCATGTCACAATGCATTCGTTAATAGTAAAATAATAATAAATAATAATAATTAATAATAAATTAATTAATAGAAAAGCAACCGTTCTTATTGATCAGCAGCATTGTCATGGGCTGGGCTGCAAAACCAACCAAACAAACAACACCCCCCCTCCCAAAACCCTGTGTGTCCTCTCAAGCTGCATGTGTGTGGTACAGATGATGATTATTATAGCAGAGATTCCTCGCCCTTCTTGGCGTGGGTTGTTTTTTTGTTTTTGTTTTGTTTTTTTAATTAAAAGCCATTTTCCTCCCTGCTGAATCCGGAAAAATAAAGTGTGACTGTGGTTTGTTTTTAACATACAATCTGTTGATTTAAAGATTTGACTGAGACTTCTTTAGAAAGTTTGCAAAAATGGCTGTGTGAACCTGCTTCCTGTCTCATGGTATAATTCAACTTGATTTAAAAAACAACAAAAACCACCTATCAGGGGAAAAAGTCGTCGTTAAAACAGGACTTTACAAACAGGTGCTCCATAATATACTGTTCTTAGATTATATTCATATTATTCATCTAGATAGCTAGATATATAAATCTGCTTAATTGGCAGTCACGTGCAAAGTTATCCTTGAGCGGGTTTCACCTTTATCAAATGCAACGTTGTAAGGCCAAGCAGGGAAACAGTATCGCCTTTCATTGCTATAACAGATCCAGCATATGTGCAATGGGATACTCACTCCAACTATACCAGCCCATAGGATAACCCAAGGCAAACACAACTTGTTTAGCCGTCCCTCCTCCTCTGCAACAGAGAGGGTGAGGCATTGGACCTGAAAGAGTCAAAACTGCACCTCTGGCTGCAAACTGAGGAAGGCAACCGAAGTCCTGCCAAGTTGCTTCCAGGTGTGTGTCCAACGTGAGACCCATGCGGGCACTCCCGAAAGTCACGAAGCCTCGGGGAATGCGGAGCCCTTTCTCAAAAACAAGCCAGCAGTGTCTCTGGAAGAGGCAGTGAACCAGGAGGGAACGCAGTTCTGATTGCATAACCCCATCAATGCAAAGGAGGCTCTGGGGGTGCACTGGGTTTATAGAAAATTAATCGCTCTGTAGGTAGCCTGAGGGGTCGATTCTCATCTTGGAATATTGTTATCTTTGGACGTTTTAAACCATCTGCAGAGCATGCATCCGATGAAGTGAGCTGTAGCTCATGAAAGCTCATGCTCAAATAAATTGGTTAGTCTCTAAGGTGCCACAAGTCCACAGAGAGAAGTTACAGAATCCGGTTCCATATTTGACCTGTGGTTTTCAGCTAAAGGCATAAGGCATTACATTATATTATGTTCGTTATTATTGTATATGGTTATTTCAGTCAGCAGCTTTTCAGTTCCCCAGTCTAATAACTGAGCCATGGAGGGGGGGCTTTTATATCTGATAATCCTCCTATCTTTTGGAGATGAGCCCCACGGATTTTTTGTACACGGAAAGTAGATTAAAAATGGCACCAGTAAAATCGTCGGTGTGACAACGAAGAAAATCTCAAATCTCTTACTAGACCGTTTATTCTAACAGACTCTCAGTGCCACGGAGCGGATGGGAGACCATTACCTAGAAGACAATTCCGTCTCAGCATTCCAACCTACTTCGGATTTCCCTTAAATGCCCACTTTCGTTTAAACCGAATTTACAAGCATTCAATTTTACCACCCTGTCGAAAAATCGCTCGATGAAAAAATAAATATCTCCCAGGTGCAAAAAACAAAAACAAAACAACACAAGAAAATCCACCCAATCCAAAGCCCCAAGCTGTTTTTAAAAAGGAAACATTTCACAGGGCCTTAGTGTTTCCTTTTATCTCTCTCTTTTTCACTTTCATTTGTCTGCCCGAGCAGTCTTATCAACCTCCCTCCCCCGATTCCCCTGTAATTTTCTTTTTTGGCTAACTTCACTGAAGGGCTGCTTATTAGGATTTGGCCTTTTTCCATTATACACGTCTCCCGACACTTTAAAGAAAGGGTCTTGACACCTCCCTGTTCTCTGGCAATCTCCTTTCTGACTTGGTGTGAGCAGAAGTCTCATTTAGGAGCGCTCTGTTTTAGGCGGACTGGGCCCAATCCTGCTTAGTCGAACAGTTTGGCAATGGAAGTTGTGCCCATAAGGGGGGGATAGACCCCCCCCGCCAGTCCATCACGATCGTTAGATTAAGTCTGCAAAGCCGCCTCTTCAAAACCTCGGGCAGCGCTGAACACCGAGGTGAACCAAAGCAGGTTTCAAAGCAGTTCCTTTAGCTTTAAAATAATCAGCCCGTGGCTGGAGGGATGGGGGAGATTTCCGGTAACCACTCACTGTCTAGGATATTCTTGACATGACACCCCAGAGCTACTTCTCTATTTCACGCCGCTGAAAATGTCCCAACACGGATGAGCCGAAAACCTCACCCACGCGTGAAATGAGCAGCTACACAGCCGTGTGCCCTCCTCCAGAGACAGGAGCAAGCTTCCTCCGTTACTTGCCAGTCGTTTGCACTGGGTTGCCCTGAAATCCGGGCTGCACTAGGAAGTCATAAAACACCATCAAGAAATGGAAGAGAAAGCCTCTGTGTTTAGCGATGCCCTGGAGGTTAAAAGTCATAAACCCCGCTACAAGTGGAATACTTTCACTCGGCCGGCTGCTTGCCAAGGGCACGGTGCGTGGGGCTGGTGGCAAGGGTTTACCCGAGTTGACTCTCTCCGGGTCCCCAAATCCTAAATAAACCCGAAAAGCCCGGATCCAAGGGCAGAGCTCCTGGGACACTTTCCTCGCTGGTGGGCAGAGATCAGTGACACAAAGGGACAGTGGCATCGTCACGCGCCCCCAAACTTTTCACTCGGCCTTCTCTGAGCAGCTGCCGAAAGCAGCGAGGCTCTGTCCTGCGGAGACATCTGGTGAGACTGGTGACACATAAGGAACCGTAGGCCGAATACTGTGAAACGGGCGTAAATTCGCAAGAGAGGAGAATCAGGCCTTAACAAAACAAAGGGATTCAGTTCCTCCCAGCCCAGCCTGCAGGGCTAGGGTGTGAGATCTCAGGGGGAAATACTCCTTGCTCCTCGTTTAACTCTGTAGCCCAGCTTTTCCGGGCGGGTGGAGGGAATCCTCTTCCACAAAGACTGGAGAGGCCCCTGGCCTTCTTCAGCCTCAGTAAGGCTTAGGGCGAGCAGGCCCTTGGACGAGCTGGGAGTGAGCTAGCCCTGCATTGAGGTGCAGGCCCAGGGCTTGGAGACCTAACTGAGATAAGAGTGACATGGGGATGCCTTCCTGCTTCATGTGTGTCACCTACCTGCTGCTACAAAGCCCCTAAATCATGAACTATCCAGGTCATAAAAGACAAGAGTCCAGCCTGGGGGATGAGGAGGAGGATGGCAGGGAAAACACCTTGCCAATAAGAGTCAAACGGAAGGAAAGATGCAATGAGCCAGAGTTGGCTTTTTTTGGTTAGAATTGTCACTCCCGGATAAAACGATCCCCGCCAGATTTATTCCAAAGAACACAATATGAATTCCTCGGCAGAGACTTTGCTTTCGGGCCTTGCCATCTGGGTGAGGCAAAAGCCACTGGTTCTTCCAAAGAGGACCAAGTCAACAGTTTGGCTCGGTGGTTTCCTCCCGGCCCTGTGGGCTCGGCTTCGGCTTAGTCCCCTGGGTTCTTGCTTAGAGGCGCGCAGCTTTCCGCGCTTCACCCTTTGGCAGTTGTTACGAGCAGTTTTCCCCGCGGCGCTATTGATTTGTGCGGATCAGCCTTTTGAGCGCTGCGAAAATGGGACTGAAAATTGAAACGGCCGGGGGATCGGACCCCGCTGCAAACTGCGCCATCAGAAGAGGGCAGAGAGGTTGAGAGCGAAGGACAGAAACATAAAATCACCCTCGCCCCACGCGATTTCCGAGCTCCGCTTTCCCCCCAGAACGCGGAGTTTTCCCTTTCCTCTCGTAATTGCGTTCCAGCTCCGGACCATCGGTAACTACCCGCTGTACAAACACTGGCTACGGCAGATGGGTAACACTGGGAGAGGGTCTTTCAACAAACGGAGATGCCGTAAACAAGCGAGGGGAAAACTTGGCCCTTCCCGGCTAGAAAGAGTTTTTGAAGCAGGGAGAATCTTCAGGGCCAAGAACTCCGCAAACCAGCGCTCCCAGTATCGGCGTAGAAACCATTCTGAACGCAGCTGTTTCGTATTTAGCATTAGTGGCTCCTAAATGAGGGGCTCAGAGTTACCTGCTCCCCTTTCTCTCTGTTTAACTTTCGTTTGGTTTCTGCTGCGACTGCCGGGCACCGGAGGTAATGTCTGAGGGGTCGGAGTCGGAGCAGTTCCCTGTCCTTATTGCCGTGAGAGGACCGCCCTGCAATCCCCACACCACCACGTTCGAGTCCGGTACCTGACAAGGTATTTTCATTTATATAATTTCAAAAGGTGGCCCGCAGAACTGGAAGTGGTGAAGGCTGGCGTGTCCGAACTGGGGATCGCAGGGAGCGCTCGGCGCCTGCCTTACCTAGCTCGAGGTGCTGAGGAAAGGAGCAAACAGCAACCCGAGTCTCTTAAGCAATACATTGGCTAGCTTCCCCCTTTGCAAAGAAGCCATTGGGGACATGGGTTGCCTTAATGCATAAGGCAGACGGCACCTCCGGTTACTTTCTATATCAACCGGTAGCTGGCCCAGGATTGCACTGCATCTAATGAGCAGCAAAGGCGTTTGTATCGACTCAACAGGTTTACATGTGATAACCCCCCCAGTTGTTTGCCTCTCTTGAACCAAGTAATTGCACATGGAACGTCCACTCGCGGTTAACCATTTCCTTCCTCTTTCTGATGACATCAGCTAACAATTGACACGGTCACAATGAAGCATATTCTCCACTCCGGCCTTTACAGAAAGCGCTAGAAACGTTTATTTCGTACAACCTCAAGACTTCCATGCAGGAAAAACAAATGCATGATTAAAAACACAGCAACAGATATTTCCTCTCCAGGGGTTACGTCTTAAATGCCTGCAAAGGGAGGTGGGAGACCAGATAAAAGCAATACCAGATTTTTTTTATTTGCACCCTCACCCCCTCACTCCTTTGATGTTTCCCCAACTCTCAGCCATTTAAAAAGACAGGCGTCGATCCTTCCCCAGCCTGGAAAGGGTTAATGCCGCCTAGCGAGGGAGACGTCTGTAAAAAGAAAGGGATACTCACGACACCGCTCACAGAGGGTCAGCATTCGCTGCAGCTGCTTCGGGTCTGAGCCCCGGAGCCTGGGGGCGGCCTTTTTATTGGGATGGTTCCCCCTGGGCTGGGGAGTCGCGGGACTTTTGTGCCCCCATTGTCCTAAGCCGCAGAGAGCAGCCGGTGCTGAACCCCGCCGGCTGAGGCTGGGGGCTTGCCACACGCCCGGCCCTGCAGACGGTCCCACAAGGGAGTGGGGCTATCTACCCCTGCTCCGGGGAGGGGGGTCTAGGACGTGATGGGCCCCCTGCCTCTCCCGGGCGCAGAAGGGACAGCGAAGCCGTAGTGAGTGGCACGGGGCTGGCTTTCCCTGCCCGGAGTCCTGTCAGTGAAGGTCCCCGGCTGGCTGTCCTGTGCATTGTAACCTTGGAGGGGGCCTTTCCTCCCTCCCCCCCCCGCCCCTGCACTTCCTGTTGGCTGCGCCTCTGGCGCCTCTCCGCTCCGCAGCCAGGTGCTCGCTGCCTGCCCCGGCAGCTGTGTCACGCCAGCCCGGCCCCCGCGCGCTTCCCCCCCGGCACCCCCGATGGCTCAGCCGCCCGCACCCCTGGAAGGGAGCTGGGAACCAAGCTGGCCGAGACCCTCCCCCTACACTTCTGCAAAGGGATGGATGGAGGCGGGGAGCGAGGCCTACAGGAATCACCCCGCTCCTGGGGCCAGGCGGACAGAGGAGACGGGGAGCTGGGGCTGAGGAAGGGAAGGAGCAAACTCCCGGGGAGTCAATCCCCAAAGTAGCGCTGAGTGCGGCGGGTGTTCCCCAGCCCAGTGGTGCGCCTGGAGAGCGCAGGGGACAGGGTCGAACCGAACCTGTTCTCTGCTGATGGGATCAGGTGGTTGCTGAGCAAAGTGCCTAGTTCTTGCAAATCCCACTGTTGTTTACCACTTCTTTAGCCAGCTCCCGATTGCTGTCATCCAGTTGTGTCTTTTCCCTTCCCTCCTTTGACCCATCTTCTCTTTCCGCCCCCTTCGGCCTCTACCTCCCCCCCCCCCCCACACACACACACTTCTTTCCCTCTCCTGCTTCTCACTCATAAATACATAAACCCGCCAGTGTTACTGCGCTTCTACCGATCCCATTTTCAGGCAAACCCCTTTAGTTGAAAGGGCTGCGCACACATTAACCCACCCCAGGTTTCCCTGGGTGCTCGGCCCTTTAAAACTCTTTCTTGTTTCCCGTTCAGGCCGCTCCTAGCTACACATCACCCAGGTTCTTCGGCTGCCGGCGGCATGCAAAGGTTCATCCCCGACGAGAGGAAGAGGAAGATTTATCACTATTGTGGAGCTGACCCAGCTGAGCTGAGGTGCGGGGGGACGGGAGATACCCTGGGCAGACTGCGATCGGACATTGCAGGACAAGTTACTGAGCTACTGCCTTGTAATGTGGACTCAGGCACACAGAACTGCAGCCGCAATTATATTCTGGCCGCTGTGCAGAACTGGCAGAGGAAACCAGCTCGTTCGATCGAGGCAGCTGGATTTTAAAGAAGAATAAATAAATACACGGGGGCAGATGTCTGCAGCAAGCACAGAAACCTGCGGTCTGAGAAACGATTAATAATAACAAGAGGTTTTATGCGTTCTTAAAAAACAAAACAAAACAAACAAACAAACAAACAAAAACAGAGCAGGAGACTGTAAAAACCGGCGAGACTGTCCCATAACATCCATCCGCCGGCAGAGCAGGGGGTGTCCTCTGTGTCTTTAAACAATTAGTCCCCGGGCCCTCACTTTATTTGCACAACACACAGTTGCTGCGTGAAATCAATCCCCTGCCCGCTGAAATGCCACTTTCCCATTTCAGGAAATCTAGACAGACCCATGTGAGAGGCTTTTGCAAGCTCAGGGTTGTCTTTCTGTTTAGAATTGTACTGGCTGTGTGGGAAGCGAGGGGGAGAGGTGGGGAGAGTCAGACTGGGGAACCCCCCGGCTCTGGGAGAGCAGGAGAAAAAGGGGCTTAGCTAGATTTGAAAACGTCCAGGGGAAATGGATTCGTTTTAGCCGTACTCTCCATACCAGCAGCAAGAGTCAAATCACATTCACTAAATACAATGAGCCTGTTAGTGCTTTAAAATTGGCTTAGAGATCGATAGTTGTTTCTTTGTCTCTATAGGTGCACTGCACACAAGTCTCTTTTTCTTCTTTCCTGCCACTTCCCTATTCAGGGTCCATGACTTTTCTAGCCTTCTTCCAAAACTCATGGCTGGACGGCTGTCTATTGTGCAAACTGGTCTCTCGAAGGTCCGCGGACATCCTGTCCATGTACCTAAGTCTTTGGCCTCCCCCTTAGTCCTCTTCCGTCCAGGACCGTTGCAAGGGCCCGCCCAGCCTCCCTCAGTTTGTCTTCAATTGGGACAATCCATATTAATCTCCTTCTACATATACATGTACAATATATGCATGCGAGTGTGTGTTATATGTATATATTATATTCTAGATACCACATGCACATATATACTTATCCATATGTAACATTCTTATACCTAACACAAGTATATAAAATTTAATAATAATTCACACACAGATGAGTGGTGTGCAAAATCCATAGTAATACTGGAAGGCTCTATTAAATGACATAGACAGACGATTAAAACCTATAATTTTGCTCCGCATCTCTACAAGTATTTTTGGTTCAGTGAAATGCTAAGCAGTTCTGATCCTGGGTTATTACAAAGAACATCAGCCAGACATGGTGAGCCCAGTTATTCCAGACTTGATTTTCTCTATCAATAAAAGATGTAAGGTGGCGCTGCTAAAAGGGAAGGCTGCCTTGGAATTATTTGTCCATCATTGTAAGAGGGGGCGAGGAGGGGATTTCCTATCATGTGAAGGCGCATGCCCCCCCCATCCTCGCACATGCAGAAGATGTGTATATGCCCTGTGAGTCGATATACTATTAGATGACTGTATGCTCAGCCATCTTTTGTGACGCGAGTACAGAAACCACAATTCAAAGCAGTTTGAAATGCATACACAAATAGAAGACCAATTGCACTGGGGCTTTGGGGTGAATTGCTCTTTGACTAGACGATTTCTGTGGTTTTCTCTGCGGGAGTCATTTAATCAGGGACCTGTTTAATTTTTCTTTGTATCTTTATGCCTAGTGGATCCCCGTGACACATGAAAATGAAGAGGTTTTGTCTACTAAATAATCCTCTCCTATAAAGGTAGATAAACATCTAGCTGCCTCTCTGTCAGGGCTTCTGATCATAAAGCCCTTCTGAGTGACAGGTCCTTAGGATATTGACATATTCCCCCTCGCGATAAAACACACTTTCTTTGTCATGTCTATTCAAGAGGGTGGGTTGGAGCCTCTGCTTCGGTACCGCTGAGTCCCGGGTCCCGCTCACTCAAACATCCACTCGTGTTGTTAGGGGGGACCCTTTAGCCTGATTTCATTAAGTCGGTCGCGTAACTCCCCCACTGATTTTCGTGGGAGCGGAATCGCATCTTCCCGGCTAACTGCTTGTGTAAACCTCAGTGTTGCTGCGCTCAAACATTGTTCGCGTTTAGAAATTCGTGGCAAGCAGAAAGTATTTTTTAGAAGAACATCGTTTGGATCTGAGAGGTTTCAAAACTAGACCGGATTCCAATTGACCCTCAGATAGTGAGTCACTTTGCTAACGATCTGGGAGGGATTTTCAACAAGTGAATGAAGGGACGGTCTGTGACTTCGGACACTGACCTGTCGCTTTGACACCGACAGACCGCTCGTGGGGCAAAAGATGGTAAAGATTTTCCTCTAACGCCCGAGCTGTATTTGAAATTGCCTGACTCCAGGAAAGCGCAGCGTACGCTCAAGAATATCGTTTTAAAATCGAATATAATACATGGATTCCTTTAAAGACTTTCCCCCAAATCACGGTTCCCTACGTGTTGACATTTTTGCCGAGGACTGGGCGTACTCGCTGCACAATCAACAGCGGAAACAATTCGTGGGAAGCCGAATCTTTCTCATGGACACTCACAAGAATGTCAGGGAAAGTAACAGAAGCTGCCGTGTGTAATGTGCTCGTTGTCATTTCTCAGTGCACTCGGACTGCCGAACCCAGTCTTGCTGTCCTGAACAGTGTACAGGGAGCAGACACAGGGAAGCCTGCTCTCTAATTAGTCGGGTTGTTTTCCAGCGCAGGAGAGGTTGGAAACATACGATTTCAACAAAAAGAGTCCTTTCTAACCATCCCAGTTATTGAAAATCCCGGGCACTTCTTGCTCGTAATGTAAGGGTTTTTTTAAAAAACAATCGTTGGCTTCCACTCGTTATCCGGCTCACGATCGTTTCCCCTGCTCTAGCTCTATTTAGGACAGGCCCTGAGAAATCCCCAAGAGCCTGAACTGCTGCAGATCCCTTCGAAAGAACCCAGGGAGTGCAAGGGATTAGCGCGGGGAGATCTTTAATGTTATTTCTCTGGGTGAGGCTTTGCAACTGGAATAATCAGCCTTCGTCTATTTTCTTAAATCGCCCCAAATACGTCCCACGCCTTTCACCGTTCAGATTCCACTTTATGGGGGGGGGGTTGTTTCCACTGAGGGGTGTTTTAATCTAAATGACACCCTTCGGGACAGTACGCTGCACATTCTGTCTCGCTATACAGTCAATGTACCTCATTAGTTTGATCCGCTTTGTTAACGGCACCGGGCAAATCAAAAGCCTCATTCAGCTGAGTTTCCTAGCCGAGCAGGTGTGGGGCCACACGCGATTTGCTACAGTTAATGTGCCCTTTTTAGTAAGTGTTTGTTTATCCCTTCTGCTGTAGTAATAGTGTTAATCAACACTACCCAGCCAGCCTTTCACGTGGCTACCTTCAAGAATGATTCATTGATGCTTGGGTTTCCTGCGGCTCCTTGATAGTCAGAGCAGATAACGGGGTACCTGGCACAAAGTGAGCCATTGAGAATAACTTTAGCATGAAAAGAACAAACAAGGAATAGAGGGGGAGGGTCTGGCACCATGAGCAGAAGCGATCGGTGCCGAGCCTGCCAGAGCAGATGGAAGGTGGGACCAGCCGGGCTTCCCAGCAAGTGGTTAAATTCCAAAGGAACCAACGTGAGAAGCAGAAGGTTCAGCTCCGTTGAATAGCTAAGCGAGCCCTTTATGCCCCCTTCTTCCCGAGTTTGGACAGGATCAGAGAGATCGGTGCGCGTGATAGCCTAGCAAAGGAAACCCCCCAGGCCCGCTCACCTGAGAGCTCCCTGAGCACACCTGAGTGTTTGGCCGGCGAGCGCGTCCCGCAACGGAGCGGGCTCGCAGCTCGCTGCCCTGCAATCCCCTCCTTCCTTCGCTCGGGCTGCGGGACCAGCGCCTCGCCCCGGGGCCCAGCCCTGCGTCCACCCTCTCGATGCCAGTCGCACAAACCCTGGAAAGAGCCACGCCCTGATCAGACCCACTGGAGCGCCGCTCGTGGGAAAAGCCACGCACTCCCCCCAGGGTGCAAAGAGTCGCGGGGTGCGCGTGTTATCACGGCCCGGCGCTCATCACCTGCCGCTGCGGGAGCTGGGGAAGCCCAGGTCTGGGTGGAGGTGAAAACCCGCGCTCAGCCTGGAGGTGGTGGGGGCGGGGGGGGGGGGGACACGACACACACCAATAACCACAACTAATCATTATCCGCTTGGCAGGGCCACAGCGCGCCGTGAGCACAGGAAAGAAAGGAGCAGCACACGGCTCCGCGGCAGGGAAAGAGTCCCCCTTATTTACACGTGGGGAGAAACCGAGGCACGCAGCTGAAGGTACTAGCCCAACCTCACACGTCTGATGGCAGACCGAGCCGTCGATGGCAGACCGAGCCGTCGAAGCCCTGTCCAGTGGCTTCCAGCCCTGTGCTTTAAGCTCATTAGGCACCCTTCCTCGCCGGTTTAGCGACTTAGAATGAACCACGGCGCCTTGTTTCCAGGTGATAACGCCCCAGCTCTCTCTGGACTGGGGTCTTCTGCCACCCAACTGCAAAGATCTGACTGTAATAAAGGCGTTGTCCCAAGGAGCCTGTTCGCTTGGTGGCCGGCACATTCCCGCGGTTCCAATAATCTGCGGCAGCGTCGAACTCTAACGTGTTTATTCCTCGCAGGGACACTTGCTTGGTCAGTTTCGGCTCTGTTTGATTTGCTATGGGGATTTTTGTTTTATTTTATCGCGCCAAGAGGCTTATTTTCTACAGATACAAACCCAGAGCGGTCACACACCGAGGAATTCTGAGCCGTAAAACTATCAGCCTGGCTTCCCCCTTCTGTCATTTTCCCCAGCACATATGATTACTCCGATTTCTTCTCTCTGTCTCGTTACACGAAAGGACAAAAGCAAAAACACGGTGGGGTAAAAGCTCGACTTTTGTGCTCACAGTGTGTTAAGGCGATTGCTCGTCTTTCCACCAGAAGCCGGTCATTTCAAAGTTGGGTGTTGAAATATTATCGGGCTCTGTGCTCAGAAATATACAAGACCGGTTTTAGTGCCAGGTTTGCAGAGAGAGCTGCGCTCTTCTCACAGATACAGACCCCCTCTTCCCCCAAAAGATCAGGAGTGTATTGCCCTCATTTAAGTCACCTTCAAACGCACAGACCAACCGAAAAAGAAACAAGTGAGACGGGCTTTGGGACAAGTCCATCTTTCCACACCCCACACCCCTTCAGCGGCCGGATCTCTGCCTCTCCCGTGCAGTCCGGGCTTTTAATCCTTGCTGCTACTTTTAAAAAGCAAACCAAGAATGGGTTCAGTATGGGAACGAGAAACCCACCCTTGAAGGTTCTTTGTGGCAATTCTATGTGTCTTTCATCATCTTCCTTGGAAAATAAATGACCATTGTTCGGCTGTCTTGTGGGGGGAAGGGGTGTTTTTAGGGAAATTGCTTTTTCCCTTCCAAATCCAATTCCCCGGGGAGGTTTTATTTATTGACGTGTTTTTATCAGGAGACCGGAGGTTTGTATTTCTTAGGACACTCCGGCGTTCTGTGCGATCGTTTTGTACAATGGAGGAGGGTGTGTGTGTGTGTGTTTGTAAATACCCGACTTTATTTTTAACAAATCCCTTCTCCCGCCCTTCAAACACGAAACTTCAAGCGTGGGATACATACAGGGCTCAAACCGAACGCGCCGCGAAGAAATGTAACTCTAATGGCTAAATGGCTTTCTGGGGAGTTTTGCCGGAGAGTGAGGACCGCAAGGTTTAACCCTTTAAGCCCTGATGTAAGAAAAAAAAAACAATCAAAACCAACAACCAAAACCTCAGCACAGCACCCAGCAGCTCGCCGTTAAGTAAGTGGTCCGATTTTCCAAAACGGCCAGTTGCCATTGAGGTACCTAAAGATGGTGGCTAGATTGACCTGCTCGGAGTTAGCTCTTTTTTGGCTCTGAAGTGTTTGAACCCACAGCAGTGTATTATTGCCCCGGGGGAGACAGCCGAAGCTTTTGCAAGGGCTGGGATCTATTTTTCTTTTGGTCACTACCTTGTCACTATAAACCTGCGGTGAGCCGACAACTTAGAATCCGGGGAGGTGATAAAGCAAAGATGCTGGATTTGCACAAGCTGTTTGGAAAACAAACAAAATAAATAAATGTGGAGGTGGGTAGCAAAGTCTGTTCTGCAAAGCCCTGGAAAGTTGGGTTTTGAAATGATTTAGGGGAATAGAAAGAAATCCATACCAAGGGGCTAGGTGCAAAATACGAATTGCACTAGGAAAAAGCCAGGAGCCCAAGGCTGTCCTTTTAAAGCACTTGTGTGGGCATTTTTTAAAGTTAGGTCGCATCACTCTTGTGTTATTCCGTAATATATATATATTTCAGAGTTTAGGTTTCAGAGTAGCCGCCGTGTTAGTCTGTATTCGCACAAAGAAAAGGAGGACTTGTGGCACCTTAGAGACTAACCAATTTATTTGAGCAGAAGCTTTCGTGAGCTACAGCTCACTTAATATAATATAATATATTATATTATATATAATATATAATTATATATATATATATTAAAGGCTACTGCAGTCATTTGGCCCGTCAGGGTCTTCTGCCCATTCAGAGAATCAGCCTTGTACTCCCAGAATGCTTCTGCATATACGTTTACACCGTGGAGCAGCATCCTTCCCGTACACGCGGGAGACTAGAGCAGCTGGTCTGAGCCAAGGTTGGGTTGTGGAAGCCGGAGTAACATTTGACTGGTTTTTACCAATGGAACACAAGGCAATTCATAGGGAAACACGCAAGGCCTGTCTCAGTGGCCAGACAGAGAAGGAGACAAGAGAAACGAGAATACATTGCAAACTGATCCTCCTGGGAGTTGGGAGACGGATCCTTTAGCACTGCAGAACCATTCTCCACACACTCCCCTTTACACTGTCCTATATACCTAGGACATTATATAGGACCATATATACACATTCATATTAATTGTGTTTTGGAGTGAAGTCGTTTTTGAGAGGAAAAACTGGTTCTAAATCGTTTGCTTTCCTCGCAGCACACTCCCAGGTACGTTCGCACTAGGATATGGAAAGCAAGAAGAGCTAATAGCTTCAGCTTTCTTATTGCTTTCCCTAGCAAATAGCTCTTATTTTGTTCTGCATTGGACGTACAATTCCGATCAAAACGTTCAACCATCATCAGACCTCTAACAAATAGATAGAAATGAGTGTGTGTGTTTGTGTGTATACCTGGAGATACCTCCATGGAGAGTGAAAATCAGACAGACTTAAATATTGCTATTAATTCGATATAGTCCTTGATTTTCTAGTTTATAGAAGGTTGAACAGCTCAGGGATTGTATCAAACTAACAGGACTTTATCAACGCCTCTGCTTTCTCCTCCGCCTGCAGATATGACCTTTCCGTCCCCAAAAGCAGCGGGATGAGGAAAGAAATCCACCATTTGATACAGCGACAATTCTGCTGCCTTGGGACGGGTGTCAAAACCCGCAGGGGGTGTTAAAAGCCAGCTTGCTCTCTAAATAATCACAACAAAATGGGGTCCTGTCGGGCTTGTGGCGGTAGATGGGAGTGCGGGGAGCCCCGAACCCCCGCAAGTGCGAACAAACGTATCCGTTAGTTGCTGTTAAACCAGAGCAGGTCGGATATTAACCGGGAATTGAGATCAGTTCGCACATCATAAATCATCATGTCGGCGGGGCGCACGGCATTCCGAGTTCCCGCTGCCCGGCTCGCACTGTGTTCGGGGACAGGGCATGATCCCAGGATTAAACTCGAGCCTGGGCAAATACTGGCGTTTTAGCCCAGACGTAGAGAGGCAGGAAACCCAGTTTGATAAGTGACAGGTGAGAGCGGGTCCGAGAAAGAGGCTTTAGAGTGGACGAGTCACCGGGGCAGCTAATTGGAGCCCAAACCGTTTTGCATCACTAAACAGGGTCCTACCCTACCGCCCTAGTTATTGCGAACTAGATCCGACACCCGCATCTCCTTCCACGCCACCCCTCCAAAAAAAAAAAAATACATCTGAAACTATCCAGCCAGGCATGAACCTCCGGTTTCTTTCCATCGGCTCGGTTCGGTCCTGGGGTGCTGTTTAACGCTCTCCGTATAAACCCGGTGCCTTATGATTCCTTTCCGCGGTGTCCCGTTTTATCACGGTCCCGCCTCAGAAACGGCTGGAAAATGGGCTGGGAAGAAACTGGCCAGCAAAAGGATCGCCGCCTTCTTCCGAATTTAAATGAGACACACGGAAGAGTAAAAAGAAGGGCTTGATTTCCAGCGCGACAGATCAAGAGCTCTGTAGAGAGAGAGCCGCAGCAATCCGCGTTGGAAAGGACCTGGGGGTGGGGGTGGGGGTTTGCATTAGAAACTATATTCGAAAATTAGGAACAGGATCAGAAGGAATCTCATAACAAGAAAGAGGATGCAATCGAATTGATTGATTCCCAGCCAGGAAAGCCACGCCAGGAATGGCAGGCCGATTTAATTCGATTTTAGGATTATCTAGCTCGGAGCGGCGGAACAAAGATAACTGCTCCCAGAACCAGAGCTCTATTCATAGAAACGAAGCAAAGTCCGCTCGTTTCTCACACCGTTTGGTGCGCTCCTACGGCCCGATTGTTTTGATTATGTAAGGGAAAATATATTTCCTTTGATGATTGTAGCCATTAAAATATTAACTGAAAAAGAAAAGACAAATCCGCGCAGGCTGCTGTGGTCTCGTGTTAGGAAATGGAAGCGCAAACCTGCTTTGTCAGCCGGCAGACAATGGACGCCTTTGCGGCGCTTCGCGTGCGCTGTTTGCACACCTGAGCCTTATCTTTAGTGGCTTTTCTATCAGCCAGTGCCCGGGAAATAACAAGATCCGGAAGAAGGAAAAAAACGAGCCGTACAACTTCCCAGGGCTTGAAATCGAGCTGCTGGAGCTGCGGCACTTCTGTAGCAATCGCTATCGGGACACAGAGAGACCGGTGTATAAAAGATCTTCTACACTTGCCACCGTATGCATCCCATGCAGTGAGCTGTAGGTCACCAAAGCTTATGCTCAAATCAATTGGTTAGTCTCTAAGGTGCCACAAGTCCTCCTTTTCTTTTTGCAACTTTCACTAAAGACCTTCCCTAATTAGTGCTAATTAGCAACTAAAGTTCCTGAATCAAATCAAACCCGAAAATCCTGCTATCTTGATTTAAACTTTCCTTTTTCCTCTCTCCAATATGGACATACGCCATAACGGCAGGACCCGTCAAGTCTCCTTGTCAAACGGTCTAGTTTATGTGTCTAGTCGATCTATCTTCACATTAAACCGGACGCATTAATATGTGTGTACGTCAGACGTGGTCACTAGGGCTTGCTGTAGGCGACACACGTAACATATTTACATTCGTATCGATTTGTCAGTTGTGTGTGTGTGTGTGTGTGTGAGAAAGCGATCTTTAACACCATGACAACTTTCATTTCCGAAGAACAGAGCTGCCTCCATATTTTGTGTGCAAATGAAAACTACATTTAATGAATGAAACGGTGCAATGTGGAATTGCCCGATGCGGGCGGTGCTCTGGGGTTGAGCCCACTGTCCCTGGTTTATCAGTTACACTCCGTTTTCTCCCCTCCACTGAACGGCCGCGGGGGAGTTTCCCACAATGCGGCTGCCCCCCTACAGATGTCCAGGAATTCTCCCCCTAAACGCTGGGCAAAATCGTGCCGAAAGGACCATTTCGCCAGGTTTCAGAGTAGCCGCCGTGTTAGTCTGTATTCGCACAAAGAAAAGGAGGACTTGTGGCACCTTAGAGACTAACCAATTTATTTGAGCAGAAGCTTTCGTGAGCGACAGCTCACTTCGTCGGACGCTCAGGAAAGCTGACGCTCAAATAAATCGGTTAGTCTCTAAGGTGCCACAAGTCCTGCTCTTCATTTTGCCAGAGGGAGACACTTCGCAGTTACCAAATCACCCAGAGCTGCCTGAAAGTGTTTATTCGCTACACGTCCCTACGTGGTCTGCGCCGACAGATCACTGGGGGCTTCGCGTTTCCACAGCGCCAGCGGGCAGGAAAAGAGCAAACCGAGACGCTGGGCGAGGGGACGTGGCCTGGGGCAGCGGCAGAGCGTGGGGGGTGCCACTTCCCTTCCCCTTCCCACTGCTCTTCTCAGAGAAAAGGGGCTTTTCAAAGGGCTGCCCTCTTTCGCTGCCGCCCTTGTTACCTGGGTTTCCAGGCGGGGGGTGGAGGGGGGGGCAGATCTGGACTGATGTGTGTTTGCTTTCGCTTCTAGGGGGGGCAGATCTGCACTGATGTGTGTTTGCTTTCGCTTCCAATGCGAAACGAAACCCCCGCAGCCCGGACAACTCCACAGCCTGGGGACCTGCAGAGTGTCCCTCCTGCGCTCCTCCAAACTTGCTTCCCCCACTCCCGGCTGGGCAATGCGGGCTCTAGTGACAATGCCGTGAGATGTGTGTGTGTGTGTGGGTATGCGGGGTGGGTGGGTGGATTAATTTTCGTCTTCTCTGAATATGTCTTCTGTCCTAGACACCGAGGGCAGAGAGGAATTAGGACACCCCCCCCCCCAGCAATCCACAGCTGTTCCATGTCCCGAGCTGGCTCCTTTCCAGGCAGGGCGGAGCAGCGGCAGGACAAACGGGACAGGCCGGTGGGGAAATAAGCCCCTCCCGTATCCCCGAGTGGATCTGGGCCCAAACCTGCCGCCACGGAGGTTTGCAATGGGCGCAGGCCGTGGACTGTGGGGCCCTGCTCCTGGTGGACAGAGCTCGGTGCGTCTCTTCACTGCCCCCGCCGGAGAAGGGCAGCGGGGGAGGCTGGCGCCGCTGGTTTGGAGGGGTCCGGCTGGCGTCTGCTATTAACCCGGTTCGGCTCCGGGCTGGAAATCTAAGAGCTGGGGCCGGGCGCCCTTGTGTGACTGGGGGCGCTGTGTAGGCGTGTGGGCGTGTGTGTGTGACCCAGGCGTGCGGCAGCCCGGTGATGGGCGGTGCTGGAATCTCCTGGGAAAACACCTGGTTCCCGCTGGGACCAAAGGGGATCGACCCCAGCCAGCGCCGGAAACGCCCCGCTCCCCCTGGCTGGAGCCTTCCAACCCCCGGCTGCCAGGTGTGAGGCGGCCGGGCTGTCAGCTTCACACTAGCAGCCCGCCGCGGCTCACCGCCGGGGCTTGAGTTACTGCTGACGCCTGGTGTGAAAGGCTCGGGAGCATCTGATGGTTTCCGATCCGCCTGCGCTCCGCGCTTGTCCTGCCCAGCCCTGGGCTCCATCCAGGGCTTGATGGGGGCGGGGGAGAAAACGGAGCCGGGCACGTGAAACGCCTGTGGACCCGCACTTGCTGTTTTCCGTTTTGCCCACAACGGCCCCTTGTTCGTGTAAACGCTGCTCGGGGGTTCTCCGAGATTATCACCCGCGCAGGCCAAGGTGTGTGACATGGTGTGAACTGCCCGGGGCCGGGACACTTGTCAGGAGATCAGAGGAGGAGGGGGGTGGGAATGGGCTAGTCGGCGGGGGAGGTGGAAAGTGCTTAGAGTCACCCCCCCCCTTCCCCCATTCCTCGGGGAAGATGAATGGCGTCCGGACAAGGCCTCGACCTGCAAGGGAAACTGGGGTAGGAGCAGATGTTACGCTGGCAAAGTTTGTCTGAAACTTTCCTAGCGCAGGCTGCAGCCATTAACTATAGGGGGGAAGGTCATTTGCTGTGGGGAAGTCGATTGGCTCGGATCTCAGTTTCCTGATCTTTAGCAAAGAAAGCCCCTGGAAACCCCCCCCCCCCAAAGGTTGCGACGTTTGCTACACGCCCCGCTGCCCCTGCGTCTTTGGGGCCCCTTCACACCCGCCTGCCCCTGGGCATGACCAAGGGGTATTAGTGGTGTGAGGCAACAGGGAGAAGCAGCCCCGGCCTGTCACCCCAATGTCTCCGCCACACGTGCGGCTGGAAAAGGGCCTATTCTCTTTCCAGGCTGGCCCGTCGATCCTGTGTCACACTCTTCCCCCATTTTCAGCCCATGTGTTTAAACCAGCCCCAGGTATTTCGACCTCTCCAGCGCCTTGAGGGTTTCACGTCTGTTCAAAGCCCCAGCGACTGGGACGGATCGGGCATCACAAACATAAGATCCCGGGCAGAAGGAGCTCGTGGTATCTTGGTTAATGGACATCACCTAAAATGCAGCCAGGAGCCGGGGCAGGAGGGCTCAGGCTCTTAACGAATAGCTTGAAACTGGCGGGCGCTGGACTGAAGGTGGGGTCTCTGTGCCGTTGCATTGACACCGATTGATTTAACGCGAAAGAAGCGGAACGTCCTGCAGGTCTCTCTGCCTGTCGGACACACAGGGCCGAAGCCTGGCAGGGCCTGGCTCCTCTCCCCAACGAGCCTGGTAACAGATCAGCGAGTTCCCAACCCGAAAGGGTGCCGGTGATGGGGACAAGCATTTTACACCAGCCGGCAGGGACAAGTCCTGTGGGCCGCTTACATCCACTGGGGGCTTTTCTGTGCGCTGTGAAGGATTCAGCTCAACGCCTCTTGCTCCCAAGTCCCGTTGGCAACTCTGCAGCACCGCCCACGTGGTCAGGATCGGGCCCGGGGCCGAAGGCGGACTGGCTGAAATGTTGCGTTAGTTCCCTGCGCACCCAGCTGGGGGGGGGGTCGACATAAAGGGGCCAAGCTCACAAGCAGGCGGTCGGGATAGTCTGTCACAAAAGCTTGCCGCTGAGTAAGGCCCTGATCCCTGTTCCCACGGACATCGATGATAAAACGCCCTTTGGTTTCAGCGGGAGGAAGATCGGGTACGTGCAGCTCCTGGGATGGCCCAGGCTGCAACAGGAACCGACTCGCGCCCGCAGGTGCCTCCGGATTTCCCCCTCGGGGCTGCAGCCCCTGTCTGCCCGGCCCAGGCTACTCGCTCGCTTCCGAGCTCTAAGTGGATGAAGCAAAACCGCAGCCTGTGGGTGGCTGATGCGGGGGGAGGGGGTGTCTGAAGATGCGGGGGGAGCCTGCCCCTGAGATCAGTCGGTAGCAGCGCGCTCAGCTGGCCTGTTTCACTGAGCAGCGTCCCTCGCTGGGGCGAAGGCCGGAGTTTTCGCTGCTGCCCTGCCGGGTGGCTAGTGGCTCGGACTTCATCATCCCCATGGCCCAGGAGGGGGCTGATCGCGAGCCGTCTCAGTGGTTCGCCTCTGTTTAACCCGCCTCCCCCCCGCCCCAAGCCCAGCACAGCGGTGAGATCCTGCTTCTGCAGCCGGAGCCGGGCATTTCCCCTCCCTGCTCCACTAACATAAAAGCTGGGGCGGGGGGGGGAGAGCCCCCTGAGCGCAGCTAAGCTGCCATCGGCCTGGGGGATCCAGGCAGCAGGCTACAGTCGATGCCCATGGTGGGGACGGAGCAGGGACAGCGCCTTCCCAGGGCGCCCCCGGTGCTGCCCCAGCTCGCTGGGCATGGGCAGGTTACCAGGCGCTCCAGCATGTGGGGTTTCCTCTCCCGCAGGGCTGCCCATCGGCTGTTGCACCAGAGCAGTCATCAGGGCCTTCTTAGTAAAGAACCGCAGCCCCTTTGCCACAGTCCAGCCAGTTTGCTGGGATTTGTGGCAGATCTTTTCAACAAATCCACATGCGCCCTGTTCCCCAGCGCAGTGTTCACAGAGAAACCTCTCCCATCCCAAAAGGCGAAAGCAGAAGTTAGAGTCTCCTAGCGAGAAATGCCTGGATCCCCTCTCCCCCCCGCTCTATCTTGTGTCTCTAAAACTCTCGTCCAAGGTGAGCGATTTTGTTTAACATGAGGCGGTGGGACTTCCCTTTGGTGGCTGGACACAGGCTGACGATTGGCAGAAGGAATTAAACTGGACCCGAGGAGCTAAATCCTCCTCGCAGATGAGAACAAACTGGGCTGATCTAGGAGTCTGCTGGGGAAAAACAAACAAACAAACAAACACCCCGAGTCCGTTCACACTGTTCAGAGCCAGTCACTCATTGAGTGTTAGAAGCCAGGCTCCAGATCTCCTTCTTTCATTTCAGTAGGACCAGGATCGGGCCCTAGATGTTTCCTATTGAATACTAAGAGGTGGCTATTGAGAAAGTCCAGCCCGCCCAGAAGTCTCCCCAGCCTGCTTCTCCTGGCAGGTCTGACTACCTTCTGTCGGTCCTCACACGCAGTGCTCCTCCTCCCCCTTTGTCACCCAGGGAGACCAGGTGCAGTCCCACCCCGGAGTACTGGCTGGCTCACCGAGAACTGGGGCGGGGGGAAGGCAAAGCCAACGTTGTCAAGGGTCAAGAGACTTGGATAACAGACCCTTCCCAAGGGCTGCGGCTGCTTAGGGCCTTGGTTGTCCTCTGTTTCAGCTCTGCTCTCCTGTTTTCAAAGGGGTGCGCAGCAGGGTCTCCAGAGCTTTGGATGAGCTGAGATCAGACTGAAATCTAAATCAGCGAGTGGGCCAGATCCCAGCCAGATATCAGTGGGCATTGGCTTTGGTAGAGTTACTCAAGAGAGACCAGTTGAGGATTTGGAGAAGAAGGGGAGTCAATTGACTAATGTCCAGTCTGATCCAAGGCCCTCTGAAGACTCTCCTTGGACCAGGCTCTCACTCCGGTGACCTCCCAAGCACCTGGCGATGTGTATGTCTGGCACTGACAAAAAAGTGAATGCAAAATATAAGTATTTTGGGTCCCAAAGTGTTGCTGGAGTCTTTAAATGACAATAGTGCCTGGGCTGAGAGGGCCAGCTACTCACAACTTGGGTGTGGGCCACCTGGTGCTATATGGTAGCTGTGGCATCCCACAACTTTTGTTTTCTCCAAATACTTGTCTCCCCTCACTACTCCCTTCCCTCCCCACAATATTTATTATGATCAGAGCGTTCTAATGTCTTTTAAAAAGCTAGTTACACCACTTGCTCCTATATAGCCTAGGTCAGACATTAACTGCTCTGTGGGTAAAGAAATTCCACCCAAATCCCTTTCAGGCCTAACCCCGTCTGTAGCTTTGTGCCCTCTAATTTCTGTATTTGGCTCAAGACCAAACTGTCTTGCACAGCTTCTATCCTTTCCATTCTCTTGAAAATTGCATGGAAAAAATGACTTAAGCGAAATGAAATGAGACACCTTTATTCTGAAATAAGTGTCTACCCACTGAAACAACAAAAGGGGCGAATTCAAACTTAGTTATTTCTGTATCAGAAATGGACCAGCTTCCAGACACCACAAGGTTCAGCCTGGGTGTGGGATGGCGGGTTCCTGATAAATCCTACTGTCAGGTTAGGTTACTGAGAACAACAGTAACATAAAGCTGTTAGTTATAGCTCGAGCATGTCACCAGCGCAGATCATTTTCAGGCCATCAGCGAGACATTGGCAGATTGAAGAATAGGGGAAAAGGGTCTTTTTTACATGAGGAAAAAAAAGTGTTTTAACCTAAGGCGTGAATTTAAACACCTTCAGTTACAGTGCAAATCCCTGTGTAAAAAGAAAAGGAGGACTTGTGGCACCATAGAGACTAACCAATTTAGCTGAGCAGAAGCTTTTGTGAGCTACAGCGGATACAGACCAACACGGCTGCTACTCTGAAATCGAATCCCTGTGTAGACACTCTTAGCTTGGTTTAAACCAGGCTTAGTTCAATTTAGCTTCAGTTGATTAGGCCTGGTTTACACACACTTTATACAGCAGAACCTCGGAGTTACCAACACTGCAGGAATGGAGGTTGTTGGTAGCTCTGAAATGTTCCTAACTCTGAACAAAACGTTCTGGTTGTTCTTTCAAAAGTTGACAGCCGAACATTGACTTTATACAGCTTTCAAAAGTTGCTATGCAGAATGAAACTGAAACCATCTTAATCTAAATGGAACAAGCACAGAAACCATTTCCGTACCTTGTCACATTTCTCCCCCCCCCCCCACTTTTCCTTTATTTTTTAGTAGTTTACCCTTGTCTCTGCTGCTGCTGACTGTGTACTCCCTGTTCCAGCTGAAGAGTGTGGTTGACTGGAGTTCCTAACTCTGGTGTTGGTAACTCTGAGGTTCCACTGTATTAGTTTAACTAGTTCACTTCAGTCAGGGATGCGATCTTTCAACCAAAACAGTTCGGCTGATACAACTTGTAATTTGGACACAGCTATGTTGGTATAAAGGCACCTTACGGTAGCAGAGCTTCTTCTTCCTCCCTCATGGAATAAACTACCCTGGTGTAGGCACCTATATACTGGTATAACTGTATCCACACTAGGGAGCTTGTACTAGTTTAACTAAACTGGTATAAAGAAAAGGAGGACTTGTGGCTCCTTAGAGACGAACACATTTATTTGAGAGTAAGCTTTCATGAGCTACAGCTCACTGTATCGGAAACCTGTAAACTGGTATAGTTAAAGTGATACATCTTGTCAGTGTTGAGAAGACCTTCGGATCAGGTTGAAGCTAAACCGAAAGAAGCCACTCGCACACTGAAGTACGTGTCCACATGGGTTTGCACTGGTTTCACTAAATTAGTTTAACATCTGATTTGAGTTAAAGTGGTGCAACTTCCAGGTAGATAAGTCCTAAGTCAGAAGGAGTTTCAGGTTGGATGTTTGTTCCGGAAGCCCCCCCCCCCAGCCAGTTTATGTGGCTTTGCAATTACATATGACTAATTTAAGAATGTTTTTCTTTCCCCTGTTGCTGTGTGAAACATCCACCTTAAGCAGGGAAAACTGAAGATAGAGAAGCAGCACCCAAAGGTCTGTCAAGTGATCAAAGTGAAACCGAGAGAACACAAAGACCAAGAGGATTAAAGACAAACACAGAAAATAGAGACAAATGCAGTAATGCCAGGTGTTAATTCAGACTAAGGGGTAGGAGTGGGGACACAAGAGGGTTTTTAAGTTGCTGGGTGTCCATAGCATTCCAAATCTTCTGGGAAACTTCCATCGGGATCGGAATAGGAAGTGCTGGCTAGTAGTTAGAGCACTGAATTAGGAGCCAGGATTCCCAGCAGTGCCACTGATTCCTGGGTGACTGTGGGCAGAGAGTTTATGTCTCTGCACCTCAGCTGGCCCTCGTTGAGCAAGAAATGATAATATCTAGCATCCAGTGTTATTTGTGAGACTTGCATGAGAAGCTTTGTGCAAGAAAAATATCATTCATAAATAATCTGAGGGCTGAACTTTCTCACTAAGCTTGTCATTTACACTGGTGTGACAGACGAAGAACAAACTCCGCATTAGTTTGTGGGTTCCAACATTGTGTCAGAGTAACAGCACATGTACACTACAACCAAAAAACAATCATACAATAAAATAAACGTGAATAATCTCCTTTCTTGTGGCTATTCTTAGTGCAAATAACATTGCAAAATCCTACTCCTTCTATGGACTTGGGTGAACTATGCATTTTAAATGGGAGAATTAAATTATCCATAGATCTCTCCCCCCAACCCCCAATTATCCTCATTTGACATGGTCAATTGATCTGGTAAATTTTCAGGAGAATTTTGCATGGCTGATTGCATCATATATGGAATTAATACAAAACCTGGCTATTAATGATCAGCAGAGCTCAGCTGATCCATGTCAATACAAATGACAGAAGCAGCACGGTTTATATGGATCCCACTGGTATAAAATGTCTGTGAGCGGATTCATGGGTATTTCATTTGAAACCCCACAAACTTGACCCCACTACCAGAAGGAGCTGATTGCAAAGTGAACATCAACTGCTTCTTCTGACCAAAACCCAGCATAAAAACTACCCAACTTTATCCCAGAGAATGTTCTTCTTGCATGAATCATGCAGTTGATTATCTGGAGCTTAATCAGCTGCAAGGCAATCAGACTCTCCACTCTCACCACAGGCAGGGCATGCATGTTAAAAATGCTGGGGAAAGTCGACACGTTAGTAGTTTAGCTCAGAGCTAAACAGCAAGCCTTATGAGCAAATGGCCCTCTGTTGGAATCTATGTGGCTTAATAGCTGCTGCTTTTGGTTAAGCAAATAATGTTATTCTGGAAGACTGCGTTATTACTGGATGCCTGTGCTAATCACCACACTGCACTTAGTCTCATTTCCACTGACACCGACAGAACGCTAGCAGGCATTCGGATCAGATGACACGCAACTCTGAAGGTAGTAAATAGAAATGCTGGCTTTGCACATGTCCTTGCGTGTGTGGATGTGTTTGTGCGGGGAGCAGATTCATGGACACAATACAGCTGGATGTAGATGAGAGCCAAGGCGTGGAGAGGCGAGAGTAAAATCCAACACTATAAAAGAGTCTGAGATAAATAATCCAATTTATTCTTCCATGTAAAGCACTTTATGCAGAGTGCCATTAAACACTATACAGAGCGACAAAGACAGTGATGTACATGACCCGGGTGTTGTGAGGCTTAATGGTTATAAAGGGCTTTGGTTGGAAGGTGTTAGGTAAATGCTAAATATTATTATTGTTGTATCGGAGGAAAAGGGGAAGCGATGGATGAAGATGGAGTGGAGGAAAAGGAGAACAAAGAAAACTGCAGCTGGTAAGTGGAGAAGCTGAAGCTGGCTTTTACAGTGAAAGGAGATTTCCTTGAAGCACAGAATAATTGAAGAAGCATTAATCTGCACCTACAGCAAACTGGGAGGATTTAAGGTGAGCTTGGGAGAGATGAAACAGCTCACCGGCTCCGAGGGATCCCGCAGCCTGCAAGTCAAGGGGATGGTGTGGAGAGGAGATCAAGCCAGTAGGAGCAGAGTGAGCAGGTGGGGGAGACGGCAGAGGTGAGGGCAAGAGGAATGGTGAGCAAGGCCTCAGAAGAATTTGCAACCCAGGAGGATAGACATGAATTGATATACACTCAGAGTTCTAGTCTATTCTGTTCTTCTATGTCTTCTTCACCGTAGTATCCGAGCACATTCCAGTAAAGCAGGGGTTCTCAACCGTTTTGAAAATATTTCAGGCTGTGATGATCCCCTCACCCCAAAAGTGACAATCCCTCCAGAGCATGCCAGGCTTACTTCTGCGCTGCTGCTGATGGCAGCACTGCCATCAGAGCTGGGCACCTTGCCAGCAGCTGCTGCTCTCCAGCCACCCAGCTCTGAAGGCAGCACAGAAGTAAGGGTGGCAAGACCATGGACCCCCTACAACAGCCTTGAGAAGCTCTTCTGGTTCGGGATCCCCAGTTTGAGAAACACTGCCATAGTGCATTAGGCAACGTGATGAACTTCCGTCACATGTGATTCGTTCTTTTTGTTGTCCTCTTCCCACGGAGAGAGGTGTGTGCAGTGGAGTGTTGTATTTTGGTAGGTTTGGGGGGGGGGGAGGGTTGGGGGTGGGAAGCCACTGAAGATATTGGAACATGGGGGTTGAGAGCCCAGAAAATATGGTGATGGGCCCTCTACATCTGTATAGAATAAATAATAAACAAATACAAGCCAATCCTTTGAGAGGCACTGATCACCTGTGATGGATGGACGGGCATTATAGGTGCTAAGAATCTCTCAGGATTTGGCCTAAATAAGAGCATGGTGCCGCTGTCCGAGATGTGGGAGCAGCCTAATCACAGCACTCGGAACCCCATGATGATTAGGGAGCAGGGATCTGGGGAGTCTGGCAAAGAAGAAATTGCAATAGGAAGAATGGGAACTGATGACGGCATGAATGAACGTTTCAGAAGGAGCAGGGTGACGGCAAGAATGTGTTACAGTAATGACCCAGAAGTGGCAAGAAACAGCAGCTATGGCTGGAAAAGATGGTTTGGAAAATTACGATGATGTCCTACTTGCCCCTACGGTATCAAATTCCAAGGGGAATTCCGGCCTTTGGGGCAAAGTAAGTGAGTTAAGGGGAGTGAAACATGGAGTAAAGAGGACTTTTTTACCCAGAGGGAGTTGTTGTCTAATAGCTACAGCAGTGGGCATGGACTTGACATTGAGAATTCTATTTTTGTCTCTGCCAAGGCTGCATGACCTTTACTTCCTCTTCCATCTACCTCTCTCTCTCTGTCTGTCTCTCTCATATGACCCCCCATTCTCACAGTGTCTGAGCATGTTCCACTTATTTAAAAATAGAAGGAACAGTCTCTTTCTTCTATTCTTCCTGCAGGCTGGCAAAGCGTGATTAGTTGATAGTTTTATGGAGTGGGGGAGGGGAGAGGGAGAGATTTGCAGGTGTGTTGTGTGTTTATGTGTGTGTGAAGACCCTTGCCTCACTTTGCCAATTTGTAAAATGGGTATATTATTAACTCTCTAATGCATACCATTTATTATTTGTAGACCTAAAAGCCCCGGCATGGATAAGGCCCTTGTTATTCTATGTGCTGTACAAACAGAGAACAAAAAGCTGATCCCTGCCTCAAATGTCTACACTGCAGCTGGGGAGGTGTCTCCCAGCTCCGGCAGACAGATTCAGATGAGCTTGGCTCAGCCTAGCACTAAAGACAGCAGTGTGGACACTGGGGTACTGGCAGAGCCACCCAAACTTGGCCCTGAGCTTGAGCAGAGCTAGCCCGAGTCTGTCTCCCCAGACTGGGAGGCACACTCCGAGCTGCAGTGTAGACATACCCCAAAGAGCTTGCAGTCTAAGTCATAACCAGCTCACAGGGTTTAATAAGACCAGGAGAGATGGCAGAGGTGAGGTCAGAGAGATGCTGAGAGGCCTTGGAGCATTTGAAAACTAGGAGGACAGAAATTAATTGATTTACATTCTATTCTATTGTAATTAATGAATATCTGTAAAGTACTTTGAAATCATTGACTGAACAGTGCTACATATGTGCACAGTATTCTGTGACTCTTCAGTAATAAAATGTGGTATAGCCAGGAAAGAATCAATATACACACACACATGTGTGTAAAGGTGTATTCCATAACCCATTGCACATCTAGCTGTTGGTGCAACAGGTTATGGAAGGTACCCATATCCACAACAGGCTCTGGAGTACTTTACAATATATTGATTTCTCGCTGTTGGCGGTAAAGGGTTCGTGCATACAGTGAAGTGCATGTTTAAGTTTATGAAGGAAATTGACTAAGTTGGAAGCCATAGGTGTGTCTGTAACAAAGAGCCTGTGAAGGCCAGGAGCACACCGTGTTCAGCTAAATAGACTTCAACATTCACTTTTTCATTTTAAAAAATGCAAACAGAAAATGCACTAAGGACAATACAAACCCTTGAAACTCCCGGCAAATGACAGCCCAGTGATTGTTTACTTTCTTCAGCCAGCTGGCATCCCCATGGGTTTGAAGGCTCTCACTATTCCGTCTGGGCACTTCCTTCGCGGTGGAACACACACTGAGCTGCACCCCGTGGGGACAAGGAGGGGAAGTGAGACAGAGACAGAGAGAGCGCAAGTAGGAGCATGCTACAATAGCAGCAGAGCAGCAGTTAAAGTGCCAGGGTTTCAAAGTGTGCTCAGAACAATAGACTTGCCCTTCGATTTGTTGGCATTGCATAGATCTTGTTTTGCTCTGTGTAAAGAGGTTCTAGATTTCATACAACACCCAAAGAATTAGTGAACTACAAACCACGACTGCTCAGAATAATTGCATGATTTCCTCTACAGGGAAGCAATGTTTATCTTCCGATTGAAACATCCAGGGCTTAGAAGCACAAGGCTAATTTTCAGGGTTAAAAACAAATTCTTTTTTCCCCTTTTATGAATTTAATGACTGGTCAGGGATTAGATCAAAGCAGGATGTGGATTTATGACTGTTTAGATGAAGCAGGCTGTATAACGGCTATACAATGCGTGGGGATGTTAGTATACACGTGGCCCAAGGACTATTCTTGGCTCTATTTGAATGGCTGGAACTACAGAACTCATACCTGTATCTAGTGGACACAAGAGTTTAATCAAAGTATAATTAAAGACTTTGGCCTTCTTGGGGTTTCTAATAAAGTCACTGCTGTTTGTGGGTAGCTGAGTGGCTAAGCAGTTAAACAGTTGGGGTGACATCCTGGCTCCAGTGAAGTCAATGGGAGTTTTGCCATTGATTTCAGTGGGCCCAGGATTTCAGCCTTGGGCTTTCGAATGGTATTTAAAACTTAAGGGTGTATTTGCAGCTGCCAGGGTGAAAGGTGGCAGAGAAAAAAAAGCCACGGGGCTGAGGGCACAGGTCATGTTTGATGACTGAAGTAGCCTCATTTAGCAATGATTGAAGTATATCAGTTTGTTTCCAGACACATTCACTAGACTTTGCTATGGACCATCTAGGGCTCAAATCCTGCCATGCCGGGGATGTAGCTTCCCACACTTTGGCACTTGGCATGGTGTAGTTGCCTGGCTGTTTTGCTACCACTGCTAGAGTCCAGGGGCCTGAGGCCTCTGCCTGCTCCCCATGGAGGTGGTGCAGGCCTATAAATCCATGGAGTGGCAGATTGACTGGCCACACCAGCCAGGCTTCCAAATCATTCCTTTCTGTTCTGAAAGAGTCCCACCCTGGGGACGGCCAGCCTCTCCCCTGGGCAGCAGAAATGCTGTGTTTTGTTGTTAGGGTACATGCCAGGACTTCTTGCATTTGATACGATCGGGGCAAATACAACGGCAGGAGTGATGGCACTGTCATGGCATCTCTAGCCACCAGAGGAGCTACAAGCCAGGGTACTTACCTCCACTACATCCTCTTGAGGTTGAATCAGCTGACGTTTAATGTATGCACTAGCCCACCCCCTACATTAGAGCTGAGAAGGTGCCATCTAAGCAGTATCAGAATCATACCAGGGCCAAGAACTTATCATGAAAGTTCCACTTACCACCCACCAGAGCCCTACTCCAATTGTAGCCAACTGGGAAATACAAAGCGTGATCCTGGTTCCATTGAACATAATGGGAGTTTTGCCGCACGGGCAGCACGTCCCCAAAAGGTGAGGCCCCTTCCAAAGGGGAGGTGTAGGTATGGGAAATAAGATAGGAGCAGGCACCATGCTCCCAACTTGGATGCCTACGTACTAGTGATGGGCACATTGGAAACATCTCATGAAGACCGAGAGATACATGATAGGGCCCCCAGCTCTCATTGTCCAGCGCTTGTTGCTGGGAGTGGAATCACTGGGGTTTAGCACCTTAGCACTGGAAAGACATTATGGAACAGATGCTTGGTAATGAGTGATATAAAAGCTTAACATTTGTACACTTCCCTCTTGGCTCTGATGGGCTCTGCCCAGAGTGTGCCCCAGTCAGCAAGACAGTGGGCTTCTTGAAATATTTATTTTATTGCCCCCGTATCACAAACCAGACAGAGACTCTTGAAGTTGCTTGCTTGGCACGGGGGCTGCATGTTTCCCCTCCAATGTGTGACAAAGGTGTCAATGTAATTTATTTCCCTCTAGCTGTCAGGGAATTAGCTGGCAGACACATGCAGTGTCCCAGTGACTCAGGAGGTGGAGCGCTAGCCGGAAAGCTGTTTTTGATCATGTGATTTCTTTTCATGAGGATGGGCAAGGATGATCTGAGGTATTTTAAACAAGGGTTTACAACTACCACTAATTGGTCTCTATCACTTTAATATAACGAACATTACAACTTCCAACAAGGCAACATGGGCTGGTGGTTAGAGCACTTTGATGCCCTGCTCTGCTAGTCACTCAACGTGTGATGCTGCGCATGGGGGGCTGGGCTAGATGACCTCTCAAGGTCCCATCCAGCCCCCTAGGTCTCTGATTCTGTCTCAAGCTGGGCACTCGAAAATGGCAGCACCCAAAATTTTCAGGTTTTGAAAAAAACTGATTTTTTGGGGAAAACCGATCAATTTCAGCCCAACCCATTTTTTTCATTGCTGAAAACTGAAAAAAAAAGGGGGGGGATCAATGAAAACCCTCAACATTTAATGGAAAGTAGACGTTTCCTGTGGAAATGTTGGCTTTGAGGGAAAAAAGTCATTTTTGTCAACAATGTGTTTTTACTGACCAGCTCCAGTTCCCCAATTCTAACATACCTGATTGATGGGCAAGGAACATCTTTCTTCTAGCATCACAATCCCCACAGACAGATATTTCAGAAATAATTTAAACACATTAAAACTCACAGAATTTGCAAACAATCAGAAGAAAAACAATTGCTTGACTCCCATTGACCCTGAAGTCCTACGGCTAAAGCCCGGCCCCAGTGAAGTCAATAGCAAAACTCCCATTGATTCCAATGGGGCCAGTATGTATTCTTGAGTCCATAAATAATATGATGCAAGTGGCACTGATTCAGATCCCCCCCCCCCTTCAAAAAGGGTATTTTAATTTCAGAACTGCCTGTTTGGTGGCTGTTCTCTTCTTTGCCCGCCTAGCTCAGCTCACTTCTTCCTCTACAGAAGTAGCACAAGGACAAGTTAAAAAAAAATTTCCTTTCTCATCAAATAAATTCCTTCTGGAGCCAATAAAACCATGAGCTCTGAGCTGATGCCCTATCTCGTGATCTGGTGGTTTGTTCTGGCTGGAGGAGGCAGCTTTGGAAAAGCCCAAACCCATTTCCTGCGGCACACACTGCAGTGTGTATCCTCATTTCAGTCCTGGAAATGCTTTGATGGATATTATTAGGTACGGGAAGCATTTGAAACTCTCCTCTTCCGTAGAGGCCGACCCAATGATTCCAGGATGAAAGGGGCACATTGGAAGGGTCTGTGGATATGGCACTAGGTTTTCTCCTTTTAGGACCCCACATTGTGCCTGCTGCAGGCATTTAGGGAACAGCTAAAACAGCCTTCAGACCCCCTTTGCTAGTGCCTTTAGCGTCCAGTTCCCAATGTCCCTTCCTTTGTTTCCTGGTGCTTGTTACTGTGACTCATTCCGCCGCACATGCTGGATTTCAGCTCCTGGCTGGCCTGTTTCAAAATGGGAAGGCTGGAGGCATAAAATGAAACTCATTCTGATAATATTCCTGTTTAGCTGGGTTTCAAATACTCTGATATGAGGAGGAACGTTAAAACATCCTGCAGTGTGGTTTGCACTGGCTGCTCTTGCTGAATATTATTCCTGTCTCTTAACTGCTGAGTGGAGAGCCAAGAAGGAGCCTGGAGAGGTTGCTCCCTGTAGACTTCTATCCCTCTTTCCAAAACATTGTTCCAGTTCCACTTATGTGAATGTTATTCAGCAATTTCATCTCCAAAGCACTGCAAGTCACCAACATTAACTAACGGATCCTTGCAACATCTTTGCTGAGTTCTTGAGGTCTGTATCCTCATGCTTGTTTTCCAGATGGGGAAACTGAGACCGACAGGGCTAGTGGCTTGCCGATTTGGTGTGGGGAAAATCCTGAGTCCCAGGCCTATGCTCAGACCACTAGGCAATGCCCTTCTCTTTTAAATCCATATTTACTGACCTTTTCATGAGCCTAGATTGTCCTGAATGCAGTTGCACCATAGTCAAATCTATTCAAGTGAGTGGAGAATCAGGCTTAGCATCTATTAAAACTGCAGCATATGGATTTCCAAATCACAGTGCATGAGTTCTGGCAAGGGAAGACTGCTTGGTCTGGCAGAGAGTGGAAAGATCTAACTGCTGAAGGTGACATGATATTGGGGGGGCAATTCATTTCCGACTGTACATTTTAGTGCTTGGTTGCTTTAAGCTGAATTAGTTGACCAGCATGGGGGACCACCAGGGAAGGAGCTTGTTTTGTCTATTATCTTGTTGTGTCTTGTTCTAGTATTATGCCTGTGTAATAAAAGTCGGGAATCCCTCACATCACGTGTTGCGGTGTTTGTAACGTGTTGCCCCACCACCCAGTGCTCAACTTGCTCTAAATCAGTTCTTCACCGGTCAGTCAGACCACCCACCTCCCGTAAACGTGAAAGAAACAAAACTCATAAGAAGAACAAATGTTTCTGTTTTTCGTGTTTTAAAAGAGATTAAAATTCTGGTCACTGCACTGCCCTCAAACTGGCCACTGCCCTCTTTCACCAACAGAAACTGGTCCAATAAAAGACACTACCTCACCCACCTGGTCTCTCTCAGTTTCTAGGCAGAATATGATCTGAGGCAGTAGAAGTGCCGAAGAAGCAGAATCTAGGCTCAGGCAAAGGGAGGCATAAACACAAGCATGGAGAACATTAAATATCACTACATCTTCAGCAATCCTGGAAATGTCTTCCTAACTAGAGGAGTCAAAGATTACCCAGAGTGCAGTATTCCTGCTCTCAAGGCTCCCTGATGTTCAAAGCCTGCATCACTTTAGCTCCCATCTCTACTGAAGTTCATTGAAAACTCTTTCAGTGCAGGCTTATGAAGAGCAGGGGATGGGGCCACTAGATCTGTGTGCCACAAACAGTCCTCACAGGTGGGAGACACTCTTCATAATGGGGTTCCCTGTGGGTTGTGGTTTTCATTCTGGGTCGTCTTCAGGCTTTTGGTGCACTTGCTTGATTTGGTTCCAATGGGTGTTCTCTTCCTAAAGTGTTATTGTGTGGATTTCAGTTGTGATACTGAACATGGAGGTGGCCCCAGCCGAGAAGGGGAGAAGGTGCTGAATGTTGATGGTGCTTCTTGGTTCCCCCTTATTACGTGACTCTGGCCCATGGGCACAGAGGGCGACAATCATCGGATCCAGAACAGACTCAACAACTGAGATTAAATAGTGGAAAATTCAAAAGGCAGCTGAGGAAGGAGCTTTGTGTTCCTAGGCCACGTTCTGCACACTAGCGTTAGAGGCGCAGTAACGAAACCTAGGAATCGGTAAACAGAGATGTTGTGATAGTGATGGAAACAAGGCTGCTGGGGGAATGCAGGGAAAGGAAGGATGACACTCAGAACAGACCTCATGTGCTTAATGCCTCAAACCCTCTGGGGATTGTGCCCCCTCGCCGTCATTCATTTAATGACTTTTTCAAGCTGGAGATCTTGCTCTGCCACTGTGCTTACAGCGGGTGTATCTGCATTGTTACGATGGGATGAATTTACTCCCTGAAGCTGTGGTTAGCCCATCCTAGAGGACACGGCCCCTCAGCTGGAAGATGACTGAGCTAGAGTTCGATCGTGGGTATACCATGGTTAATCCAGAGTCACACCACAGTGACTCTGGATTGATGCCAGGGTAGCCATCATCAGAATCTGGCATAGGTAATTCTAAAATGAACCTATTTACCAACATATGAAAAGGCTGTCCCCAAAATGAATGCGAAACAGGCCTTACTCATAAGATGTAGATCCAGGGGAAAGTCTGGCTCTGGATTATTATAAGGAAAAGTTCTGATGTCAGTTCTACAGAGTGGAAATCCATTGACTTCAGCTGAGTTATTCTGGATTACCACCGGTGTAGTATGTGGGCTCAGAATCTGTGCCACAGTCTAGCCCTGACATTTGGATCCAGAGGGATGTGGCTCAGGCTAATCTAAATCAAGGAAAATGCTTCTGAGAGCAAACAGCAGCTTTACAGCAAGCCAAAGCAGAAGGTTTAAAATAGGGATTTTTTTTTGTTATTAATTATATTATTAGGATTTTGATTGTTATCTTTAGCTATAAGATAGAAAGGGAATGTAACAAGGATCTGAGCTCCTGGAAAGTGAGTTGGCATTATTTTGAACTTGGAGAGCTTTAAAAGCATTAATTCATTAAGCTTCACACTATCCTTGTGAGAAAGATAATGTTATTAATTCATTTTACAAATAGGGAAACTGAGGCACAGAGAGGCAAAATGACATGCCCAAGGCCACATCAGTGGCAGAGTCAGAAACAGGACACTGAGATTCCTGACACCCAGTCCCCTGTTCTAACCACTAGAGATCCTTGGTGGTGTGATCCTCAAGGGTCACGTCCACCTTCCCTTTCGGTAGGGCTAGAGGAGAATAGGGGCCTCAATTTTTTTCTGCTACAGCACGAGATCGGGGTACGGTAATGTTTGAGAATTGCTGCACTGGATAATAGTCACAGAAGCTTGGTAATGTACCTGGTGAAACTATGGGGTAGCTTCCAATAGAGCTGGCTTGTACTGAGCTAACGCCATGCTTTAATGGTTTTGAAGGACACCTGTGTACTCAAAATGCCCCCCCTCCATGTTTAAACCAAACCATCTTGACCCCTAGATGAGCTTTAACCACTAACCCTTTTGGACCCTCCCTTAGGTTTGATGATGTGCTTCCATATTTAAATGGGCATGACTCACTCCAGGGTTTCTGTTCTTCTGTTGGGGGAAAAAACAAAAAGATTAATCCCGGATGTTAAATCCCAGCTCATCACAAAGTGACCAGGACTTTCAAGGCTCTAGCCAGCTAAGGTGCTCTTCAGACACAGATTTTGACTCCACCTGTGATTTCAAAATACCCAAAAGTTGCTCCTTCTCAAGCTGGGTGAATTAACAGCATCCTCTCCCCCAGTCACTCTCCTGATTAACCATTTATCCCTGGAGGGCACGACTTTTGAGAGGCTGAGGAAGAAAAAGATGACTGTCATATCAGCCCAGACCTTCTACCAGGCACAAGTTTGGGACACATGGGTTTATCTCCGGAGACACTTTTGTAATCATCCCTCAGCATTTTCAGCTACTAGGCGGGCACAACCCGGGGATGTGGTGGCTTTTACAGACATTTTCAAGAAGTTGTCAGGTTTTTGCACAGTGTGAGGAAGTTACAGGCCTTTTTATTTTTTTTTCAGTCTCTGTTTTCCATGGGAAATTTCCCTCTGTGTCATCACTGGCTCCAACCAGGCTGCGAAATGGTCTGGAAGGGTGTGAATTCCAGAACCCACTGAATCCAAAGACTGAGCATTATTGCCTTTGGAATCTCTCCTTTTGAATAACGAAACTGCGGTCAGATTATGGCGTAAAGGGTAGCCTAGATCCTCCGCTGATGTAAACCAGCATAGCTCCGGTGACTTCAGTGGAGAGATGCTGATTTATGCAAGCTGAGGATCAGGCCTAGTACCTCCATTAAGAAACATACCCTACACTGCCACTGCACGTCTGATGTCCTTATCGGACCTGGAGAATACATGATCTTGTTGGAAATGGAGGTCTCTGAGACCACGTTGTTACTTGACTCAATGAGATGGGGGTTTTCTTTGTATTAGCTCTGACTCCGAATATATTTCTTGAGGGCGCATATACTTCTTTCCCTCTTGTACTCCCCCCCCCCCCCCATCTCCTTCCCTATTTGGCCTGTTCAAACACATGGCTCTCTGGCTCTCTCTCTTCACAGCCTGAACGTCAATTTTCTGTCAAGCTTCTTCTCACCAAACCTGGCAGCTGTCAACAAGCCACTGTTTATTTGTTCAACAGGAACTGGGGGGAGCGGTGGGAGGGAGCTCAGTTTTGGGTGACTCATCTCCTCGTCAACAAAAACCCCAGGAGGAAGGCAGAGGAGGACTTCGTGGGATAAAGAGAATGAGCCTCACATCCGATGGAAAAGTCTGGGATAGCCGGGTCTAGCAGCTCCAGTTGCTAGGAAAGCAGAACCTCCTTCCACTGGACGGTCACCCCAGCCTGATCGGAAGGGCCTGATGGTGCCACAGATGGTGATAAATAAGAAATGCAGATTTGCTGGAAAAGCAAAGGAAGGTCATTGTTTTAAGGCCTGATCTAAAGGCCCTGGAGTCTTAACATTGGCTCCCTTGGGCTTTGGCTCCAGAATGATTTTTAAAGTCTCCTCATTGAAAAGTTGCTACCACAAACACGTCACTCCAAGAAGCTTTTATGTAAACTTACAGAGATTTCTGAATTTGACCAAATGTTTCATGTTCATATTTTTCCATGATGGGAAAAGCTAGTTTTTAATCAGATGAAAAATACCCCTTTGTTTTTGCTAGTGGACATGATTTCATAGGCATCTTTTGTTTACACTGAAATCACCATGCATTCATTGTGCTAACAGGGACCCTGGTGACAAACTCCCCAAATTAGGGCACGTTAGTCTGCTCTGGGACAGCAAGAGTTCTAATGAGCTCGTTCTGACTTTGACATGTAATAGAGGGGCAAGGAAGGGTAAGGGGGCGTGTGTTTTGGACCTTTGCTTAGTCCCTGGGATCGTGCCAGCAACCCCAGCTGAAGGACAACTACCAGCTCCGTGAAAGAAAGGAAAGGAACCCCAGCCAGGAATTGAGATGATTTGTGTTCCATGCACAGAGAGTGTATGGAAATAAGAAAGGCCTTTATTCTAGATCAAGGGAAAACAATGGAAAAAGAAGGACCAAAAGTGAGGCCCAGCTTGACAAATCCCTGGCTGGGATGATTTAGTTGGTGTTGGTCCTGCTTTGAGCAGGGGATTGCACTAGATGACCTCCTGAGGTCTCTTCCAAACCTGATATCCTATGAAGTCTCCATAAAGAGGTGAGCCTTCTTAGTAAAAGGCTGGCCCCAAACTGGTAGCTGTCTCCAGTGAGAGTACCTCCTAGAAATGTAAAGGTATAGCACATAGCCAGGATGGGCAGGGATGGTGTCCCTAGCCTCTGATTGCCAGAAGCTGGGAATGGATGACAGGGGACAGATCACTTGATGATTACCTGTTCTGTTCATTCCCTCTGGGGCACCTGGCATTGGCCACTGTCGGAAGACAGGATACTGGGCTAGATGGACCTCTGGTCTGCCCTAATATGGCCGTTCTTATGTTCTTATATGAAACAAAATGTAAAGAGCTACACACACCAAAGAGACCAGCTCCGGCGTAAAGGAATTAGATTATATGTCCTCTGTCCAGCTTCTCCCAGGAAAACGAGTTTCTTTAAACCTCCTCTAGTTTGTTTTGTAAGTGAAAAAGCACGTGCTCTGTTTAAGATTTGCTAACTATCCCCTGCACGTTAAGGCCTTTTTATTTCCTGTCATGGCTGAATCCAGGAGATGTGAAAGGGCTGGCTGCTGACTGCATGCAACGGTGCCCCTTGCATCCCTCACTCCTTCCTTTCCTGTTGCTTTCTAAAAGGATTCTCTCTTCTCACCCACATGGAGCCTGGCCAGACATCATCACCTAAGCCATCGCCTCTTCTGATTGGCTTATCTGCAAATAACTTGCATTCCTCTCTCAAAGAGCTGATGACATGGGCTTGGGGCCTCACCATCTCCCAAATTAATTAAGGCTTTTCCCCCTACTGAAGCCAATCTCCTTTACTTGGTATTTTCCTAAACCATTGGAAAATATTGTTCTTCTAGGAGGCAGAGCCCACAACCTGTTCCGTCCCCCCCCTGCTTGGCTTCACCTCCGGGGGTAAGCAGGCCCTTTGCATGCCTCTATTGAGAACAGCAGGCCACCCAGCTTCAAACATTCAGGCCTGAGAAGAAAAGCCCCCCGGATAATGCCGCCATTAGCTCTGATTCTGCTTCAGTGGGGATGGGCCCCAGTCAAGCAGGAGATCCTAGTAACCCCAGCGTCAAAGGTGTGTGATAGCTGGGAATTGCAGGTGACTTCTGTGACTCTAGCCCGTCTGGAATTTCACTGTAACTCTCACTCTTCCCCTTTCTGATGGTGTCAGCACATGGCCCTGTGCAGAGAAATGTGTGGGTGCTCTGTCTGCAGCAAGGCCAGACTCCAGGGTGCGCGTCGCTGCCTGAGTCGGTAATTAAAAGCGTTAACTGGTCCAGGTGTGTGTGCGCATGTGACCTTTCACCCTCCTTTTCCTTCTGCGCCCTGGTCCCTGTCCTCCTCTCCCCTTTCATTTTAGGCCACTAGGCCAATACCCCTACTAGGGCACTGCCTGATTTGACAGTCATCAGGTTCCCCTGCATGGTACGTTGTTCGGTGGTGGAGAATTTGGATGGTCCAGTGAACGGCTGGCTGCTGCTGCGGTTAACGTCATCGTTCCTTCTGCCGATGGCACGAAGCAGGGGATGGAATGATGCTCTGACGTCTCTTTCAGACATATCCCAAGGGTGGGTGGGTGACTTGAAAGATGGTGACCCTTGGAATCCTGGCAGCCTGTACATCGAGAAGTTATTTGGGGGGAAGCCATGGGCAGCTGTGAAGCTTTGTCCTTGCCAAACATTTCCAGAGAAGCAGATGATCTGGAGCATGAACTCTCTGAGAAGACAAGTGGAGCTGGAGCAAAGTACTTTCATGCGTCTTTGTGTATATGGAGTGATGGCAGAGTCAGAGAGACAGACAGCCGCTCTCACGGTGGCAACTCAGCCTAGGCATGAAGGTCTAATGAAGTAAGAGAAATGACATGATGACAACGTGTACTGTACAAAACAAACAGCAGACCTGGTTCTTGGCATCAACTTTTTAATTCCTAAACATGCTACTGTGGGTTTGCGTTTGTATTTAGGGCTCGTGAAGGGTGCCAGCAGGGCTGACAGTCCTGGGGACTGACGGCCACCTCTCGCCCCAGACTAGGGCATTTTATACTTCTGGGGTCTGACTGTCCCCAGAGTTACACCTCAGCATCTCCAGGCGCGGCTGCGGCGAATCAGTCCCCAGAAAGTGTGTTTCATCCCAAGAATCCCAGAGCATTTTGCAAATGTTTAAAGAATTAAGCATCACAACAGCCCACAAGACAGGTTAGGCTTCTTCACTACACGAGATATGGGGAGCTGAGGCAGAGAACTGTTAAGTGACTTGCACAGCATCATATAGCAAGACTGTGGCAGAGCTGGCAATAGACCCTAGATGTCCTGACTCTCAGGCCTATCTGTTCACTGCACAACCCCCTTCTCTTTCCCAACACAACACAGGCCGTGGCATTGCAGTCTCCTGCTCTGACAATGGACTTCAAACCTGACTTGAAGGGACTGTCATTAGAGGGCTAGGAGGTGCTCAGCCTTCCTGGCCCCATTCGTTCAGTGTTGGGCCTCTCTCCCGACACTGACCCAGAGCTGACAGTTGTGATGGGGATTTCCAAAGTGATCTACAAACACCCACCAATGAACCCTCAGGAGGCAGGGAGGGAAAAATCGTGAGCCTAATTTCAGTGATGGGGGCCCAGGGCCCAATTGTGACCTCTCCCTGATGTAAATCAGGAGTAACGCCCCTGAAGTCAGGATGACGCTGGTGTAAATAGCTAGACGTGAGCTCAGCATCGGGCCTGTGTTAAGTGATTTGCCCAAATCAGTGGTGAAGATGGGATAAAAATATCGGGGTTCCCCGCCCTGTGCTCGGTTTTCCCACACTCATTTTGCACATCCAGTCCGCACTAGATGTCACTCAGTTTACACAGCCACTGAATGCCAAATTGGGGCGAGTTGCGCACCTCTATCATCTGCCCCGTTTTTTTGGCCAGCTTCTATCCAGCATGTAACTGGCACGGCCATTGACTTCACTGCTCTCATTGGCCTCGGGATTCTCACGGCAGTTGTGCCTGCTTGATTCAGGGCTGAATTAGGCTTTAAGACCAGTCCCCTTGGTTCTTGGGGCTTCAACTAGTTCACCAGGAAAGCAGAAGGGAAACAGCAGCCCGTAAGTAGCTTTGCTCACCCCTTTCAGAATCCCCATGGCCACGTTCTGAGCCGCTGGCACCCAGGGGCTCTCCTTCCCTGCTCTCCTTTAGCACGGAGCCACGAGGACCCAGCAGAGCCCGAGGGGCTGTGCGCATCTCGGCCTCGCCATGCAAGCTGCCCGTTCTGCAGAAGGAAGGGTCTGGCTGGCTAACTGAAGTCCGCAGGTGATTGCCGTGCTTCTGGTAACACCGGCAGGTGGCAGACTAGCAGGAGAAGCAGGTGGCCGGGGGATAACCAGAAGCGGAGCGGATCACGGTTCAGAAGGGTTAGCGGCAGCCCTTGCTGCAACCTCTGGGTAGTGAGCAGAGCAGAAGGTTTGAGGCAGCTGTTGCTGCCACCCCAGGTCTTGCTCCGGGCGCCTGTCGCTGCTGCTTCTGCCCTGATTGCATCGGTCTCTGCCCATGTCACTGCCCTGGGCGCGTCTGCCATGATTACAGGGTCCTGCCACAGTTCCAGAAGAGGCTGCTGCTGCCCTTTGCTCTGCCCCTGGAGTTCAGTGAAGCCGTGGTGGGCACGTGCTCGGGCCGTGCGTGCACGCAGGGGCCAACCCTCCACTCCTTCACCTCGCTTTGCCGTGATTTGGTGGGCGCCAGTTATACTTACGCCCAAAGTCGCGGGTTCAACAGCCTTCCTCCAACAATAATACTCGCCAGCGTCTCCGCTGAGCTGTAACGCGGCTCTGCGTTCCTCTGGGCCTTTCTCTGGGTCAGCTCCCTTCCCGCCTCAGCCCTGAGGTATCCGTGGCCTGAGTGAGGGGAGTTAGCAGGGAAGGGGCACAGTGTCCAAATTTCCTCTCTTCTCTGCCCTGGTACACGGGCTGGGTGTTCTCCTAAGGCAGCTTCACCGGCCCCACCTGCATTGTGCTCGTCGGGAAAGGGAATGAAAGTGCTCCGGCTAAAAGGGGGTTCAAAAGCAGGGCAAGGCAAACTTGGCTGATGTTTTGGCTTCCCACGAGAAATTCTTTGCCCTGCTCTGCTACTGGGGGGGGAATGTAAAGACTGGAAGAAGATCCAGAGCCCTCCACTTCACCGCTCCTGCCTCTGCTTTTTCCTTCTGGGTGGTCCTGTGAACCCCCCATCCCCCACCTCTTTATTCCAACCATCTCACAGACTCTATTTCTCTCCCTCTAGCTGCGGGGGATGGCGCTGGCTGTAACTCCATCCAGGGGCTGTCAATACCATCCAGGGGGAGTCGACAGAGCAATGCAAGGTGCTCTCTGCCCCCAGGGCTGAACACGCAGCCTCCTCTGCTCACTGTTAAGTCTCTGATTTCCTACATGGCAGGGTAAATGTGCCTTCCCTAGCCCACAGTGCTGGCCCCATCCCCGTGCGTTCTCACCCCTGAACCCAAAAACGCAGGCGACGGGGTTGACCTACGCAAACCAAAATCAGAAAGGAAGTTCACCGACACCCCTGCAAAGTGACCCTTCCCCCCCATTTCACACAGCTCTGCCCAACGCTGGGAGCCTGGGAAGTCATAGACTGGGGCTCGATTCAAACTCAGATCCCCATTTGGAAGGAGAACAGAGCACACCCAGATGAACCCAGTTCCAGCTTTACAGAATGGCCCTAGTGTTAATGGCCTTCCTGCTGCAAATGGGGGAATTTCATAGGGAGTTAGAAAAGGCCACATTTACAGAAAGCTTGTTTGAATCATGTGTCACACACCACTGTAAATAAATACCACAATGAAGCCCACTGAAATACCATGGGTAGTAGAAAAGGCTTGCTAATTAAATGCAGTATAAACGTGCCTGTTTACTGTCATGTAGAGATGTGGGAGGACACTAAAGACAACGAGCCATGTGTGTGTAATACGATTGACAATAGTAACATCTTAAAGATCTTAAAATACATTGCAGACATAAGTTAAGCTTCTCAAGCTAGCTATTATAAGCCACGTTGTACTGGTAGGGAAACTGAGTTACTGAGCGGTTAAATGATCTGCCCAAGGAGACACACAGAGTCACCCGTCTGCAGTTCAATCACTAGACCACATAGTACACCTGCAAAACAGAAAAGAAAGGCAAGTTTTTCCTCTAGGCTCCTGCTGCCTTTGAAGTCAATGGAAAGACTTCCTGATTTCAATGTACTCTAGATCAGGCCCCTGGGTGAGCTCTGTAGGAGACAAATATTAAATGTTATATTCAGAAAACAGCACTGGGAATGAATCATCACACAGTTGAATATCAGTGCTCATGATATTGGTACGACCTCTGTTGAAAAACATGGAGACATTCTTCATCTATCTGTCCCATTGATTCCTAGGCCAGAAGGGCCCATTGTGATCATCTAGTCTGACCTCCTGTATAACACAGGCCAGAGAATTGTTCAATGAAATCAAAGGACCCACTCCTGCAAACCCTTCCATGCCTATTGGGCTACTGAGCTCCAGGGCACCAGCCCCCGGGGTGAGGACTGCTCAGGGGAGGAAGGGTTTGTCAACAGCGCCTAGGCCGACAAGGCCTAGGCCTAGAGCGGCAAATTTGCAGGGGCGGCAAATTTATAACAGCAGCCAGAGGCTGCTTCCCCCGGGGCCGGTTTGCGCCCTCTGCCCCTGGCCCCGCCCCAACTCCACCCCTTCCCCACCCCCATTCCCTGCCCCCTCCCTGCCCCTATTGGTCCCCTTCCCCAAATCCACGCCCCGGCCCCGCCTCCTCTCCTGAGCGTGCCACGTTCCCCCCTCCTTCGCGAAGCTGTTTTGCGCACAAGCACTGCAGGGAGCAGGGAGAAGCAGGACCTGGCAGCGTGCTCAGGGGAGGAGGCGGAGCGGAGGTGAGCTGGGGCGGGGAGCTGCTGGCGGGGGGCGGCAATTATTTCTGGGCGGCAAAATCATTAATCCGCCACTGTTTGTCAGATGAGGCTGTGTGTAATTCTATAAAATATATTTAAACTCACACAACTGGCCACATCCTGGTACCAGTTAAACTCAGTGGTAGAACACAATATATAATAATTAGAGCGAAGTATGTCAGCTGTATATTGTGCCGCTCCAGACCTTTTAAAGAGTCATGGCATTTATCAGCTCGATTGCAGTTGAAATATGTTTGAATCAGTGTTGTCTGACGTAAGTGCACGCCACTCTGTCTTCACATGTACGAGTCGGTGTAAGAAGTGTTCTGGGTCGCCTTGAAAGCTTGTCTCTTTTGCCAGCTGAACTTGGTCCCATAAAAGCCATTACCTCACCCACCTTCTCACTCCCTCTATATACACACATATGGCCCTGATCCTGCCACTTGCTGCACATGGACAGAGCCCTGCACCTGTACAGAGCCCTACTGACTTCTGTGGGACTCCATATGGGAACAGGGGGTCCATCTGCCTGCAGTCAGCAGGACTGAGGTTTATTATTACATGCATTTATAAGATGCCCATCACCATAGCACAGTGTCTGTATCAATTTATCCAACACTTACTCGCATGAGTAATACTTACTCACCACCAGACCCATTGACATTAATGAGTTTTACTTAAAGAAGACAACTTGCTTGCATGACAGTTCCAGACCAGGCTGGCTGTCTCTATGTAGAAGCTGATCTTCTTCAGTAACTACTCTTGTTTAGTGTCTGTTCCTTTAACATGGAAGCCACAGGAGAGAGTAATTAGTAAAAGCCACGGCCCCGAGCGCAACAGGAATTTACACGCTGTACACAGCAGACATTGATTTCGATGGCCTTTGCCTTGGTGGGATCCCCCATTATTATTAGCATCATAATTATTTGCGTCATGGTAGTGCATAGACATGGACCACGACCCCATTGTGCTCAAACTGTGCAACCCCAGACCGAAAAGATGGTCTTCTCTGGGATTCTGCATCTGCTGAAATTCCAGGTTCCTGTGGTTACCTCCGTGGTCTAGTTTTCATTCTGGGAAAAACCCAAACCCCGTCTCCAACACGCCAGTCCAGCGAGGCAGAATGGAAGCAGGTGTCGGTGCACACCCAAAAGGCTGCTTGGCATGAAAAAAGAACCTTTCAACGACCCTCTCTTTTCTGACCCTGGCACAAGTCGAACAGACATTGCCTTAAGAAAAAAAAAAAAGAAAGAGAAAGTTTGAATCTTGAAGATAGCTTCCGTCTGGAAGGAATAATGTTGCAAGCGGCCTTTCTTTTCAACAGCTGGCCAAGGGAGGGACAGATCTAATGGCAGAATCAGTCACGTAAACATGAAAGGGGGGCTGCTGTTCCAAATCGTGCAGCCCTAGACTGTTGCAAACAGATGAGGTTGAAACTTCACCCTAAGCATGTATAAGGACATTAAGCTCTTGGAACTAAAGGATAATTTGAAAAGTATTTTTCTTAATACTGGCATTAGGTTTCCTCAGCTTTACAGTTGGTAAAGAGAAAAAGAATGTCCTTACTAAGGGAAAGAAGGTGAAAACTGAAACTTGGAGGAATTAGCCTGTGGTGGATTCATTTATGTGGATTCCCTTTTTTGCTCGGTGACTGGGATCACGCCTGGGATGATGTGAAATGAGCATTATGGCATTACTGGAGACCTGGGGCCCACTCCCGCTCCCAGTGAAGGCCCTGGTGAAAGACCCATTGAGTGCAATGGGACCTGCTGGGTGCGTAGCACGTTTGAAAACCAAGCATCTTTGGACTTGACTTCACACAGAAGTTGCACTAGTTTAACTAGTTTTGAAACTAGATTTAAATTAAAACAGCACAAACCCTGCGTAGACATGCTGACTTCAGTTAAGAGGAATAAGTAATAATTGTGGCTCATTTTAGTTTAGTGAAAAGCTGTTCCTAATTGTTTGAAGCTAAATCAATATAAGCCAGGTTTAAACTGATTGAAGCCCAACACACTACAAGTTACATGGGTGCATCTTAGCATGTGGACAAACCCTTACTGAGGTGCCTATGTATGGACTGAGGAGCTTCACTTTAGACCCCCACTTTTGAAACCCATACAACATCCCGGGATGAGCTAGATGGATAGTATTAATCCTCATTGGGCAAACTGGAGCCCAGGGAGAGGAAGTGTCTTGCCCACAGAGCTAATCACCAGAAGTGGGAGGAGCAGAAACCAGGAAGCCAATGCATTTTTGCTTTTAAAAAAGTGTTTATTTGGACTTGGGAATGCTATAGGAAAAGCTGTAGCAATGGGAATAAAAATCCATTAGTTTTTAAACTAAAGGCCAAATAGAGTTAGGCTATTGCATTTCAACCTTCCTCGATGGCAACTTTCCTCCATGCCATCTCCAGCCAGTGGTCTCAGTTCTGACCTACAAGGATTGGGTCTCTTTAAAGAAGCGAGATCAGTCACTCTCTATCATCAGCTGGTCCTCGGCCTCCAATATACAGAGACAGGCAACCAAACTGAACTGATGCAAGTAGGGAGTGGTGTTTTCATGATGCGGATTCCTCTTTTCTGGGGGCCAGTTCTGAGATCTCCAAACTCATTTCACTTAGAGCCTCAGGCTGTAAACCACCCAGTCCGTATTCCACCGGCTATCAATGAGATACAGATAAAAGAAAGGGCTTCTCACAGAGCATCAACTAAAGCCAGGAACCACAGGTTGAATTCTTTCACAGCGTACACGAGTGAAGGTGGGTTCCAATTTGCGCTGCTGTTGGGTAGAAACACTTGGTAACCCTAGAAAGACTAGTCACTGTTACCAGAGATATACTAGTCTGAAGCCGCATTAATTAAATAATCAGTCTGTCTGCAAGCTGGCGATGGAGGGCTCGTGCTGAGGTCCTGCGGCATTTGGAGTCTCTTCTTGTGTCTAATGAAACGTAAGCATTTTGTACACAGTATGCAAGGGCGTGAAGCCTAGTAATATATGGATGCTTGGAATTCACGCTCATGTCAATGGTACTAAGCTAATTGGAAAAACAATCGGATGTAGTGAGTGATCTTGCTGGCTCAGAATTCTCTATTCAAACCGTAACATTTCTCTGTTCCACCGTTGAGGCTTCTCTGGCCAGTGCTTCTGTGCTACCCACCAGATGGGTTGCGGTGTCACTAGGGTTTGTGAATGACAGTGACTAGGGATCGACAGTGACTGGGTTAGGAATCGCGGGTGGAAACGTAAAGGTAATCGGTCACACTCGCTGCTGGTGCAAAGGGAGGCAGCACCACTGCCTTCAATGGAGTTTTACCTATTTACCCCAGCAGAGGATTTGGTCCAACAGATGATGAGTCAAAGCTCTCTGGCAGAAAGTAGAAGGTTGCTTTTCGCCCTGTGAACGGAATTTCAGTCTTTTGGGTTCTGCTCCTTAACCTTGTTCCCTGCAATATTTAGACAAGTTACAAATGGGGTGTTAAAAACCAGCCTTTTCATTTTTGATCAAGTCCTCGCATTCTCATTTCCTTAATTACACACAAAAAGACAAAGATCCCGCAGCGATTGCCATGAACACGACACCAGCTTGCTCTCATGTAACATTAATGAATTGGAAGAAGTTTACAAGGGGTTGGGGCGGGGTGGGGCTGTTTGTCCGATCAGGACTGACCACATCCTATTATTATATGTGGGCCAGAACATCAGCACAAGTAAAGTGGCATAGCATCAATGAAGTCAAGCTGAGGCTCTGGAGTTACGCCGATTTACAGCAGCTGAGGATCTGGCCCATGGTTTATTATTTGGGCTTTCAGTTAATATTTCCTTTCCTGCAATAAGGAGTGTGGTATTTGAACAGCCCACCTGAATCCGAAGCCCAGCTCAAACATGTCCAAGTTCACGGGCAAACAGCTACTGCCTGATGGCGGAGGTGCACCATTGTCTATCTCTCTGTCCATTGTTGCAGCTCTTGCAGACCCCTCAGAAGGGCCCAGTGCTCCGGGATCTGCACTTGCTTCTAATCTAACCTTTCTCTCTCCTCCCCTCTGGGAAGCCGGGCACGCTGCTAACCTGAGAGATCCTGAGTGCAGGAAGTTGATAAGTTGTTAATTTGCTAAGCTCCTGACCAATAGCGGGAAGGATCAGAAGAGCCAATGGCCCTCTGTCCCCTTGCGAAATGTATGTGAGAATGGAGGCAGGAAAATTAGCCACAATATGGCTTTTTGTGATCACAGAGAAATTGCAAAAGGAAGGAAAATGAAAAAAGATTCCATTTTCCTTTCTCTCCCCTTCCACGCGATGCTGGAAAAGCTCAGGAAATGCTCAGCCATCAGGAACAATGTGAAAAAATGCCATATCATTTTCCCTGGTGAACCTGGCTAGATCCCAAGCAGGGTTCGTAATGCTCCAAAGGGAACAGGAATCAGACGTGCCCTGCATGAGGAGTTTCATTCTCTTTTCTTTTCTTTTTTTAAACACACTTATCTCTGGGCTGCCCTAATGGGTCGTTCTGTGTTTCTCCTGGCCAAGAGATCCAGCTTAGAGAGAGCTTCCCAAAAGGAACCTCTGAGAATCGCTCCCATTGGCATCCAAGGCCTTTTCGGCACCAGGGATTTCAGCCCTTGGGGTCAGGGCAGTGGTGCAAAGCCCTTGCGTCACCCTGGCCAGCTGTGATTTGCACAGAGGGGGCTGATCCTCTGCTTGAAATCAGCAGACCCTTCTGCCCTTCCCCAGTGCAGACCAGAGTTAAGTATTGGATTTGTCTAAACAGCCTCCCTTCACCCGCCCCTTCACAAAGAAGCTGTGTTGCAAAGAGACTCCCCCTGCTTCCCAGGAGCCCCACAACTGCAGCTATGCACAGGCATATTCCTCACACCCTCCCTGTCATTCTTCACTGCGGGGGCTGCCCTTGCATAGGAGCTACAGCCTCCAATCCACACTCAGATAATGGGAAGGCCCTGGCAGCTTCATCTGCATAAGGCCAGAGTGAAACCTTGCTCAGGAAGGGCTCCAGGACATGACCCTGCAGATTTGAATCACGGTCGTTTGCAAATGACTGCCAGCTTCTTTTTGGAGCACTGTTACGTCATGGCACTTTGCTCTCTGATATTGCCTGGGTCACCAATGCCCTTTCTCCTAGAAATCCCATTTTCATTGCAAATGAACAGGTCAATTTTAGTGATCTTAGCTGCTGATCTTTGCCAGCAGTTTTCTGCTAAGGAGTGACTGACTAGTGAGGCAGCGTGGTTTTCCTCTAGAAAGGGAAATGAAAGGGGAGGTGAGAGAACACTTTTCAGGTCTCAAGCCAGGACAACGGAAATGCAGACGATCACAGTGGTTCCTTCTGGCCTTAAGACCGCTGACTCTATCAGGAAACCAGCTTTCACATTGCAGCAATTGCATCTTGTCTTTCACGCTTTCCTTTCCAGAGTAGAAAGGGTAGATGGAGCTTTTGCACAGGTGAAGTCCCTCCCTGGGGTGGCCTTTCTGGCCTCCATGAAAATAACCATAAAGGATCTGACCCTAGGTGTCTGTATGAACATTACAAATGTTCACTCCAAGTTCCATGGGATAACGAACCTCACAAGCTGATTGCCTGCGAGGGCCAGGAGGGAATTATTTTTACATCTGTGATAAAGCACTGCATGATTGATTAAGGTGCACTCTGGGCTGTTTTGGGGTCCACTGAAACATGAGGTATAGACCAACTGCCAGTGGCAAGACATAGGATTAGCCAAACTGGTTTGTCCCACGGACCAATATATTCCTATTTAGTTTCTACTTGATAATTAAACAGCAGCAAATGGCAACTCTGTGGAGTGATTTGCTAGTATATTAGGCTGACACCCCACCTTGTCCTTTGAGCCTCTCTGATCGCATCCACTAAACATGCTGCAGTCCAGGTGACAGGGGGCTGGGGAACCCCTCAGGATCACCTACGTGCTGCAGAAACTTGTGGCTAGTTCCGCAGGGGGAACATTTCCCCTTGAATCTGTCCTGAGCCGTGGCTGTGATTCGGAATTGGAAATCTGATGGCGAGGAATATTCTGCAGCATGTGCTTACAACTTATACTCCAGCAAATACTCCTGTAAGCCTGATCACTGGGCTAGTCACAGAAATCAGACAAAACCGGAACATGAACAGGGGCAAAATGTATTCATTTAACCCCCCCAATGACAGCTAGGAAATTGTTATTTGTCCTGCTTGGCTAGCTCTACTTCTGACCACTTGTGCTCATTAAAGATCCCATGACACTTCTGGGATGCAGAGTGGGGTTAACCCCAGTGCTGTGGTCAAATTCCAACTTGAATAATTACATTCTGCCTATGTAAAGTCCTTCTCCTGTTTCAGCTGGATACCGTATTCTTCCCGGGCTCTTCTAAGCTATCGCTTAATGCTGCCATGCACTGGTGACTGACTGCCGCATCTCACCTCACTGGTGCCAGTATTTCAACGGCAGAGGAAGTGGTCCCTGGGTATAGTTTGTGTATCAGCTTGGGATCCTTGATGGTGAAAGTCACCAGCCATAGAAACATTGGCCAACATTCTCAAACATGAGTCTCTACCACCAAGCTCCTACAGAAACACTAGGACAGCTAAGGTGAAGTGGCCTGACCCTCAAAGGCACTGAGCATCTACCGCTCCCCCAAGAGTCACTGTCAACAAGTTTATTGACTCTTTCAAGCCTAATCATGATTTTCTGTTTCATCATCTCATCACTGCTTGGAAGAATGGACCGGTAGTGAGGGCACTGCATTGAAACTTAGGGGATCTGTGTTCCTGTGGGGCCGCAGGCAAGTTACTTAAACTCTGTGTGCCTCAGTTCCCCATCTGTATAATGGGATAATAACATTTCCTGTCTCCAGCAGTTTGTCCTGTCTATTTAGAATGTAAGAGCTTTTTGGGGTAGGGGCTGTGGTTACTCTGTGTATGTACAGCGCCTAGCACAGTGGGGCCCTGGTATCAATCAGGGAGATTAATTGACTTGGCCAAGCCCATTGCCAGTCCCAAGCATTCAAAAATCATGAGTTGGGCCCTGAAACATCATGAGACTAGCTTAAAATTATAAAGTGTGAAAGACAGTAATGTGGGAGTTCCTTATATTTGCTTTCTGGCTTTTGAGCTTTTATGCTGTGCTCAGGTCACAGTTTCAACCTTTTCTCCCCAGCACAGAGGGTTAAAAATTACTAAAAAAAAAAAAAAAAAAAAAAAGCTGTGAGTCTTACAGAGTCACATGACTCCAGGAGCTGGGGCTTTAAGAAAAACACCACAAGTGCAGGAGCTGGCAACTTCCTGGAAGCTTGTGGCAAGAATCGAATCCAGAGCTCCTGAGACCCAGGCCAGTGCCGTAGCCCCTCTTTCCTTCAAGATGTGAAACATCCTCTGATGTCAATGAAAGTAGAAAACTTATGACCTGAGTCCCCACTGCCTGGCATCTTGTGTGGCCATCTGCACCCGTGCACAAAACCATGTGGGCGTCAAATGTTACCATTGGGATGAGTGAGTGGAGAGTTCTGATGTGGCAGCATTTTACAGCCACTTTTGCACAGACATAGAGGACTACACAAGACAGTGGAGACTCTGGTTCAGAGCCAAAAGGTATCCAAGGGCAGAATCGGCCTCCCTGTCTTCCTACAGGACGTCATCTCTCTCCACAAGCATATTTGCAAATGTTACGTTTCCCCAAATAGATCTCTTTCTGGGAATCTCTCGCGATCACAGGGAGGATATGCGGGTTGGCATTTGGTGAACAGAGCTGTTTGCATGCTTCCATTGTTTCCCTGAGGTGGCTATTAATAGTAAGAGCCTACAGTAACAATATCTGATATTTATACAGCACCTTCTGCCCCAAGGGAACCCAAAGCACTTTGCAAAAGCGTAAACCTGTGCCCAGTGTGTACATCAGGCCTAGGCAATCATTCAAAGATAGGAAGAGAAGATGAATTCTCTATCCAGCTGAGCTGGCTTTGCTGTAAACAGACTGGAAGTCTCAAGGAGGGATGGGGCTTGGCAAGGCGTAGGGAAGGGAAGCATCCTGTCTAAAGGCTTGATCCTGGCCACACCACAAGGGGACGCAGGGTGCCCTGAGCGCAGCCAGTCACAGTTGCTTCCCTGAGAGCAAGGCCTGCCCTGAGCACAAGGACTGAAGGGAGGCAGGCGGGAAGTGGCACTATCTCATCAGTACAGCAGGGGAGCACACCCCACTGCTGCTCTTTCAAGGAGTGTAGCAGTGGGTACATCTCCTTCTTGCATCTGAAGCACAGCGCCGCCCGGAGCTCGCACTCAGGCACTGCAGATCTGCACCCTGCACAAGAGCCCGTGCCTGAAAGGCCCGACTGAGCCCTTCAAAAAACAAAGCTCCAGTTCTCTCTAGATTCTGGGGCTGAATCATCCATCCCCAGAACCAACTCGCTCCACACGATGAATTCAGCTACTTGTGGCTCAGAAGAGGCAGAGAAGGCAAACACGACGTTCACTGAAAATTAAAGATGAGCCTGAGCCAGGAAGTTTCGATCCGTAGCCAAACTTTGTCCAGGTTCCAGTACAGGCCCCTCGCTACCTAAGATGTAACAATCCGTGTGGTAAGAAAGATAATGCGTTGTACCTCCACATTCTGTTCTACTGCTGTTTTAACGTAAATCCCCATCCTTCAGGGCCTTGATATTCAGCTGTAACATTTGGTCTGGAATGAAATGGACCAGACCTGGTCCCAGCGTACTTTGTTTTCCAGCATTTGAAAATAATAGATAAGAATGCATTGTCCTTCTAGAGAGCACTGACTCTGCAAAGACCTTGCCAGACACTGAGGCCCTGATCCTGAAAAGAATTACACACATGCTTAACTTTACACATTCTGAATAGTCCCAAAGGGAATGCAAAGTTAAAACTGTTTGCAGGATCGAGCACTACATATAGGAACTAGGGCTGTCAAGCGATTAAAAAAATTAATCGAGATTAATTGCGCGGTTAAAAAAATTAATTGTGATTAATCATGTGATTCATCGCTTTGTTAAACAATAATGGAATACCATTTATTTAAATATTTTTGGATGTTTTCTACATTTTCAAATATATTGATTTCAGTTACAACACAGAATACAAAGTATACAGTGCTCACTTTATATTTATTTTTATTACAGATAGTTGCACTGTAAAAAACAAAAGAAAAAGTATTTTTCAAGTCACCTCATACAAGTGCTCTAGAGCAATCTCTTTATCATGAAAGTTGAACTTACAAATGTAGAATTATGTACAAAAAATAACTGCGTTGAAAAATAAAACAATGTAAAACTTTAGAGCCTAGAGGTCCACTCAGCCCTACTTCAGCCAGTGGCTCAGACGAACAAACTTGGTTACAGTTTGCAGGAGATAATGCTGCCTGCTTCTTGTTTACAGTGTCACCTGAAAGCGAGAACAGGTGTTTGCATGGCACTTTTGTAGCCAGCGTCGCAAGATAGGCTAAAGATTCATATGTCCCTTCATGCTTCAACCACCATTCCAGAGGTTTAAGAATCTGAAGGGTCTTCCAAAATCTGAGAGGGACCAAGGTGTGGAGTATGCTTTCAGAAGCCTTAAAAGTCTTAAAAGAGCGACACTCCGATGCGGAAACTACAGAACTGAACCACCAAAATAAATAAATAAATAAAAAAAATCAACCTTCTGATGGTGGCATCTGACTCAGATGATGAAAATGAACATGCGTCAGTCCGCACTGCTTTGGTTTGTTATTGAACAGAACCTGTCGTCAGCATCAGCATGTCCTCTGGAAGGGTGGCTGAAGCATGAAGGGACATAAGAATCTTTAATGCATTTGGCAAGGAAATAGCGTGCAATGCCTGCTACAACAGTGCCATGCAAAGAACCTATTGTCACTTTCAAGTGACATTGTAAATGAGAAGTGGGCAGCATTATCTCTTGCAAATGTAAACAAACTTGTTTGTCAGAGCAGTTGGCTGAAAAAGAAGTAGGACTGGGTGGACTTGTAGGCTCTACAGTTTTAAATTGTTTTATGTTTTAATGCAGTTATTTCTTTTTGTACATAATTCTACATTTGTAAGTTCAACTTTCATGATAAAGAGATTGCACTACATTGTTTGTGTTAGGTGAATTGAAAAATACTATTTTTTTTGTTTTTTACAGTGCAAATATTTGTAATAAAAATAATAATATAAAGTGAGCACTGTACACTTTGTATTCTGTGTGGTAATTTAAATCAATATATTTGAAAATGTAGAAAACGTCCAAAAATATTTATATAAACAGCATTCTATTATTCTTTAACAGTGCAATTAATTGTGATTAATTTTTTTAATCGCTTGACAGCCCTAGTAGAAAAACATCCAAAAATATTTGATACATTTCAACTGGTATTCTAGTGTTTCATTGTGTGGTTAATCACAATTTATTTTTTTAATCGCAATTTTTTTTTGAGTTAATCACGAGAGTTAACTGTGATTAATCGACAGCCCTAATGTCCTGATTCAGAAGAACACTTAAACACATGCTTACATGCTTTGCTGAACTGGGGCCTAATGGAATTATATCAGATCTCAGAATTGGTACATTCAGACACTACGGTGATGGACACCATACAAAACCACAAAGAGATTGATAGATAGTTGTACAGCTGTTTTTGCACCATAAGAATCTTTTTTCAAAAGTCTGTGCTTCCAGGTGCTAAATTGAAACCACCTATTCATTTAATTCAGGCTACTGACTAGCCATCGATCGCATGGTAATGACCATTGGTCACTACTGAGCTGGGCTGGAGTTGATATTTGAACTGGAGCCCAAGAGGTGAAAGGCGCCAGAGCTCACTACAAATCTCCTGGGACAGTCAGATCCCTGGGCAAGTAGTTGTGCTTTGGGTTTTATTAATTGCTACTTGTCTAGGATTTAAAAAAATCTCCATTGTTTGCATTGCTGTCTCAGCAGCTTAAAAATAATATTTTCCTCTGTCCTTATTTTGTCTCCTTTTGCAAATCAGTGAGTTTAGTTCCTGTTGGTTTGTGCATTATGCCTCTTTTTACATTTATATTTTGTGTCTCTGTTGTCAAGGTCCATTAGCAGCAACAGGTTCATCTTGGTGAACAGCACTTAGCAATGAGAAGAAAGTAAGGGCCAGGAAGAACGCAAAGTGATGTGAGGATAAAATCTGTTAATGACTTGAGGTGCTCAGATACTCTAGTGATACGGGCCATAGAAGTTCCTAGACAGAGAGACAGACGGTGGAGTACTAACACCGCTGTAGTTAAGGTTAACATGAGCTTATTGCTTGAGATGGATTGCTCCATCTGCAAAATAATGGATCAATTTAAAACGTTTCTTAGTCATGGAATTTTTTTGTTCTAGTCTAATATTATACCTAGTGATATTTACAATCTAGCTGACATTTCCTGTTCCATTATTAACCCTTTAAGGCTGGACAAAACCTTTACTTGCCCTATTTGGCCTGATCGAGTCCCTTTAAGGGATTGTGGACAATCTACCTTTATTCAGAAAGCAGCCTTCGTGACTTTTATTACCCTGTTGCTTGCCCCTGTACCGTTAGGGTTCGGCTGTTTTCTGAAAAGCCAAGTTGGAAGTTGTGTGAATTTCTTTTTTTAACTGCAAAAATGAGCTCTTGGTGGTTTGTGCGCTACGGAATGCCAGAGAGTTCAGTCTGCGGGGATGGCGCAGAAAGATGTTTAAGGGAAATTCGTGCAAAAGATGGGAATGACATTGCAGTGAAAGTTCCCATTGGCCCCATGGAGACAGCTCTGACTCGCACTGGATCAGCCCTTGAAATGTGCAAGAATGCGCCGATTGAACAATGGGGTTTGCAGAAAGATGTTTTATACAAGAAGTTTTAGCACCCCTGTGTGGCATTGCTCTGCGGCATGTGAGCCGAGCAGCAACACACACAAAATCTGCCTGATGCTCAGGGACTTCGCAGCAGAATTCATCTGTTGATGGAAATGTGAGTCAGGCTGCAGTGAATCGAAGCCTGACTGATTTCCCCATTAACAGCTCAGCCGCCACAGATGGTTATTCAAAGCCTCATCAAGGCTGGGGCGGTGGGAGGGGGGGGCTGGTTGCAGGCGGTTTGAGGAGAATTTGTTTCTAGGGCATGTCTAGGCCTCTGGTAGCATGGCAGGCTCCTGTAGTGGGTTTAGATTGGAAATGTGATAAAGGAACATAGTTCAGCTGAGCTGACCGTGAATCACAGACTGTTTTATCACGCGAACAATAACAAGCCCATTACCGCTCTTCTCGGTATATTTTGTAGGCTGAGCCAGATTCGTAGCTGGTGTAAATCAACGTAGCTCCATTGAAGCCATTGATTTACCCCATCTGAGGGCCTGGCCTTCTGCCTATTCCACACTCTGGATAACATTTGCAGAAGTGCCTTTAGGAGACTACGCCCCATTTTCAAAAGGGATTTGCACTTAGAGCCCAAGTCCCAATGACTTTCAGTGACACTCCTACGTGTCTAAGGGTCAGATTTACAAAGGGGTATAGGTGTCTTATAGCTGCAGATGGGACCTACTGGGGTTTAAAACCAGGGCCTAAGCAGATTAGTCGGTAGGCCAAAGGAATAGGCAACTAACGTGCTTAGGCACTTTTGTCCGTTCCTCTAGGCATCCACTGCACCATTAGGACCAGATACCTTTGTTTGCAAAGCAAACCTGGGATTTTAGCCCAACCCCCTCTTGTCATCCACACACCAAAATATTTGACGGGGGAAGAATCCGAGACCATTTCAGCTCGCAAGGTCTTAGAGTAGCCCCCAGACGCACATGGGCAAGTGCAGCAACAGTGAGGACACAAGCGCTTGGCAGGCCTTTGCAGTGGGGATGCTCATACCCAGGCTAGGTTAACTGGGGTGCCCAGTCAGTCACCTCAACTAATTCTGCAGTGAAGACGTACCCTTAGGCTACTAAGTCACTTAGGCACTTTTGCTCCAAGTCTCTTGCAAAGTCAATGAGATTTAGGCTCCTAAGTGTCACTTTGAAAATGGGACTCAGGCTCTTTTGAAATTTCTACCTTCTCGCTACGAAAAGGCACCTTTCCCAAAAGGCAACTTGGGTGGAGTTCTATCAGAGGGCTCTTGTAATCCCCCCCCGCTTCTGCACAACTCCCCAAATCCTTGTTACAGGAGGGAAAAGCTTCCAAAGGGCATAACCCATCAAGCAGCCTCAAGCATTTGCTATTTAACAGGTCAAGGCTACACTGAAAATAGTTAATAGAGGACAAAAGGTAGAACAAGACGTGTAAGGAGAGTGTATGAAAGGGAAACACAGATTTAATGCAGCATAATCGAAAAGCCAAGCCAGCCAGAACAATGGATGAACAATAGCTGTTCATGCACTAATTTAACGCAATAAACAGTTTTCAGAGTAACAGCCGTGTTAGTCTGTATTCACAAAAAGAAAAGGAGTACTTGTGGCACCTTAGAGACTAACCAATTTATTTGAGCATCAGCTTTCATGAGCTACAGCAATAAACAGTGTTACCCAATGGTACCTTTCCAGGGTAACAACTAATATAGTGAATCAGATTAACTTTAGACTTCCAGGAGCAAACATAACCTTTGCAGCCAGGGCTGAAGTATTCTGACTCTTTGTGTTATTGGAGCCTGCATTTTCCATTTTCTGTTTGCTTTCTTTAGCATCGGCATATTGTGGCCAACCTGAAGTTACAAGCTTTGAGAATACACAATGTAAACTTTTCAATGTCACTGAAATGTATAGTCAAATATAAATAACAATTATGCTGTTTATGAGCCTAAAATTTAGATTGGCTTATAGTTAAAATCCCACATTTTTGTTTTCGTTAATTATGTTGGGAGTGGAATCCAAAATACCCACGACTGCATGAGGGCCTTGGGAATAGCAAGTTTTAAACCAAGTGGCTGGATACTGTGATCAGTTTAGTGTTCTTGAAAACATGCATAAAACATACCCTGGCTAAACAGAGGCAGATTCAAATATAAAGTAACTTTAACTACCGGTATAGTCAACAATTAAGAAGTTTCTTACAAAGAAAATATGCATTTCCTGCATTTTTATTGGGTCCCCTATGCAGTGATCAGACTTTCACGCCAATGTTAGGCGTTATTAATGTCCATGTTGTTCTATGCTTTGAAAAGCCGCAGAGTGGTGGTTCCATGAGGCATGAATATGTGTTTAACTCTAAGCCCAGCAATAGTGAAGCCACATGACAAAGACAACAGGCCCAGAGAGAGTTCTGTAAGAACACACTGGCCACGTTTTCCATTAGATGGCACCGCACTTCAAATACATGGTTTTTTTTCTTCGGCGTGAACTTGCTCTCCTACAAGTCAGAGCCAGTTCCTGTCACTGGGAAATCCACTTCCTTGCTGTGTGTCTTGCATGCAGCCCATGCATGGCACAGGTTCAACCCAGGTCACCACTGTACGTGAGCTCAAGTGTCCTTTCTAGGTGCGATTAATGAGGCCATCAAAAGCTAAATTCTGCCCTTAGCGCTCACAGAGGTCACTGAGGGCAAATTTTAGCCCATCATGCTCTGGACTGATCACTAGAACCATCATTTATTTATTACACATGGAATTTTTAGTTTATTGAATTAAAATAGAAAATCAAGAAACCCTGGCCCAACATGTCTGCCTCTCAAGAGAGTGGTGGTAGACGGCAGGAGGAGAGATGCTCAGATACTAGGGTTATTCTGATAGAATATGACAGATGAGCCATAGAAGGAACAGGGTGTCTGGAGGGTTCTTATAAGAGCTCAGTAGCAGAGAAGCCATTCCCTGTTTCCCTGGCCTTCCCTGCCAAGATGCTCTAAACCCTGCATTGACCTCCTAAGCATGTTAACCACATGGAACAGACCATGAATAAGCTGTTGCTGGCCATCAGTTTTGGTGCTTTGTCATGTGTACATAAGCATAAGAACGGCCACACTGGGTCAGACCAAAGGTCCATCTAGCCCAGGATCCTGTCTTCAGACAGTGAACAGTGGCAGGTGCTTCAGAGGGAATGAACAGAGTAGGCAGCCTGATTCTCTCTCTGACATGTGATTAAATAATATTGCAGTGTATTCCTAAGAGGGATAGCTCAATGATTTGAGCACTGGCCTGCTAAACCCAGGGTTGTGAGTTCAATCCTTGAGGGGGCCATTTAGGGATCTATCTGGAGCAAAAATTTGGGATTGGTCCTGCTTTGAGCAGGGGGTTGGGCTAGATGATATTCTGAGGTCCCTTCTAACCCTGAGATTCTATGATCCCTTGCTTTAAATTGGTATATCCAAAATGTACATAGAGATGCGACATATAAGTCTGTATCTCCTATAGATGTATAGCTAGTATGTATCAAACGTTTATGCCGTGAGTGTAAGCTGGGTGAGGACAATGACAGAATGCCGCATTTGATGAACTGGTGTGTCTGGCCCTGTGAAAACTGTGATTTCACGGACTGCATGGAAACTGTGAACTGAGCCCAGTATTGTGATTTTCCCAACAGTGGGGAGGTGGAAGCAGGTCTCCGTACACGTCACTCTTGTGCTCGGTACGGCTTGGAGCACAGCAGCATCACGTCAGAGCAGAGGGTTGGAGGGGGGACGACTCAGCAGCAGGGTTTATGTGAGGCCCAGTAGCCGGCGTGGCCATCACTTGGAACACAAGCAGCCGCAGCCTCGGCAGGGAGACCGACGCCGGCATCCACACGTGCTGGTCTTGTGCGCCGTGCAGCTCGGCGTGCATTCCAAGCAACAGCCGCACGTAAAACCAGCCGTGACGTAACACTGCCACGCGCCATGAGCCACACTGAGCCCGAGACCAGCACGTGGGGATGTCCATTTCCATCGCCTGGTGTTGGAAAAATCGCAGCAGTCTGTGGTGCGGGGACTCAGCAGCCATGCGTATTCCATGAAATTGGCTACTTCACCTGCGATGCTGCCGTCAAGTTAAAAAAATACACAGTTTTCACCGCCCCTTACTTGTGGGTCGTGAAGAGGTAGATATTGCAGAACAGGGTCCTGTATTCACTCACTCACTCACTCCATCCATCCAGCCATCCATCAGAGGGTTTAGCCTTCAGCCCCTCACGGTTGTTTCTGAGCAGCTTCCACGTAAAATCAATAGCAGCAAAGTTCCCTAGTGGAACCTCATGGAGTCTCTGGCATGTCTCCCTTTTTGGGGTCAAAATACTCTGCTTTGGATGAGGGTTTTGTTGGTTTATTTGCTTCATTTCCTCTTTTTGTTGGGTGATGAGGTAGCCGGGGGTGTCAGTGATGGGTTTAAGGAGAGAAGGGCAGTGTTGTGAGTGTCATTCTTAGGATGGAAAGGCTTTTTCGAAGAGGAAGGTTTTGCAGTGTTTTCTAGGGTCTAGATTTGCCAGCAGTTGCAGATAGAACAGAGGGGAAACCTGCTTTAGGAGGACGGAGCAATCCCCGGGGACTCCAGATTTCCATTTGTGGGAGTTTTGCAAGTGTCTGTTTTTGCTCTGTTATGGTGAGCACAGGATGGACCCTGCTAAAGACTTTCAGTTGTAGCTGCACTAGCAGGGAATGAGCCAGTTCCTCTCTGCTAGATTGGGTAGCCACTATCCCTGGGGCTCGTCAGTTGGCTGGCATGAGGAAAAGCACGAGCTGGCAGACACAGTGACAAAAGTCAACACCTGGCTTTAAAGAAATTGAAAGTCACAACTTCGATATTTTCGTAATCGCAATTGCAAATGTTAATGAACGCAATTCACAGCGTTTCAGACAAAAGTTTTGGGGAAAATTTGATCTCATTTTGGAGCAGCTCCATAACTGGCCAAGTAAGTTCAATCATTTGGGGGCCTAAATTTGGAATTTTCACGATCATTTCTTCAACAATTATGTCTAGTTTTTCAGCCAGCTCTAACGCAGGGATGAATTCTGCCCTCGGTTACCCACTGACTTCACTGGGGGTTACTTGGCGGTAACGGAAGGCAACATTTACCCTGTAGCATACATACGTATGTGGATTATTATATTATTATTTATTCGTATTGCTATAGCACCTAGGAGCCCCAGTCACGGACCAAAACCTTCTTGTGCTAGCCGCTGAACAAACATAGAACAAAAATGTATGTAAGCATATTTTTCACCTCCTTGCTCTAGCTCAGGGAATGCAGTTGCCGCTTATGGCTATGCCATTTGGATAAGACCATTAAACCTCTTTGAATGGTCAAGTAACTTCATGCCTCCTGCCCAATTTCGTATGATACATTTTCCTCCTCATTCACAGATGAGGTTGCATCTTTCCTCCAGCATTGTTTTAATTCCCCCTTCCTGCCTCAAAGCCCTGCAGCGGAGTTATAGCCTTTGGTCAGGGAGAGCTGGGGAGGACTAGGTCATCAGTGCTGCTCCTTCCCTTGGCCAGAGTTCTGGGTGCAGAGCAGTGTAGGACCAACCAGAGACTGACCAAACTGGCCTCCCAGCCCCTGGGATTCCAGAGAAGAGCCGCCAAACACAGCTTTCCTGCGTGGCAGCACACAGCACTGATATCTGTGCAACGAATTCTACCCCCAAGAACCTTTTCCAGCTCAAGTTGGCCGAAGAAACCTGGAGCTGCTTCTGCTTCTCCGTTCTCTATTATTCTGGCATGTCATCCAAGGGTTGATCCAGCCTCGACGTGCTACATCATAGTCCTTGTGGTTTTTGGCAGTTCGGCTCTAGCACCGAGTTCAGACAGCGCAGACCAGCCTGGCAAAAGCTCCTAGCACAAGCTGAAAATCGGCAGTGATTTGCCTGCTAAGCTTCCCTTGCACTGTTTGGATTTGGGAGCATGAATAGAAACACCAGGCCTGGTTGTGCACTATTATTTAAAGACCTAGGGTGAAATCCTGGCCTCATTGAAGTCAGTGGGCGTTTTACCATTGACTTCAATGGGCCAAAATTTCCCGCCCGGGGTACACAAAAGCCAACCAAGGCACCACAAGGGGCGGGGGTTTACAAGCTGATGAAAGTATCACAAATAGAATGCAGCCCTTGAAAGCATTGGGGCTCCAATCATCAGTCTGAAAAAAGCCTATGAAGCAACAGTGACATGAGCAATTTAGGGGGAATCTATCAAAGGCACAGATGGCAGCTAGGGGCCCAACTCCCATTGGCTTTCCCAGTCAATCAAAGTCAATGGGAGTTAAGCAGACATTTTGGTAAATTAGCTCTGCGGAGTTAATTTCCTTTTATTTGCATTACACAGTCTCTTCCTGCAAAGGAAAGTGGGGGCTGTACCAGGAAGAATTTGGCTTCACAGTTTTGACAGGAGTCCCTTTATTTACAGTATCTGTCTATATTTTTCTGAGAATCTATGGGGAAACTAAACTGAAACACCATTACAATGTGTAACAAAAAGGCCCTGTTCTAAATCCTCTTGTTTACATGGCCAGTGGTAAAAGGAGACCCTGCTCTGGTAATTTTACAGGGCCAGATTCTGCCTCCTTTACGTGCATTGCTCCTGGGTACTCCCACTGAAATAATGAAATCAATGGGGCAGAATCAAGCCCTAGTGACCATTGCCTGAGTTCATTAAGTAACCTTGAGTCAACACTCATTTCTTCAAGAACAGCATGGGGATTATTTTTTAGTGAACTGAAATTAGGGTGTTAAATCCCAAGCCACCCTGACAATGGAGATAGGCTGCAGAAGACAAAACCCCTGGCCTGAATAGGGCATGCTTTGGTACAGCTCAGTCCCTACCCCCTAGCACCTCCACTCTTCCTTGATTTCCTCTCTGGTCTTGGTAGAAAAGGTGCAAAAGGATGATATGACAGAAGTTTAAATCCATTTCTGAAAGTCCTCATATAAACAAATATTTATCGGGGGTCCCTCCCTTGTATTGAATTATCAGTGAAATCCCCACAGCGTATGCATACCACTGATCCTTAATCTCAAGTGCTTTGACTGCCTGCAGAATGCACAGGCCCATTTATATTAAATAGCCTCTTATTTTTCATCCTTTTCTATAACACTCTAATCCTCCCCTCTCCCTCCCCCTGCCCAGAGCTCTGTGTCTTTAACAGACACGCATGCACTTTTATCTAGTGGTGGAACTGCTCATGTCAGATCAATGCTCTGTTTACATCACGCTCTGGAGGACTTTATAAAAACAACCCCCCTACTTTAAAGTCATATCATGTTATGGGCCAGTCGCACGGCGTTTTTCATCCTAGTATGAAAGCGAGGGGATGGAGACAAACGATCTCATTCCAGCCCAGCCCATCATCTACCTGGGTGGTAACTTGCAAAAAATCGCACACATGCTCAGCTGCCCTGGCAACCACACCTATGACCCAATGGCTTTGTCCTCGACATTGCTCAGGTTAGGGAGGGGCTTTGCTTCAAAGGCCTGCTGCAAAGGAGGGAGGAAAGTGCTGACTCGTGGGGTGTTTCCCTGAGCTAAGACCTCAGCGTATCACAAAAGCTGAACGGGTTCAAGGTGGAGCACGATCTTGAGAATTCAATTGCAATGAACCAATGGCCAAGGACCGTGTCAGGATTCGATTCCTTTCTCTCCCAGAGACTTCCTGGGCATGTCTGCTTGGTGCCTCAGTTTCCTTGCCTGGGGGAAAAAAAAGGGTGGGGATAATAGTTATCGAAATCAGGGGTGGTGTGAAACTTCATTCATGAATGTGTGGAAAGGGCTTTGATAGCTTTGGAAGGAATGTGCTATGTCACTGCAAATGATGATGAATATCAGAAATAATACATTATTAGGATTAATACTATTCATTTGCAGTGGTGACATAACAAATTCCTTCCAAAGCACTTTACATTCATGAATGAAGTTTTACAGCAACCCTGAGTAAAGTAACTATTATTACAATACAATTAGATAGCGTTTATTATTGATTATTGTTATTATTCATGAGCCAATGACATTTGTTTCAAAAGTAGGAGAGCTTGACTCAATCTCTAGGCCAAATTTAAATCTGAGGAATTACATCTCACCTGCTTACATTGTCCTGACAGTTTCAACCGGGAAAGATGCTTTTCTCTTCCTCTCGGAAACTGTGGGCTATCAAACAGCTGCCATGTTCCAGTTCAGAGGCAGCTGCCTTTCAATGGTGAGTGAAAGAATTCCTGTAACTGTTTGGTAAAGTGCTTGGGCTCCTTGGAGATGAAAGGCATTATAACATAAGTATTAATGATTATTTACTTTCGCTGGGGAGTGAATATACTGGGACAATAGGGCAGCTTCATTAGCATTTGTAGGACTCTGACTTTTATCTAGGGTTCAATACTGCAAGGTGCTGAGCATTCTGGCCCCAGTCCAGCAAAGCTCTTACTCTTGAGTCGTATCAATGAGGTTCATGGGACTATGTAAGTGCATCAAGTTAAGCAGATGTTTGAGTTTTTTGCTGCTCCGGGGCCAGTGCTCAGCAACTTAAGGATCAAACCCTTACTGACCACCCAACCAAATTTAATGGGGAAGTTTCATCTGGCTGGATCTCAGGGCCCCCTGCACAGTATAAACTGAAACCTGGTGAGGACCTGGTGATAGTATAGTGTCATCGTCTGGAATAGATGGGACCTCCAGTGCGTTCTTGAACCATGCTACAACCTCAGACGGTCCAATTTTGCAAATGAGACAAAATAGGAGTTTATAATGGGTTGAATCAATGCCCTGCACACTCCAAAAGTGTTTGGCAATCTCCTCTCCTAACCCCAAACTTTGGTACATGCAAACATTCTCCACTAATTCTGCCTTTAAATATGATCAAACCATACACATGGCTGCTCAGGGGTTTTAGCTTCCACTGGAAACCCAAGGTCGAGTTTAGTAATGGAGCTTGTTAAATAAACAAGTTGTTACCCGAAGACCCAGCGCTGTGACGATGGAGGAGATCCGGCATTCTCTTCCCTCCCCTGAGCTAAACTGTCAATGTCATGACATCTGTCTGTAAAATATGCTTTTTTTTTTAAAAATGCAAGAAATGCCTTTCCCGAGAGACTGCCACCATGTGTTGCTTCCCAACACAGCTCCTTAGCAATCCAAATAGAGATCAAGGGAGGAGGGAGGGCCCATTTCCCCCACAAAATCCTGCTGCTGCCACAAAAAGTGTGTGTGCAGTGAAGGAGGAACTGGGGGTGGGGTGGATGGGGCTGGGGGGTGGGTTTCCGAGAGCTATGGAATATACCACTTGAAAAGACATCAGAAAGGTTGGCTATAGCTTTAGAAGTGCCCTTATTTGATTGATCATGGGCCAAGTCCTGCGTTTTGCACTCGTTCCCTACTAGGCAAGATCTCTTAGTGAAGCGCGCAGACGTTTGGCCTGTGTAAGGACTTCAGGATTGGGTCCAAATATCCATATGTCAGCTCTCCATAGCTTTTACAGCTGGAGAGAGATATGAAGAGCCACATTACTGAAAGAGGGGTGGGGACACTCTCTTTTGTGGGTGCAATTTGTGGCCGTGCAATTGAATCACTGGCATAGATGTGAGTCCCGGCCCGCCTTCCTGATTTCCCCTGCAAAAAGAAAGGCCAGGTCACAGTCTGTCTGGAAATTGACCCCTACACACGATACTATTTGGAACTTAGCATCTGCTCGGGCAGAGGGCAGGTGTGACGGTCTGGGCTGATGGTCATTTAGCAATGGCAAGGAGCCCTCCTACTGTAATAGTGTCATATTTCGGTTAGGCTTGATTTTGTTTTGCTAAGAAAAGACAAACAATGCAAATAATCGAAAGGGCAGTCCTATTAACTCAGTCCATGTCCACAGTCCCTGGCGGAGACTCCCCTTGTGCTCTGCTATCAGCCTACGGAGTGTGCCAGGCACTTTCAGTGTAGAGAAACAAGGTTGCACTGATGGAGGGACTACTGCAATGTTATTGGCATGGATTCATTGGCCACTGAGATCCTAATAGCTCCTTCTGATCCGTTATGGCTAAGCAATTGTCCAGCAGGTGCATTGAGCTCCTGTGGTCTAAACAACCAAAATGCTTTTTTTTAAACAATAAAATACAGATTTGGTTTGGCACCACGGAACCCATTTGGAGTAACCTCAGATACAGTGAAAGCCCCTGAAGTGCAAGGGTAGAATCCCCGACTTGTTTTTATTGCTGTACAATGTGTCTTGGACGCACATCTGTAGGAGTCCAATAAAGGAGGCTTTATCTCTTTCTGGGGGTTTTGTTACACAAAGTGGCCATAAAAGTTAGGTTTTTGGAACAGAGTTGAACACTTCTATTTTTAGAACAAATTCTGAGTTACTTAAAATATTTCAGAGAAAATTCTACCTTGGGCCGAGATCTAATCTAATTCTGAGGCTATGATTTTTTGGAGGGTGTCCAAAATTGGGCTTATAATGGAAACTCAGTGGCAATCTTAATTTCAGAGCAGCTACTACTTCTTCCTTTGCATGCAGTTTTGACTCTCATAATGATGCAGGCATTCACCCAGGACAACCTATACATGTAACTCTTCTTTTGTGACCCTTCTTTGAGAGGGTTACTGGCCCAGTGGATTGGTTGGGGGAAGCAGCAGATGTGCTGTATCTTGATTTTAGTAAGGCTTCAGACACACTCACACATGACATTCTCATAAACAAACTAGGGAAACATGGTCTAGATGAAATTACTATAAGGTGGGTGCACAAATGATTGAAAGACTGTACTCAAGAGTAGTTATCAATGGTTCACTGTCCAACTGGGAGGGAGTATCTAATGGGGTTCCACAGGGGTCAGTCCTGGATCCAGTACTATTCAATATTTTTATTACTGACTTGGCTAATGGAGTGGAGAGTATGCTTATAAAATGTGTGGCTGGCCAATCTGGGAGGGGTTGCAAGTACTTTGGAGGATGGGATTGGAATTCAAAAGAACTTGACAAATTAGAGAATTGGTCTGAAATCAGCAAGATGAAGTTCAGTAAAGACAAGGGCAAAATACTTCACTTAGGAAGGAAAAATGAAATGCACAACTGCAAAATGGGGAAGAACTGGCTAGGTGGCCGAACTGCTGAAAAGGATGGGAAGGGAGTTAGAGTGGATCACAAATTGCATATGAGTCAACAACATGATGCAGTTTTACAAAAACGGCTAATATCATTCTGGGGTGTATTGACAGGAGTGTCATAGGTAAGACGTGGGACGTAACTGTCCACCTCAGCACTCGCAGGGCCTCAAGTGAAGTACTGTGTCCACTTCTGGGCATCACACATTAGGAAAGAAGTGGATAAACTGCAGAGAGTCCAGAGGAGAGCAACCAAAATCATCAAAGGTTTTCGATAACTTGAGCAATGAGAAAATGTTTAAAAAACTGGGTATGTTTAGTCTTGGGAAAAGACAACAGAGGGGCAACCTGAAAACAGCCTTCAAGTATGTTAAGGGCTGTTATAAAGATGTCAGTGATCAATTGTTCTCCATGTCCACTGAAGGTAGGGCAAGAAGTAAGTGGCTTAATCTGCAGCAAGGGAGAGTTAGGTTAGATATTAGGAAAAACTTTCTAACTACGGGTAGTTTATGTTCTGGAAAAGGCTTCCAAGGGAGGCTTCTTTGGAGGTTTTTAAGAACAAGTTGGACAAATACCTGTCAGGGATGATCTAGGCTAACCTGGTCCTGCCTCTCTGCAGGGGGCTGGACTTGATGACTTCCCAAGCTCTCTGCCAACCAGCCCTACAGTCTGTGATTCTATAATGGCTTTTGGATTGCGTTTTGCTGCAGAAAAAGTTGACTTCAGTATAAGACGTTTCCACAGTATTTAAAATTTAGTATCTCAGAGTTCTTTTAATCTTCAGTTTTCCAAAAACAATTCAATGGCACTAATGATTATTTTAGCCTTTGCATCTTAAAGAGTGAAACTGCAGTCGAGTGACATTCCCGGATTCTGCAGTGACAAGCACTGGAGCAATTCCTGTGAACTATGTCACAGGGTCACCCTGCTGGCATGGAAGGGAAGAATTTCTCCCTGGTTTTCAGTTTTTAAACAGAGGTCTTATTGAACCACTCAATAACAATGGTTAACTCTTTCCCCCCCGATCTCACTTTATAAAGTCAGGTCAGTATCATTATCCCCAATTTACAGATGAAGGATATATAAGTAACGTGACTTCTCCAAGTTCAGTGGCAAAGATGGGTACAGACCCAAGGGCTCCCAGCACAGTTCCTTATCTGCTAGAGGTCTCAACCTGGAAAACATGTATCCCCAGGGGTACGCAGAGGTGTTCCAGGGCGTACATCAACTCATCTAGATATTTGCCTAGTTTTAAAACAGACTACATAAAAAGCACTAGCGAAGTCAGGACAAACTAAAATTTCATACAGACAATGACTGGCTTATACTATACTGACTGCTCTATCTACTATACACTGAAATGTAAGTACAATATTTATATTCCAATTGATTTATTTTACAATTATATGGTAAAAATGAGACAGTGAGCAATTTGTCAGTAATAATGTGCTGTGACACTTCTGTATTTTGATGTCTGATTTTGTAGGCAAGTAGTTTTTAAGTGAGGTGAAACTTGGGGGTACACAAGACAAATCAGACTCCTGAAAGGGGTCCAGGAGTGTGGAAAGGTTGCGAGACACTGCACTAGGCCACCCTCATCATGTTTTTCAAAGATGAGAAGAACAACTCGTTCTTGACACTTAATTTAGCAAGTTTCAGCCTGGAGAAGATTTTTCTTTTCAATAGCTGTGATAAAAATAACCCCTGGGGGAAAAAATTCAAGTACTTAAAAACATGAAGTCCTGATGCAACCTTGAGTGTCTGGAACATTAGAAATGACAATGCCGTAATAAAACTCAGATGTGTTACAGAAAACTGAAGGGGGAAGGAAAAATCAAACCTCTTCACAAGCCAGCTTGACCCGTACATATAGCTCTTGTTTCTTTATCCTAGACTGCCAACAGGCTAGATTGTGATGCTGCATTTTCTGTGCTGCAGGTATTTATTTTACACTCTGGCTCTGGGGCTGAGCCGCTGCGAGTAAAAACAATCAGAAGGATGAAGTGTAAATTCTCCCTGCTGATTTATTTACTGTTGTGTTTTTATAGGACCACATGGCTCTGAGTTTGCACTAGGCCCATTCAACCAAAACCCATGTCATACACTTCTAGAGAAATGAATGACTTTATAAATTGTCTACAATAATAATCCCACGTACAGGAATGCATGCAGAGAACACCCAGACAGGACTGGAATGTTTTAAGAATATAATATTGTGCTTTTTTGGCCAGGGAAACACATTTCTCTCAGGGATATGTGGAATGGCCTAGGCTCCAGGCCTGTCTGCCTACCACCTGTAATGAGCCCTCTGGGAGATTTTAGTTCAGGCCACCCAAACTGTGAGCTAGGCAAAGAGACATCAGCTCTAGGATGTTAACAGCCTTAATGAAGCCCGGCCCACTGGAGACTCAAAACATCCATGTTTAAAAAAAATAGAAAAGGAAAGGCTTCGATAGGAAAAACATCTGATATGGGCTGGCTAATCTTTGCTTTGTTAGTTAAAGCATCTTTAAAGGGCTTAATATCTTAGGAACAGGGAGCTCATTCTCTTCCCAGAAAACTACCAATTAGAAAAGCAATAAACTGTTTTGAGAAAAGGGCTTCTCTTTAAAGGAAACCTTTGCCTTAAATTGTCGGTTTCAGTTGCTTCTGTTTGCCATGGGTTTTTTCAGCCGACTGGGTAGCTGACCACAATGGTGAGAAAGCAACCCCGCTTGGCTTCTGAAAGCAAACACAAGGGAGCCAGGGCGTTGAGAAAGGAGCTGGAGACAGGAGAATCAATGCAAGGGCCTCAGAATAAAGAGAAAGGGATTATTTATTATTAATAATATTATTGCAAGAGATAAAGGATTAGTTAACAAAACAAAGGAGGAATTACAATAGTGAAGTGACACAGGCTTGCACAGACGTGGTGGCTAGTAACATATGGTGGCTATAGTAGCATGCATTACTGGGAGTCCTTTAGCAGTGTGGCCTAGTGGTATGAGCCGGGGATGGGGCATCAGGATTCCTGGGTTTTACTTCTGATTTTATTGCCGACTTGCTGTGTGACCTTGGTTATGTCCCAGTCTGTATTCAGGCTTCTAGATAAAAGTGCCCTGATTTTCACAGGTGCTCAGCACCATGGCAGTCAAGCTTATTTGATTTAGGTGCTTAACTTTAAGCACTCAAGTTTGTAAAGTTTGGCCTTAAGGCCTACCGGTAAAATTTCGTAACCACCTATGGGATTTAGGAGCCTAAAGACACGTCTACATATCTAGCTAGGCTGCTGTCGCATAGCTGCCCCTCTATTGACAGAAGGGGTTTTCCGTTGATGTAGTAAATCCATGTCCCTGAGTAGGGATAGCTAGGTCGACAAATTCTTCCATTGACCTAGCCACGTCTACACTGGGAGCTAGGTCAGCTTAACTCTGGCACACAGGGCTGTGAATTTGTCACGTCCCTGAGTGACACGGCTAGGTGGATCTAAATTTTAAGTGTTAATCAGGTCCAAGTCCCACTGACCTGCAGTGAGTCTTAAACGCCGAAGTGCCTAAGTCACTGTTGAAAATGGGACCTCTGCTCCTAAGTAACTTGGCTGCTTTTGAAAATGTACCATCTTCAAAGTGACCACTAATTCCGGATCTTTTGATTTTTGAGGGCAGGGTTTGAGACACCCGGGACCTGGTTGCCAGAGGTGCTGAGCACCCACAGCTCCAGCTGAAGTCAATGAGAGCCGTGGATTTTTGAACCTCTGAAACTCAGGCTGCGTATCAAATTGGTCAGCCAGAAATCGTGAGCACTCTTCAAAATTTGGGCCCAAGGTCACAAAATGAATAAGGACTAGAACCTCGGAGCCCTGCTGTTGGTGCACTGGATCACGCTGCCCAGCCAGTGCAAGCTGATTGATCACTATTTGTATTACAGCAGTCTGTAGAGGCCCTGACCAAGATCAGGGCCCCACTGCGCTTGGTGCTGTACAAACACATGGTAAGGACATTCCCTGCCTTAAAGAGGATGAACCTTAAAAGACATGATGGTCAAAGGCACAGAGAGGTGCCAGGCTTACCCAGCAGATCAGTAGCTGCGCTGGAAATAGCTCCCAGCGGAGCACACTGTCTGCTAGACAGTGCTGTCTCCCCTGGTAGTCTTCGTCTTTTTCCACTGATTTTGGCCGATGTGGAGAACCAGAAAATAGCTACCAATACAGAACAGCTCACATCGGGATCAGATTCTATTACAAAACCTCAGTGGGTTCATCCATCTCCAGATTGCCGTCTCCGATGGTGCACGTGTCATCCCCAGCAACGTGTGTTTGATTGAGGGCTGAGATCACACTGGGGCAGCTGAGTGACAACTGGCATGTGTGCGACGGTGGCTGGGGAAGCTGGGTTTCAAGGGGATTTCTAAGCCCTTCCCTTCATTCTACAGCCGTTACAGTGAACACGCTGATGGGGGCTGTAGGCATGTGGCGAGCATCAAGCCTTCTCTGGCTTTAAGGCTCCTTTCCTTCTTAAGCCATCCTTCGGCTTCGTTGGTCGGTTCATTTTGTTGCGGATGCCACCCTTAGGGCAGGAGCAGTAGAGAGAGCGAGGCAGAAGGCTGGTGCTCATCTAAAATACATCCAACATTTGCTTCATTGCCTGACTTATCTCTCTATAGCATTGTGATCTTCCCTTTGGTAATATCAACAGCTTTCCTCCAACCCTCCAGTAAGCAGCATCAGACCAGGGATTGTGACACCAGGTGAGCAATGAAGCAGCTTTCATCTCTGCCCACTCAGCCAATTTCAGCTTCTTGAACTTTCACCCCAGTAGAATTCACACACGCAGCAAAGAAAGAGAGAATTTAGCAAGTGTCCAGAGAAGCATGGGAGTGCACAGCGTTCACGAGCGGCCATGTCCACAACCACCCCCGTTTTGCAGAACTCAAAATTCCAGGAAGAGAAGAGCAAGCAAACCCCTAGGCAGCAGTAGTGATCGTGAACATTCAAGGACACCTGCTTGGCGCTCGTAGTCATTTCAAGAAGCCAGAAGCTGGATCTGAATCCATTATCAAATAGTGTGCAGTCTAAGCTTAGCGCTTTGCCTCAACTGCTGTAGGAAGAGCTGCTGCCCCCATGGCCCTCAGGGTCACGTCAAAATAGTACCCGGCTGGCACAAAAAGGGCTGTTGCTACCATCACAGCCCCGGTGTCTAGGTCTGGAAGCCCACCTGATGCTATTTATAGTAGAGATGTAACAGTTATCCCTTCTGTGATGGTCACAGCTGTTACAACTGACACACACTGTCATCTCCACCGATCCTATAACCCAGTCCCTAGAAGGGAACCATCTGAATAAGGTCTTGGCTTTCTTTGTTAAATTCCTGGACATATTCCAGGTAAGATCTCTCTTTGTCGAGAGGAGAATTTTTCTTTGGACCTGAGGGATGTTATGACAGCTGTTTGTAAATACCACTAAAATTAGCAGGGGAGTGAGCTGAAGAATCAGTTATCAACTTTGACCCTCTTGCACATCTTAAAAATGTTGCAGATACATTGGCACTTTCACTGCGGATTTAAAAATCCAGCTGACCAAGCCAACAGTCATCAGGCAGCCCCCTAGCAGGCAGGCAGACTCCAGTGTTAAAAGACACATGGGCATGCCTAAGAACGGCCTTTAAGCCACATGTCTCAGTGAGGCAAGCATAACAAAGAACAAGCCCTTGTGCTGAGCAATTGTATCTTACAGCCACACTGTGTCTGGAGCTATTCCCTGTCAACCCAATAGAGGTGACTGTAGGCTGTACACCAAGAGCTTTTCCTAAGGTAAAATGTAGGGGTTAGATTCACCCCAGAGCCTATGCCAGCTTCCATCAATCCAGACACTGGTGGAGGAAAGTTTTGCCCAGGAGAAGAGGCTGTACTAGTGGAAAGAGGCTACATCCTCCTTGCATCAGAGGAGGAGTTGGTTGCTATAGGGAGTCAGCGCTATGCTGAAAGTGGCCGGGAGTGGGGCCTGAGGACTATCAGGGTATCTGCCAATTCACTGCCTCCTGACAGCCACTCTGGTCTGCGGATCTCCTGTGGAACTTGGCCAGGAGTTGAAGCTGATCCCCTAGTGAGAGCTGCGAGGTCAGGCGGCATCAGACATCCCCACATGCTCTGTGGCTGAATCCCCCATGGGAGACAAGGGCCTTTACTAGCACACGGAGATGTAATTGATGCCGTGGGACTGGACCACTTGGTCAAACATCTGGAACCCCTTGACACCCTTCCAGAATTGACCATGCTGCCCATAGAGTTGTCTAATCAGCCCTGAGGGCTAGAATGGAAAAGCGACTGGCCACATTCAATACTGTGTGGCAAAGGAGAGTGTGATAATAATTCCCTTTAACTAGCACCAGTGCAAATCCCATCTAAGAGCACATCACTTGCCGTTGGAAGAAGAAATAGGTGGCAGCTCTGCTTATGGGGTATTGTTGGTTTAGGGAGCATGACTGGGCACTGATATGTGCTTGAGCATTAGCCTAGAAGCCTTAACTCTCCTTACATTCTGCAGAGACTGAAGACCAGAGTGGACAGAGGACTACATATTGAGTAATGGACAATTCTCAGAAATCTCAAGGACCATTCTGAGGGGAAGTTGGACAACATCCATTGTGGCACATACACTGGATTTCAAACATTAGTAACTCTTTGGATGACAAGTGTCACATTCTGTGACCCAGTAACATCACTGCTGAGTGACAGATCTAACATAAGAACATAAGAACGGCCATACTGGGTCAGACCAAAGGTCCATCTAGCCCAATATCCTGCCTCCAATGCCAGGTGCTTCCCAGGGAATGAACAGAAAGATAATCATCAAGTGATCCATTCCCTGTCGCCCATTCCCAGCTTCTGGAAAACAGAGGTTAGGGACACCATGCCTGGCCATCCTGGCTAATAGCCATTGATGGAACCTATCTTCCATTAATGTATCTAGTTCTTTTTTGAACCCTGTTATAGTTTTCACAGCATCCTCTGGCAAGGAGTTCCACAGATTGTCTGTGCATTGTGTGAAAAAATACTTCCTTTTGTTTGTTCCTTACTTACCTTCTCCACACCAGTCATGATTTTATAGACCTCTATCATATCCCCCCTTAGTGGTCTCTTTTCCAAGCTGAAAAGTCCCAGTCTTATTAATCTCTCCTCATATGGCAGCCGTTCCATACCCCTCATCATTTTTGTTGCCCTTTTCTGTACCTTTTCCAATTCCACTATATCTTTTTTGAGATTGGGCGACCACATCTGCATGCAGTATTCAAGATGTGGGTGTACCATGGATTTATATAGAGGCAGTACGAAATTTTCTGTCTTATTATCCATCCCTTTCCTGATGATTCCCAGCATTCTGTTGGCTTTGACCCACAGTCGTCATGTCTTCAAAGCCACTGAATGAAATTCTCTCTCACTAGCAATGGGGCATTGTGAAGAGAGGGTGCTGGTAGGCAACATTACCTAGGGTTGTGGTCATTACATTTGTGGAGGCGGGGAGGGGGCACACAGAGCAAGATGAAACCATCCTGAGAACCGCTGCATGCTAAGCACTTTTGAATATCTGCCAGTCATCGGCAGAATGCTCATCTGGATGGCACAGACTGAGATTAAAGATGGGTTTGAACCAAAGCCCTGGACTCAAACATCCCTGAACTTGGGGGAAGTCCAGATTCAGATCTGAACCTTGCAGAATACCTGTGGATACTGATTTAGAAAAAGAAAAATTCAGAGAGAGTTCATCCCTCCCAAAAGTGACTGGCTAAGTATGTCCCCTCCCACCCACTGGGGGTTTCCTTGAAAGGCTGGTTTGCTATAAAAAGTGCAGTTGTTAGCTCAAATGGCTCCTGCATTAAAAAGGAAAACAGAGAGGGGAGTTTTGATTTCACTAAGACCCTCCTGCCATTACTGCTCTGGATGCTGGTTAGTTTTCAGGTTGATTTTAAGATGTGAATGGCCTGGAAGCTACCCATCTTAGGGTATGTTTACACAGCAATTTTAAACACCCAGGGCTGGCATGGGCCAGCTGACTTGGGCGGGAGCTGTGGGGCTGTAAAACTGCAGCGTAGACATTTGGGCTCAGGCTGGATTTTCACCCACTGAGGATCTGGGCTCTGGGACCCTCCTCCCATAGCCCGAGCCCCACGAGCCCGAGTCAGCTGACACAGGCCAGCCACGGGTGTTTAATTGCAGCATAGACATCCTCTTAGAGACTGCCTCTCTGCCTGGGTTATACTGATGCAGCTGTGATCAGCAGAGGCACCTGAGTGGGAGACCCATGGCTAAAAAAGAGAGGGAGCTGCTGGCAGGGTACGGCCCTAAGGATGGGTCCTTAGTCTGGAGTGGCTTGAGGTTCTTAGCCTGGTGGCCATGAGGCCTATCTTTTCTCCACGATCCTTTGCACATTGGGAGATGGTTGAGGTTGGGGAATAGTGCTCAAGGAGAGGACTCTGTTGGGGATTTTGCTTCTGGGGATTATTCTATCTATGGTGCTGCTATGGTTGCATTATCTCTGGCTAATTGCTGCAAGCTTGTTTGTTTTATGAGAGATGTTTCTAAGGGTTTTCCAAGTGTGCCCAGAGATAGGTCTTCTTCTTTGTAGTCTGGTATAAAGAACATAAGAACAGTCATACTGGGTCAGACCAAAGGTCCATCTAGCCCATCTTCCGACAGTGGCCAATGCCAGGTGCCCCAGAGGGAATGTACAGAACAGGTAATCAAGTGATCCATCCCCTGTCATCCATTCCCAGATTCTGGCAAACTGAGGCTAGCTAGGGACACCATCCCTGCCCATCCTGGCTAATAGCCATTGATGAACCTATCCTCCATGAATTTATCTAGTTCTTTTTTGAACCCTGTTAAGTCTTCCTTACAGTGGAGTCGTATCTTACACGGGGGTTAGATTCTAAAGTCAGTATGTAAGGCGAAAATTGCATGTAGTCAAAAAGAGAGAGACGGAAGAATGAAAAAATAAAAAAGGGAGAAAGATGACTTCAACGTCATTATGCGCAAACCGGAGTGCCGCAGGGTGGCCAGGAGCATTGTCTACGATCAGCAACACTTCAAAGTCAAGTCCTTTCTCTTTGAGGTATCACTTGACCTCCGGAATGAAACACTTGGGGAACCAATCCAGAAATAATGCTGCCGTCACCCAAGCCTTTTTATCTGATTGCCAGAACACAGGCAGGAGACCTTTGTTCTTGCCTTTTAGGGCACGGGGATTTGCAGCCCTGTAGAGCAAGCCTGGCTTTATTAAATGCCCAGCCGCATTGCCACAAAACAATACAGTCACACGGTCTTTAGCTGCTTTGAAGCCAGGGGCTTGTCTTTCTGATTTCGAAATGTAAGTGCGGTTGGGCATTTTTTCCCAGAAGAGTCCAGTCTCGTCAGCAATAAAAGCTTGTTCCAGAAGATAGCTCCTTCTCCTTTGATTTTCTTTAATTGTTCGGGGTAGGCTTTTGCTGCCTCTTCATTGGCAGATGCAGCTTCACCAGTAGTCTGCACGTTTTTGAGGTTGAAGCGGTTCCTAAAACTGTTAAGCCAGCCTTGGCTGGCTTTGAATTCCTTCTCATCAGAAGGCTGTTCCTCTTCGGCGGAGGTTTGAATAGCACGTAGAGGCTAAGAGCCTTTTCTCACAATGTGTTGCCATCGATAGGCACACTTTTGCAGTTCATGTCTTCCAGCCATAAGTTTAATGCCCTTTCAGTCTTCACTGAAGTCTTATCATGCACCTGGCTCGTCACCTTAGCAGTTACTGGAGCACTTGATGCCACGGCTTGACGAATTTCTCTCTCTCGAATCTTGATGGCACGGATGCTAGATTCAGTGCGGCCATATTTATGCGCCACGCTGGAGACCAACATACCATCTCTCAATAAGTCCAACATAGCCAGTTTTTCCTCCAGCATTGGAACAGATCGCTGTTTCTTCAGTTGAGCACCAGATGAAGTAGTTGGCTTGTGTTCAGGGGCCATGTTGTACGAAAAATACGTATCTTTAAACACTAGAATCACACTCAGCACGGCAAGATGCTCACCGGATCGGCAGGCAGCAATCAACCCCCAAGTGCTCTCCCATCGACTCCTGTAAAGTACTCCACTGCCGCGAGTTATTGTTATTTTTCTTTTTTTTTGCTGAGTGCGTTGAATTCGCATAAGTTAAATGCGCATATGATGCGACTCCACTGTATTTACTTCTCCACACCGGTCATGATTTTATAGACCTCTATCATATCCCCCCCTTAGCTGTCTTTTTTCCAAGCTAAAAAGTCCCAGTCTTATTATTCCATACCCCTAATTATTTTTGTTGCCCTTTTCTGAACCTTTTCCAATTCCAATATATCTTTTTTGAGATCGGGCAACCACATTTGCACACAGTATTCAAGATGTGAGCTTACCATGGATTTATATAAAGGCAATATTGTCTTATTATCTATCCCTTTCTTAAAGATTCCCAACATTCTGTTAGCTTTTTTGACTGCCCCTGCACATTGAGTGGATGTTTTCAGAGAACTATCCACAATGACTCCAAGATCTCTTTCTTGAGTGGTAACAGCTAATTTAGACCTCATCACTTTATATGGATATGGGATTATGTTTTCCAATGTGCATTACTTTGCATTTATCAACATTGAATTTCATCTGCCATTTTGTTGCCCAGTCACCCAGTTTTGAGAGATCCTTTTCTAGCTCTTCGCAGTCTGCCTGGGACTTAACTATCTTGAGTAGTTTTGTATATCTGCAAATTTTGCCACCTCACTGTTTACCCCCTTTTCCAGATCATTTATGAATACGTTGAATAGTAATGGTCCCAGTACCGACCCCTGGGGGACACCACTGTTTACCTCTCTCCATTTTGAAAACTGACCATTTATCCCTACCCTTTCTTTCCTGTTCTTTAACCAGTTACTGATCCATGAGAAGACCTTCCCTCTTGTCTCATGACAGCTTACTTTGCTTAAGAGCCTTTGGTGAGGGACTTTGTTAAAGGCATTCTGAAAATCTAAATACACTATATCCACTGGATCCCCCTTGTCCACATGCTTGCTGACCCCCTCAAAGAATTCTAGTAGATTGGTGAGGCATGCTTTCCCTTTACAAAAATGATGTTGACTCTTCCCCAACAAATTATGTTCATCTCTGTGTCTGACAATTTTGTTCTTTACTATAGTTTCAACCAGTTTGCCCAGTACTGAAGTCAGGCTTACTGGCCTGTAATTGCCGAGGTTACTTCTGGCTCATGAATAAATGGCAGCTTTTCAGAAGGCATGAACTCACTCAGTGAGTTGATTTTCTCCTCCGGGGACTGACCCAGCCATCTGACATTTTCTTTCGTTGCAGATTGTGGAATGCGTTTGGTGATCCTTCCCGCCCGCTCTGATTGACTGGCACAGCATGTTGGCAGAGCCCTGCCATTGCTGGGTGTCACAGAGTGTTTTTTAGGACTTGATTGATTGGCACAGTGCATCAACAGAGGCCAGCATTTTCCTTTCCATCCTTTGCTGACGGTTGTTTAGTCAATGTCGGGAAGGACCTTATTTTCTTTCTCCCTGGGCTAACACTTTCCCTTGGCATTCAAAATACCAATGATGGTGCTGACACTGGCAACAAACCCAGAATACTTTTTCCATCTCCAATGAGAAGGTGAGTTATGATTCACTGTGCTTAGCCTGCTGCCAAATTCCTCATGGGGTACATGTGTGAAACATGTTAAAGGATTTTATACACCTCTTCTGCCTGGGCAGTTTGTTTTCATTCGTTCCTATGATGTTCACAGCAGCCCAGATCAAATCACAGAAAGATAAATCATATCCCAGTGGACCTCTAGCATACAATTAACAGTGAGAAATAGGAGCTAGTGGTCTTTGAAGGTGAATATTCTTCAAGGCAAGCTAGGGCCAAACCTCTGCAGCGGGGACTCAGCTATTCCTATGAACGTGTCTCTTTTACATTCCTCTCCATGTAAAGGTAGAAGGCCAGATCCTCAGTGGGTGTAAATCAGCATAGGGCCACTGAACTCAAAGGAGGAATGTCCATTAACGCCAGCTGAGGGGCTGGCCCAGAGTTGGTTCTCACGTTCAGGATCATTCTGACATTCGGCATGTGCAGCGACACTTCCCGAGCTCGCCACGCCCTCGCTTAAATAAACAGGCATATCAGTATGAGCCAAACAACATCTGAACTGGCAGGGAGAAAGAAAGACCTTGAGCTTTCCCAGGTGAATGAACTTGCCAAGTGAGCTTCACAGCCTAAGCCAAAATTCTTTATTTTGACGTTATATTACCCACAATGCTAGTAGGTACATAAACCTGTCCATCCAGCTCGGGACTCTTTTTTCATACCAACCCTTCAGCAGCTCTCATTCCGAGCGCACACAGGAGGCTCACTCCAGGCCATCTCTCGCTGCTTCTCAAACACTGCCTCACTGTTGCTGCCTGGACCCTTTTTTAGACTTATCGAAGCAAAATAAAATGTGTTTTACAGGGCCCTTTGGCCATGGGGGGTAGAATTTTGTGATTTTATAGTGCTTGTAAACTGAACTTGTAAAGTCCCGTAAAGCCCACAGCTTGAGCAGTTCATCCGAATGATGTCCTTAGAAAAGACTGGCCACCTAGCACAGACAGAGTGGGCCAAATTCTTCTGTGGTGTGACTCCATTAACTTCAATGCACTTTCACCATGGATCAACTTGCCCCAACTCCTGTTAACCCTCCTATTGTTATCTTGATATAATTAGCTTGAATCATCTGCCCTGCCCACCTTCAATTTCCCTTAGATATAGTTACACCCCCTCTCTGATGTTTATGTGTGTGTGAGGAAATTAAGTTGGCATAACACTGACTCCAAAGGGGACAAAACAGGGTATAAGTTACGTCATCAATTCCCTCCAGACTTATTTGGACTCATTTCTGAATTTTGGCCCTTTGTGTCCTTGGGAGATTCATTTATTGCTTGGGGGTATCACTGTGGTTTTGCTCCTCTTCCATGCATTTCCACCCTATGGCTTGCAGCAGTGCAGGAATTTAACATACCTGTCAAAACAGCCTCAGCGAGGGAGTAAATAAACTACTTCTCACAATGCACCAGGCAGGAAAGTAATTGGAGGCAAATGATAATAACAGTGAGTATGACGGAAGGAGTTCTAATCAGACCTGCTCTGTCTATTGAGTCAAGCACTTTACCTGCTGACTGGTGTTCTTCAAGGTAATTATTACATGGGCAGCCAGAATGATTGATGGCTATATTCATTAAACACAGCCCTTATCCTTTGCTCTCAAAGCCCCTATAATCCAGCCAGGCTGCTTCTGAATAGGGTGCACTCCATTTGGTGCATTTTTAGCAAATGCTTTCAAAATAAAAATGCGGGGGAAGGACTGGAGTTCAGCCTGAACAGGGGATCTCCACGCACTTCTGAGGGACAAGGGCCTTTCGAGAATGCAGGTGCACCAGCCCAAACCAGCTGTGCACACAAGAATTCCGAGCACAGAGTATTAAATCGTGACAGCTGCAGCTGACTCTTAAATAACCACCAAGCATGAAGAGATTATGATGGATTTTCCCTGTATTATGAAACTGATTTTACATCATATACTAGTCGAAAATATCTGTCTCCTGAAGGACTTGAGACCCGTAAGCAGTGCCAGCGTCATGCATTCGCGCACTGATCCAGGCTCAGCAGCCATGGCAAAACCCGTTCTAACAGAGTGTTTTCTCAGTGCAATGGCTTAATGCCAGCATGAGGCATATAAACAAACAAATGGTTGATACTGCGTTTTTCTGGTAGACAATCGAATGGTGACTGATGCAATAGTAATCCAGGATTCTTTTTCCTGTGCCACTGAAAATAATGCTGGTTTCTCATTTCTTTGATTAAATTTTAGTTTTCCAATTAAGAAAAGAGACAGAATGAAAGGATGCTGTCAAAACCCAGTATAGTGCTTTAAAATGCTTTACACACACACACTGCGCATTTAGTCTGTGGAACTCATTGCCACAAGTTACCATTGAGGCCAAGGCCTTAGCAGGAATCCAAAAGAGGATTGGGCATTTAGATGGTTAACAGAAATATTCACAGATACAATAGTCTAGGTAGATTTATTATAGTAAATATTATTTTTAAAATACCCAAGAGTTTTGGAAGGGCTACAAACCCTCATGCTTCCTGGCATGAGTCATCCTCTACCAAATGGCGATTGGGAGAGGATTTTCCATGGAAGCAGCTTGTCCCGTATCTGCCCATTACAGGGCTCCTTGAGACTTCTGCTGAAGCAACTGGTGCTGGCCAGCATCAGTGACAAGATACTGAATTAGGTGGACAATAGGTCTGACCCAGGCTGGCACCATTCTTTCCTGACAACATGCTTTTAAATACTTTAAAAACAGATGCACTTACCCACTGCAAAAGCAGCCTTAACCTGAGCCGGTATTACGTGTAACAGCAGAGTTCTGTGCGACCTCTGATGAATGATCTGTAGGGCGGGGGGGGGGGTGGTGGTGGTGGCAGGTGTAGGTGACATCGCTGAATCAGTGCACTTAGATCTGCACCCAAGCGCCAGCCCAGATTGCTCCCCACACCTTTGAGACCCTAAGAGTGGGCTCCCTATGGGTTTGGTGGGCGAATAATGTAATGCACAACTACTGATGACACCTGCTAATGATGAAATTCATTCTGGTTCCAAACCAGGTACAGTATTGAGTGCACGCTGCTATGAAACACGCTCTTTGATGAATTGCCTGCGTGGATTCAGGTGCGTTCTTAGCTGGACAACATGTGACTTCAAGAATCTGAAGACCGATCTGACTCCAGTGATGCTACAAAAGCAAGGAGTGGGGCATAAGAAGGGTCAGGTACTTAAAGTGCGGCCTCTCACCTCGCTTATTTGTCATAGCTAAAGGAGAGCCTGAGCCTGCCTAAACTGGGATGTCAGATGAATGGAACGTGATTGATGACTCTGGAGACACGAGGGAAACCACAAGTCCCCTGACAAGGATTTTGACTGCTTTCTTCGGCACTTGCTTGTCCATGAGATGGACATTTTCAACATATTTAGAGGGAGCTGTCCACAGAAGATGATGTGAGGCCAAATTCAGCAATGATGCATAAAAGAGGGAAGAAGATAGAGATTGGTAAGTGAATCTGAGTGTAAGGGAACCTAAACAGCTGTAATTTACACCTTCTGTTGGCCCCCTTGACTCCTTTAGGGCCTGTCTATACTGGCGATATTTGGTTTCAAATCAAAGTAAGCCACTCTGGTGCAAGCTCCATATTACTCTGGTAAAGCACATCGACACGAGGGAGCGGGGGACCTTGCATTGGGTCAGCTGTACCAGTAGCTACACCAGTAAATTTCTCTCCCATGTAGCCAGGCGCTTAGGCACTTCCCCCACAACTTCCCCATCCCCTGTAAATTTGGCCTGCAGTTATTGTTTTAGTGTGCCTACAACATGTACGTGCTAATTAATAAAGAAAAAAGATCATTCCTGTAACTCTAAGTAATATTAATCGCATAATTATTATACCACATTAGTCATAAAGCATTTGCAGGTCTCTTAGAAAAATGGTGTTTTAAGAAAATAATTCTTTCAACTTTAAAAATAATATTTTAGTAACTTTTTTTTTACTAGTACCTTGGCAGCTATTAAAGTGTCAGAGCTGCTAGTAGAGAGCTTGTATCACTGGTAAGGGACTGGGGGATTGGAAATTTTCGAGACGATCTGGAAATATGTGACTTTGAGCTCAAGGGAAATTTCTCCATTTCTGCAAGTGACTGTCAGGTTTTTTTGCCCCAATAGCAACTAAAGTCTACTGTCGTTAAAATCATGACATTGGCCCCACATGGAGATGTGACACGAAATAATGAGATGTCATGCTGAAATACTAATGAGCAATCAAGTCAGGCCCAGCTCCCCGCCCCACGCACAGCACGTATCTTTAAGGCTAACATAACCCTGACTTTTCTTTGTCCCAGAAGTGAAAATTGAAGACAAGTCTGAAATCAAGTCTGTTTCCATGGGTTAGCAAAATTTGGATTTGATAACCAATGTATTGCTTGGATTAAGCTTTTATACTCTTACTTGGCTTCCTGGGTAGTTACAAATGGTATTATTTCTGCCCAATTTTCATTACAGAGAGGTACAAAGCACAGCTGCCCCTTTTTCTTTTTCTGTTTGATTTAGTGCTAGAACCTTTATCCGTTGCCATCGGAGGATGTTCATGGTATCAGGGTGGGCCTAACAGACCACAATGTTACGCTCTGTGTGGCTGATGCACTTGTATTTGTATCTATTCCTAACCTTCTCACCATTATTAATAAGTTTGGATTCCTCTCCAGATATAAAATTAATTGGGGTAAATTAGAAATTTTAGGTCTTAACAAATATGCCCACAAAGGCCTTGTCTCACACTGGGACTTTCACTGGCAATTTTCTTATATGAATATTTAGGAAGACTTGTTCCCCAAAGTATTCAGCACATCCCTAAGATAAATACAGAAGCAATCATTGCCCAAGTGGCTAATAATTTGGGGAGATGCAGTTCTTTAACCCTCTGTGGTGTAAAATTAACATACTGAAAATGAATGTCCTGCCCAGAATTTTGTATGTCCTGAGGGGTCTCCCTATTTCTATTCCTCAAACTTATTTTAAGAATTGCAAAAATATTTTCAGAATGTTCTGTTGGGGCCCAGGTAAGAAACCGAGACTGGCTCTGAGTCCCCATCTATGGGAGGGTTTCATTTTCCCAACTTGGAAAATGATCATATCTCCTTTTTGTTAAGCCAGGCATCTTTGTGGCTGTTAGATATGACCACCTAGACCCCACCTTGGGTTTAGAGTGAACCAGAATCGGTTCACCCTCCTTCCCCTTTCAGGCACGGTAGGATCAAATTATTATAGATTTGATGATTCCAGAGCTCCCACAATAACAGCTGTGAGGCAAACTTGGTCAAACATGGCTAGAAAGTTCTGCTTCTATCATTCTTCCCCCAGAGGCAGTCCTATGGAGCAATCCTTTCCTTAAAATCAGCAAAACCTTGATGTGGAGGGGTTGAATGGACAGAGGAATTATGACTCTCTCATAGCTAATTGACAACGATCATTTTAAACCATTTGTATATAGATCTTCAGAAACAGTTTGGCTTGCCCTGCTCTAGAGTATGCAAATATCTCCTCTTAAAGCATTTACTTAGAAATGGATTTGGATCAGTTGCACTGAGAGCTCCGGAACGTCTACAACTTCTACTATTTTGGAGGAAACTTCCTGGATTTTCTTGGCCAGCAGTACCCTTTTATGATTTTCTGGCCCAAAAACTTCTGCCAAAGATTGATCATTTGAGAGCTGCTTGGAATAGAGATTAAGATACACAACTATCTCTAGCCCAATGGAACACAGTTGTATCTAATGTTTAAAAATCAACTATAGACCTGAGACTATTCATGAAAAGATACTTTTTCAAATATACTGGTCCCCAACATAGGCTAATGGTAATGGGGCTCATAAATGCTGACCATAGTTGGAAATATAACTTTGGTGCTACATTAGCTCAGATGTTTTGGGAGTGCCCCTATATCAAGAATTTCTGGTATCAGGTGTTTCAAAGGACAATTTGATATTGGATGCTCAGTTGGAACCCTCCATCTTTAGTTTCATTCTTGGATCTATTCCTGATACCTGGAGATTGCCTAGTAACAAAGCAGCATGGTTCCAACGTGTGGCTTTGGTCGCTAAAAAATGAATCCTTCAAAAATGGAAAAGTTGATCCCCACCAAATATGGGTGCCTGGCTCACTGATATGGCTGACCTTGCGGCGAATGGCCGACTGGCATTCCACAGAAGGGGAATGCCTGAAAAATTCAAAGGAATTTGGGCTGTCTTTTTAGAGGTCTATGATTAACGCAGACCCTGAAGATAGCTATGTATTTCCCCTCCCCTCCCTTCATCCTAACCCTCTTTATTGACTTTGTGTATTAGGATGGATCTGGTATTTTGGTTCATTTGTAAAAAATTAATTAAAACATGTAAATAAATAAGTAAAAGGACATAACGAAAACCCCTGTGAAAATGTGATCTGGGTTTGCCATCTTTGCTGGCAGTGACAATTTTCCAAACAGCTCTGCTGGGAATTGACAGCAAAGATTTGTTTGGCAGCTGCCACTTTGCTTTTAACGAAAGCTTTTCTCTAGAACAAGTAAAACCACTGTCAAAGTCATTACTCTTGTGGAGTCCACTCCTGCGATACTGACATCAGCGCGAGTTTGGGCCTTCAACTCAATGGGAATAGCACTGGGTGCAGAGTTTGCACTATTGTAATTTGCACTGTGGACCCGCTGTCCTTGTGTGCGTGCTTTTCACTTCCCATGGACCTCAATGAGAGCCCATCTACATTTCAGGACTGAATCTGGTTCATGGTCCAGGGGACATCAGCAGGCTCCTCTGTGGTGGGAGTTTGTCATCGACTTTAACAGGAGTCGGATCAGGCTTGTTCTCTTGATGGCAGTAGGATCAGGCCTATTACCTTTTCAACAGATACAGGCTACTGACCCTGCTTCCCAGGCTGCTCAATGTATTAAACTGGAGGAAGCGAAGAGGGAAGGAAACATCCGCATTGGGAAGAAAATGACACATTTCTGGTCACTTATGTTTTCTTCCCTTAATGCCCACATCCATGTAGTTCTCACCACAGTGATGGCTGTGCACTTCGTGTGCCATTCTCAAGGTAGATGTGTAATCGGAATCACTTCTCAATATATATTTTTAAGCAGGCTACCCCAATGCAGACAATTAAGACATTTCAGGGCAGAGCCTTTGATGGGCCTGACGCTTTACACCCGCTGAGAATCTTCCCCTCAGTGAATTAAAACAGACCCAATATCTGAAAGAGGGCAGAGAAAGCATAATTTAAACATATGATCAAACCATGCCAGAGAAAACACATAAAGAGCCTGATCCAAAGGCCACTTGTGTTTACCTGTCCTGTTCATTCCCTCTGAAGCACCTGGCATTGGCCACTGTTGGAAGACAGGGTACATTACTGGGCTAGATGGACCGTTGGTTTGACCCAGTATGGCCGTTCTTATGTCAATGGAAAGACTCTCATCGGGCATTGGCTCCAGGGCTGAATTTAGCAGCAGGTGATCCAGGCAACCACCAGGGGTGCCGAGCATGTGGGGTGGTGGGCTCGGAATGCTGTTTTTATTGTTAGGGAAAATAGAATGTTTGAAGCACCACGTTGCAGGTATTCCATATTTGCTTATACATGGAATGAACAAATACAGATCCTAGCATGCAAATTTATCGTTTTATACGACAGGGATAAATCATGCATGCAAATTGTGAATCAGAGTCTTGAAATGGGCTGCAAATGTCATAAAAATAAGATATTCAAAAGTTTAACAAATAAGGGGGGGGTGAGAGGTGCCACAGAGGCTCCATGCCTGGGGCACCATTTGTTCGAGGGCTGACCCTGATTGCACCAAGCCCTTAGAAGGCTTGGTTCTTACTCATGCTGGTTTTATGCTGCTGTAACTACCCTGACTTTAATGGAGTTCCTCCTAATTCAGACCAGTGCACATGGGGGTCAGACAATATTGCTGTATTGTGAACACACAGTAGCAGCCAGGCTCAATGGCCTTTGTGACTAGTCTCTGGCTCAGTGAGCTGTTCCATGCCCTCTCTCACTGCAAATAAAATTCTTTTTATTATTCTTGATGTCAAAATAAAAGCTGAGAACATGTTACAGACTAATTGATCCACTAGTCACTGTAATCAATGAATCCACCACTGGAAAAATAACTACCCCTGGTTAATACGGAGGGCATACCAGAGATTACAAGTCCCTGTGAAACTAAAGGTAGAGATGAGCTGAAGCCAAAACACAGTCCTGAAAATCTGAGGTGTTCTAGGTCGTGATCTGCTTTGGGTAGCGTGATTCCATCTCTAGCTGGAATTGCACATTGTTGCTCAGAACATGTGATTGTTCCCTACCAAAATATATTTTTAGGTTTGGGGCCTTAGTGAGCATCTCTCTGCTGCACACTTTGCTGTCCACCAAGCTAGACACACAGCGTCATGAGGTGCAGCACCCGCCTGCAAGCCTGACAAAGAGCACAGCTACCTCCCTAGTCCTTGTGCACCTTACAAGGGCCTGATCCCTTTGAAAGTGACAGAAGTCCCTGGGAGTTGATGACACCCAGCGCTTCACCCAATCAGGCCCTGCATACAGGAGTCCTTTGGGCAATTACACTAGGTGGTTTCAGAGGATTTCTTCTGGAGGCCTGAGTTTCCAAAGGCTCGCTGAGCATACATGGTACATCTGCAATGTATGTTCACTTCCTGTATGAATGCCAGGTGTCAGTCACAGCATCTGGGGAAATCCGCACCGGGAAGCAGGATGCATCAGAGGTTTTCAGGATCACATGGCTGTATTATTTAGTCACTGGGGTTATGGGAAATAGACTGAACTATCCAGGAAATGACAATGGGACCCCATCCTGTTATCATGCTATATGATCGCCCGTCAGGAAATGACATAAGAACCCTCATTCCTCTTTATTTTATTTTGCACTATTGTGGCGCATCTTTCTTTGTTTTGCTTGTGGCTGGCGATCAATCAGACAGCGCCCTGCTTCCCCACATCCTGCTGGACAAGGGCTGCCTCTTTCCCTTTGAGACTCATTAGAAGGATGTCCCGGCTCTCCAGTGTTTTTTCTAGTAGCCCCATTGAGGTTGCCTCTGTCAGGAAATCGGCCTATTTGGAAAGGGGCAGGAAGGCAGGTTTTTAATCATGCTGTCCACAGTGAATGGGAACAACAAGGCTGGCACGAATCTGTCTTACCCTGGACAAACAAGAGGAATGTTTGCCAAAGGCAAGGCACGAGCAGAATACCCAGTCACGTGTGTCTTGCAGGTTTGATCCAAAAGCAATCCCAGATGACTGCTACCCATTCTGCTCAGTAGCAGAGCCAGGTTTTGAGCCCTGGCAGAGCTGGGGGGAAGGGATGGGTGGTGCCACCTTCAGTTATACTTATTGGCTTGAAAAGGTGCCACACATACACCTGAAGGCCATGGAGGGGGGAGGGTAGGGGGACAGTCTCCCTCCCCTGCCCTTAGTTTCGCCACTACTGAATCTTGCTGGTTTGCATAGAAAATCCCTTTTGCCGTTTGCCTTCCCTGACCTCTGTCTGTCTGGCCTTCGTCGGTGAGCTCCTCGAAGCTTCTCTTCTTTATGTCTGGAAAATACCTGGCCCATCTTGGGTACTGCCTCAAACCAATCACCTTCCAAAAGAGATACTTCAGACAGTTTAGATCAGCCTCAGGAGGCCTGGGTTCTATTTTCAGCTGTGCCCATGTGACCTCAGGCCAGCCACTCAGTCTCTCTGTGCTTCTTTACTTGCTCTGTCTATCGAGATTGTGAACTCTACAGGAAAGGGATGGTCTCTGACTATGTGTATGCATGTACAGCGCCTAGCACCGATGGGGCCCAGTTTTGGCTGGTGCCTCTAGGCACTACCACAAAACAGATTGATTGATTGACTGATAGATCAATCCATCTTTAAAGAGCCCCTAGCCTGTGAATTCTCTTACCTATCCACAGCTCTGCGACTTGGTCCAAGGTATGGAGAGCAAAGCAGAACTGTCAAAAGGCTATTTTCTGATTTATGGTACATGGCTGTGGTCGAGTATTTCTAGCTCAGTTAACAGATGTTTTGTTAATTCCAAATTTCTCCCCTAATCTGTACATTTTTGTCCTAGCTTGGGCACGGTGCGCTCTCATTAATCATGTTCAAGTGGAAGAGTAAGCTGGTTTTATTCGTTTTCAGAGTGCCAGATCACATAAATTAACCAGAGCATGCGTTGAACGTGTCCCGAGCAGTTTCCCTACCTTTCAGTGTAACACCGCAGTCCTCACAGAAGTGATTCCATTTGCTAAATCTGTATAGGAAAAAAATCAGTGATTCCCTTGATCTCAGTGGAGTCACCCAAGGGATGAATTTCTCTCCCCACCCACCCCTGGCCAGGAATTTTCAGTAGTAAATGTCATGTTTGGTTAGGTATCTCGTGCCCGGGTCCAGAGCACAGAGACTTCTGTGCACTGCTGGACAGGGGTGAGGGGAAGGGAAGTGGATTGGCTTCCACATGTCTCGCCAAGGATGGACTACTCACTGGCACAGGCCCGAGGGCTCCAGAGAGAGGCCTGCATTTCCAGGTTGTTCCAGGCTGCTGGCCTTCACATCACTGTGCGTCACACGTCACAAGCCAGCTCTATGGCTAAAGCCAGTGTTCCATGCAAGCTCTTCGGAGCTGGCTAGCTCTAGCAAGCCACTGAATGGCCAAGTTATCACTACATAGCCAGGCCAGCGGGAAACAAGTGCTGGATAACTACTTTCTCTGGGATTAGTATGAGAGGTTGCACATGCAGGTCTGCCAATTGGCTGAGAGGCACGGGGCGGGTGGGACTGGCCAGACATAACGCACACCATCCGGCAGAGAGGTCTGCTCAGTGGGAGCGAATCTCTACATACCCCAGTCAGAACCGGGTAATGGATAAAAATGTCCCCAGGATGAGGATCAACATGTGTTTCTCCAGCAGCCCTTCCCCTGAGCTCGTGGGCAAGGGGAGAGACAGGGTAACAAATGGGGCCCCTGCTCCCTGTCACAAAGGATCACGGAGTGCAGCCCACAACTTGGGGGGAAGGAGGGAGGGCGAGGAGGGACCCAAAGGGAAAGATCCAGAGAAACCTTGTCTGTAATGGTGCAGATTCCCAGCCACACCTCGGCCTCATGGCTCCGCCCATCCAGTTGTTCCATATTCTCCCCAGCTAGAATTCAGCCCAGAAGCAGCACTTCAAAAGGTACATGGATTTTGAGCTTTACTCTGCTGGAAGGAAAACGAGGTAGCTCATAATAATTACCTGCAGATGGACGCACGCTCACTCGTTAATCTATTTCACATGCACCTACCACCATTGCATCTGGGCACTGGGTGAAAAATTAAATAAAGGCAACATTTTCCATAGATGAGCCCTAGGCTCCTAGCTCTCAGTGCTCTGTATAGGTGCATCGCCCACCATACAACCAGAGTCGCTATTCAGTGAGTGGGACTCCAGAATCAATATAAAATGGAAATACAAGAAAAATTAGAATAAATGACCCTCTTAATTGTCTTCCTGAAACAGCTACTTTCCCATAGCTCTGAAAGGAAAAATGTCCTTCCAGATTATTACTTGTATAATGGTAGCACTTAGAGGCTCCAACAAAGTTTGGGGCCACACTGCGCTCGGTGCTGTACATACATTGTTACAGACAGCCCCGAGAACCAATGATGTAAATAGAGGCAAAGGACACATTAGTAGCCCCAGGCCACAAACGGGAAACTGAGGCACCAAGTAACTGCTCCACTGGATGTTTATGGCAGAACTAGGAATTGAACCCAGGTCTCACGAGTAACAGTCAAGCATCTTAACCCCAACACAGATCAACGCTTCCCAAATTTTTAATGCAACCCAATGCGCAAACTGTAATTCTGTTAGTCTCTAATTCAGCTGCTTAGGGTGAAGCTGCTCTGTGAAAAAGCGACTCCGCGCCCAGAGGGTTCCACTGCATTTTCTTTTCCATGGTACATTCAGTGTAGAGCTAGGAGGAGATTTTGAAGGAATCGGTGTAACCAATTCATTAGCTGACCCCACCGTCCTAGATTTGCATAGGCCGCTTTGCACTGTAACACTAGAATAATGATGGTGATTATAAACACATGACAAAGAGTGGTGAGGGTGGTGAAAACCATTGTAATTACACATGGGGTAATGTGCTGACTGACATGCTGTGGTTACAATGCTACATAGAGCTGTGCAATGAACTGAGCTTCCATATGCTGCCAGAATTCCAGTGAAGCTACAAGGCTACATTTGCAACAGGAATTCTCCTGCCCCAGTGGGACAGACCAATACCAAGTCATTGTTCCTTGGACAATGAAGAAAAAACATTGCTCTTTGAAAATCTTCCACCTGACTTTCAAGACAATGAAAACTTTTGAGCCCTCACGTGCAGTACATTCAGCATGGCTCTCGGACCTCCAGTTCCGCCGAGCTGCACTTGGCTCAGAACCAAAGGGGCAGGAGGGAAAAGGAGGCTACATCATCTTTTCATTTCCCTGATGCTGGAGAAAGCCAGGAGCCAACTGAGCCCCTGACACAATTTAGAGCAGCCTCAGTGCTGTTGTAACCTGTTCTAGCTATGAAAGCTCCCTAAGGTCTGTTTCACTGTTTCCAGGACCACTGGAGTATGGTGTACTCTGCATATGCCATCTCTCAATGCAGAATATTCCCTACCTGCCAGGACCAGGAGATGTAGAACAAGGGGAATCACCAGCTGTCTGTCCAAGCCAACTTCCTATCCCCTTTGTGCCATCAGAGTGGCACAAAACAGATGGATTGGGGTCCTGCATCTGAGCCCATATGTACATTGAATCTCTATCTAATCTGTAGGTATATATTTAGACACACACATATAGTGAGTCCACATAGGGGTGTGTGTGTGTGTATAATAAACTGATATTTATGTAAATCCCGGAGCTAGAGTGTTATTCTTGGCAGCCCGTTCCACAAGCTGGTGCATGACAGATTCTTTCTTTGAAGTCAGCAAACAATTCTCTGTATCTCAGTGCATTCCATGTGGAATTGCACGGGCCAAGGGCAAGGGGAGCTGCCTACAAATGTGAAATAACCTGTCCCTTATTTTAAGGAACTGGCAGATTTTTTTCAAACCTTGTTCCAGACAAATATGGATTTCTGGGCTCACCCATTTGCCTCTTACACCAACATTCCAGACACCCCTGCTAATAGGTCTGCGGTGACTTCAGTGCGTTCTTCTTTTGAGGAGTTTTTGCCATGATTTTTCTTCCTGTTATCCCCTCCTTTATTTTTGCATTTGTCTTATAATTGCACCTGCTTAGCCAGGCAAAGTGAGAGAAGAGATGTAACCTTTGGGGGAAGGTCATTCATGGTTAAGTTCGTTTCTTCTGTGTGTTCTGCTTTCAGTTAATGCCTGTTCCCCTTAACTGAGAGGCTGATAAACCTGGAAAAAATTGTTATTTGGGTAAATGATGCTCAAAGCATTAGCTAAAGTGATTATTTCAAACTCTCTCCATGAAGTCTTCTCTTATTCAGTGGAACATAGGAACTGCTAAACTGGATCAGACCAATGGTCCATTTAATCTAGTCTCCTGTCTCCCACAAAGGACAATATCAGAGACATCAAAGGAAGGTGCAAGAGTCCCCACAGCAGAATTTAAATGAAATTATGGAATAAAAAGGGAAGTTTCTTCCTTAAACTGACATTTAGTGGTTGCCTTACAATCTCTGAACATGAGCCTTTTAACCCATATATATGCTTTCCTCATCTGACAACTGTGGTTCACATTATTGATATAAATGATGGATTCTTTTGGGAATGCTGGCAAGCTCTTGGATTCAACAATATATTGCAGCAGAGAGTTACACCGGTTAACTGTGCAAAAAATATTTCCTTGTATTATGTCCCATTTCCTTTGATCAGTGAAAAGAACTGGATTCTCATACCCTTAAAAGGCTTTGATTGGAGTCTTGGCCTGCAATCTCATGTGTACTGACTCCGAGTTGCCTTATGTTTTCAGTGTGTGGATTAAAAGAGGGTGGGTGTCTCTTCCTTCCAGATAACTCAACTGGAAAGATCTGGAGAAGAGGGGAGGATGGTACTGCTCCTTTAGACACATCCTTTGACTTATTCCCATTCTCTCCTTGCTCCCAACCTGCTCTATAAGCTTTCGTTTTCAGCCAGCTCCCAACGTTTCTCTTCTCTTGCTATAGTGTTTCTGTTTTAAATGTTGCCTAATTTGGAACCCACCTGCAGCTGCTCTGGTTCTTATTGGCTGGGCTTCCCCAGCCTGAGCTGACATCGATGACTCGTAGAGGATTTGTTCCTCCGTTGGAATGGGCCTTTTAACAAGCAGGCACGCAGACTACCTTGATTGTGGATTACCGGACAGGTGTGTTGTCACACACAGGAGAGAGGGCACTCCAGTTTGGTCATTGGGTGGGTGACTCTGGTTTCATGTACAATAGGGAGACAGGAGTCAGCCCAGCCATGTCCAGGGAGTCGCAACAGCATAGAATTGATGTGAGTCGGAGGAGAATCAGATCCTTTTTCTACCTGAAGGGATTTTTATTTGGGGGGGTTTGTTTGTTTGGGGATCAAACAGACATTCATTTAATCCAGCCCACCCCATCCCTGGATCTGACAATGACTCACTGCCCACCTGTACCTCAGTTTCCTCATCTCTAAAATGGGGACAGTAAAGGGCACTGGCTGGTTTAACTTGTGGATGTTTTTCACTAAGTACTGTATCCAGTGAGGCCTCTCTCAAGTGACTACCCAAGAACCCGCAAATCAGTCACCTAGTAGAGCTGCTCTTTAACTCAAGATCAGACAAGATCATGCTGGAAACCTAGGCCCAGATCCTCAAAGGCATTTAGGTGCCTAATTCCCATTGGAATCAGCAGGAGATGATGTCTAAATACCTGTGAGGTTCTGGGCCCAAGAAGATAGTTCAAAGTGGTCTTTTAAGACAGGATGTTGCCTGTGTGAAGTGCAGACCTTTAGTGATTTTCACTGGCCTGGGTCAGGATCAGCTGTTCACCTCTCCCCGCCCCCCACGCCCTTCCCCACACCTTGCTGACTGCCATTTTGGCATGTAATTTATGTCCTGGAGGGCAGCATGTCTTCTGGACTGGTGTTATTGCCACTCCTTAAACCAATGAACAGGTCTGCCAGCCAAGGCTGCTGCTGGGTGCCTGCCCTCTCACAACAAGGATCAATTTCAGGGACCGAGTGTCAAAGTCAATTCCCAGCCCTAGCAATGTTGTTAAAAACTAGGAGCTCCACGCTAGTGCAAATGAAGAGCCTCATGTTGCCGGAAGGTCAGAGTGGGGTTTGTTAGTTCATTTAGGGTCTGATCCAAGAACCATGGAAGTCAATGGGAGTTTTTTGGGGCTTTGAATCAGAACCATTTATGTTGTACCTTCGGTTACAAAGAACCCAGAACCACCCTTGGCTGAACAGAGTCCCACTTCCTTAACTTGGGTCCGGCCACTCAGGTTTCCTGGGCTGTTAAGAAGCACAGATCCCAACACTTTACGTCCGGTAACCTTATGTCAGAACCATTGGACCAACTGCAAACTCAGCACCCAATGAAGACAGCAGCTTCCTATAAGATACACATCCATGCATGGAGATGTAAAAGACAATGGGAAAAGGGGCTGTTGGAGACAGAGCTTTGTTAACTTAATACATGTTTTGTGGTTATGGATTATGTGCTTAACAGATGTCTACTCTATTGTCATACAATTCCCCTCAATCAAGAGGCTTATTCTAGCCAAACGGGCCACATTTTCCCTTGTTTTTTTTAAGAGTAAACCATATGTGCAACAGGGAAGTTTTTATGGGCAATTAAGGAGCACTTATAGGTGTAACGGATCAACGTTCCTGCAAAGTTAAATTAATTACCCATCGGGATTGCGAACAAGAACTCCAGTTTCCCAGCTTTGGCTGAAATTCCCAGATCTGCCCTCCAATTCCCTCCCGAAGTGGGAACTTAACCTGATTAATCAAGGCTAAAGGTATTTCCGCTCACTATTCAAAACACAGGACTCCCCTTTGTCCTTATCGTGGTGTTACTCAATCACTCACTGCCATGGAGGAATGGACTTGGCTGAGGGACAGAGACACAGTGCATGATTCCTTTGACTCAGAGCCGACCTTCCTTTCCTTTACGGCCAGTGTAGCATCTTTCATTACTCAAAGTCCAAGAGCAAAGCCGCCTCCTCCTCAGGACACAATGAGATGCTCAGAGCTGACAGCTACGTTTGCCAAGAGAAAGACAAAGGGATCCGCATTATAATTTCACAGACTCGTCTTTCCTAATGGAGGGATCTGTGCTGAGATACTGCCTAGTTTCCTCTAAGGATGATGTATGGCTTTTCCTACTCTTCCCTCTTCTGGTCAGTAGGGGTTAGAATATATAGGCTGCTGCCATATTGTTTGCTTCACTCAGGGCCCAATTTCCAGTCCAACGTGCAAAGCCTGGGGGAAAGGAAAAAACGGTTACTCTCCTTCTCGTAACTGTTGTTCTTCAAGATGTGTTGTTCATGTCTGTTCCAATCAGGTTGTGCGCGCGCATGTGAACAGTGGCCAGAAGATATTTCCCCTCACAGCATCCGTCGGGTCGTTCCGGGTGCCCCCTGGAGTCACGCCTTCATGGCGCTCAATATAGAGTCCTGCCGAGCCGCCACCCCCTCAGTTCCTACTTGCCAGCTACTCCGACAGATGGGTGGGTATTGGAATGGACATAAACAATACATCTATAAGAACAACAGTTACGAGAAGGTGAGTAACCATTTTTTTCTTCTTCGAGTGCTTGTTCATGCCAATTCCAATCAGGTGACTTACAAGCCCAAGTTCGGGAGGTGGGGTCGGAGCTGTTCACTGATTGGAGCACTGTTCTACCAAAGGCGGCATCATCTGTGGCCTGCTGGGTAATGGCATAATGCACGGTGAAAGTATGGATGGGGAGGACCACGTTGCCGCTCTGCATATTTCCTGAGTGGGAACCTGCCCCAGGAATGCGGCTGAAGAAGCCTGCGCCCCAGTGGTGTGCGCTGTGAGAGGAGGGGCAGGCACCCTGCCAGGTTGTAGCATTCCCAGATGCAGGACATGATCCACGACAAAATTTGTTGGGAGGAGACTGGAAGATGTTTCATCCTCTCTGCCGTGGCCACAAACAGTTGAATGGACTTCAGGAATGGTTTCGCTCTCTCGATGTAGAAGGCTAGCGCTCTGCGGACATCCAAGGAGTGAAGCCTCTGCTCCCTGCCGCTTGAGTGCGGCTTAGGATAGAACACTGGGAGGAAGACGTCCTGGTTGATGTGAAATTGGGAAACAACCTTTGGGAGGAAAGCTGGATGTGTCCTGAGCTGAACCTTGTCCTTGTAGAACACAGGATAGAGAAGATCTGATGTTAGGGCCTTGTCAGACACCCTCCTGGCTGAAGTTACCGCAACCAGAAACGCCACCTTGTACGACAGGTAGAGCAGGGAGCATGTTGCCAGTGGTTCAAAGGGTGGCTCCGTCAGTCTGAAAAGGACCAGGTCGTGGTCCCAGACTGGGACTGGCTGTCGGACGTGCAGGTATAGCCTGTCGAGACCCTTGAGGAAACAGCTGACCATAGGGTTGGCAAAGACCAACCGGCTCTCGGCACCTGGATGGAAGGCCAAGATAATGGCCAAGTGAACCCTTATTGATGACATGGACAGCCCCTGCTGCTTGAGGTGGAGAAGGTGATCCAATATACGCAGTATAGAGGTGAACATGGGTGACGAACCACGTTGCTTCGACCAGACTGAGAATCTCTTCCACTTGGCCAGGTAGGTAGCTCTAGTGGAGGGCTTTCTACTGCCAAGGAGGAATTGTCTGACCGGGTCCAAACAGGAAAGTTCCAGTGGGTTCAGCCATGGAGCTTCCATGCTGTGAGGTGTAGCAACTCGAGGTTCGGGTGCTGGAGATGACTGTGATCCTGGGTCAATAAGTCCAGGAAGAGTGGAAAGGTGACTGGGGCTTCCACGGACATTTCCAGGAGCAATGTGTATCAGTGCTGGCGAGGCCAAGCTGGAGTTATCAATATCACCAAAGCCTGTTCCCTCAGGTTTAGAGAAACTCCAGAGTGAGGGGAAAATGAAATGCTTGATGTTTTTCGTAGAGGGTCCTCAGTATGATCCTTTCCCAGAAGTTGTAAGTAATAACTGTTAAAAACAGATAGAAACACCTCAAGATAGAAATTGTATAAGATATTTTAAAATTCCTGTAGATGGCTTTGTAAGCCATAGCGCTGAAGTTGACTCATAGGACCACAAAAGTTAGAGATAGAAAAGACCTATTTGCCCTAACAGGGTGGGATTGCTCCTTATATTCCAGTACGTATTTTGCAGTGCTTTGTTCAATCTGGCTTTCAATGTCTCAAGCCAGGGGTTTCCCCCCAAACTTTCCTTGGAAGTGAATCTTGCAACCTTAGCAGCTGGACTTGCTTTAGGTTTCGTTTATGATTTACCCTGAGTATATTTCTTGCACTAGTTTGTAGCCAATTAGTTCATCTTATCATTGAATTGTGTTAGTGTTGTAGTCAATTCACATGTTATTTCATATGTAATCAATGGGTGATGAACAGCTAAGTAGGATAGGATCAGAGGAGTAGAAGACTGACAAGTATTTAGGAGTGACAAGTGTGTATTAAGGATATAAATAAAGTAAGGCAGTAATGCAAGGCCTACAGGCTCCGGCCTGTAAGATTTTATCTTAGTCACACTAGGCCGCAGGCTTAAGGAGTCTTGACATGAGTGGGTGGCCTCAGACTGATCCTGTGCCAATAAGACCATTAGGTTACTGTAAAAGATGTGCCAATAGGTGATGTTAAGGAAAAATAGAGCTCAGTAGACTGCAAGACACCTGATTGTAACATCACAGAAAGTTCTGTCTGCAGGAAACAAGCTATAGAAAGTAGGGCATGGAAGTACAGATAAGGAAAAAGAGGTTGGAACCCTCATGTACATGGATAAGATGCTACACATGGTCGGAACACCAATTTAAAGAGGTTCCCTTGTTGGGTAAAAGTGGGAAGACCCCAGCAGGAACCACCACTCTATCAGTGACCACCTGTTGAGAAAACCACCAGACTCTATAATATCTTTGGGGACCGGAGTATGACTATGCCATTGGCTATTGCTTGGGTTCGCTCAGGCTGCGTATTTTTGTATGTGAGTGTAACACATACGTTATAATATAAACAAGACTGTTTACTTGTAACTGTGTTTGTGGTCACTGTATTCATTCTTTGAGTGCTCCTTTCACCCTATTAATCTAAAAATCTCTGGCCACACAGGAGCCGAACTCACAGCGAGATAACAGAACTATCAATCCATTCAATTTAAAATAAAGGCTACAAGTTTAAGTTTAGGATCAGGTTTATAAATGGAGCTGGGCTAGCCCAACTAGAAAGCCCTGCTGGAAAAGTCACATGAGGGAGTAGACAGTGTGTATTAGCATAAGGCGCTCAAAAACGCAGCTGCTTTAAGAACCTTCTGTGCTTGTATTCAAGCTTTTTTTTTTTTTTTTTTTTTTGTGGTCCATGTGACATATTCTGAAGGATCCCTGAAATATTAAAATAAACAGAATGCTTGACTTGCAGAACCTGTCTGCTAAGCCAGGAATGACATTTCTTGTTGCAGTTTCAAACCGTCATCCAGAGACTTTTAAAACATTGATACCCCCCCCCCCTTCCCCCGAGAGCTTTCAACCAAAACAACAGTCCTGCACTCCCATCCCATCCCAGAAAGCACAAGTATTCCAGAACCTGCTCGCCTTCGGTCCCCCTTACTTTTACTGCTACACCTGGCAGTAGTTTTGAAAACAATTTCATTTTTAAAAATTACTTCTGATATGGTTGATTTTAAGGACTAGCAAGCCCCTGTGTGCCATATGGGGGGGGGGGGGGGAATGGTAGCATTATCGATAAATTAAAAGAAATATTAATAAAATGAAATCCAAAGTCCATTTCCTTTTAACTCTCCCCACCTCATGCCTTCAGTTCTTTCAACTAAATGGCCATGTCTCCTCTGGTAGATTACTACTGAAACAGAGACTAAAATCTTTGGGGGGAAAGGGGGAGTGCGACATCGCATGACAAAGAGGAACCTCTTTTAAAATAAAACAGTTCCAAAGAGAATTGTTGTTATTAACTGTAGTGCAGTAACAACTGAGATCAGGGCCCTGTTGAGCTCAGCACTCTACATGGAAAGACAGCCCATGCCCCACAGAGCTCAAGCCTGAATGGACAGGGCAGAAAGGGTGAGAGAATGGCATGCCACGTACAAGTAGAAGATTGCCTACTGAGGCACAGGGAGATTGAGTGATCTACCCAAGGTGACATGGGAAACTCTGTGGCAGAGACAGGAGCCAAAGCCAGATCTGAATGGAAGCAGGATTTGTCCCTGTGTGAACATTGATACACTTTGTCACAGTTTTCAGGGCAACTGCACCTGTATTCCCCCTTGGTGGTCCAGCCAGGGCATCCACTCTAAACTCCTGTCTCCTTATCAGTCACCTTTCTTGGGTGGAGATTCATCTCTCTCCCCCATCCTGTCTGCATTTTTTCCAGGCTGCACAGTTCTCTACCTACTCTGAGTTTCCCCTCTTTCTCCTCAGAGGCTCTAAACAGCGTCATTGCCCACAGTTGTGAGGACTCACACAGCTTTTCCTAAGTAAGCACATTTATTTTTAAAGTAAAAGCATTATGGATAAAACATATTAAAACAACAAAATAAACTACACACATGTTTACCAGAGATCACCCCAACTCCAACGAGGGCTCTGGGAAGAGTCAGTCTTTCAAACCCCACACAGGGGTTTTTCTGGGCTTACGAGCTCATAACGCCTTTTGCTCAGAGCAAGAACACCCAGGAATTGGACAGTCCCTCCTTCATACAGTTTGAGCCTCCAATCTTGTCCTCATGTAACAGGTGATCAGCAGACAAAGGCCCCTTCATCAGGGTGAAGCTTCAAAAGGCTGAGTTCTTGCATAACTGGAGGGGTACATTTGCATGCACTTCCCCCTAGAGATTTCCTGGGAAAACCCCTTAACTTTAAAAGTTCATTCTTGTCTTGGCCCATTGATTCCAATAGTCCTTTGAAGCTCACAACACTTCCCCGAGTTTATATTAGTCATCTCACCCCCTAGAGACATTACACACAACCCCACAGTAATCCATGAACAGTTGCATTTTAAGACAGTGAATGCCTAAGATACTTAAAACTTAATTCAGTAAGGTTTATGCAGGATATTGGCAGAAATTGCTGTATCTGTCACAGACCTAGATGTCTTTACCTGTAATAATCTTATGAGAAGATACCTACTAAGCAAACAGAAATAGAGAACATTCCTTGCGAGGGCGCAAGATTTATAATACAGCTGAGAAATAGAAAGCTTTCTTTACTCCCTTATTCACTGTGTGTGATGCTCGATGCTGAATAAATAGATGGAAACTCACAGGAAAGGATACTGCTAGTAATGTATGGATATTTAAATGGGATCATGTGGTTATTAATGCTATGTAGGGTTTTCAGGGGAGGATATTTTATTTAAACTAAAAAAAAAAAAAAGACCCTTACCAGCTCTGATCTGCTTCCAAATTCTTTCTTTCAAATGGAATGGCCCTTTTTTTCGTTTTATTAATATCTCTGGATGCACTATATATATATATATATATATATATATATATATATATATATAGGTGGAATTTTAACTTGAGGAAAAATAACCCAATCCAGATCTAGCTCAGAATTTCCTGATCAGCAATTTTTCTGACAAGACCAGTCCCACTCTCTTTTGACAGTGCTGCTGACAGTGCTGCCTGGAGGGATGGAGGACAGCCAGGCTCCAGAGTCAACAGTTTCAAAAGTGGCTGCTGATTTTGGGTGCCCAATGTGAGAGGCCACCATTGTGCTACTGGAAACACATTGCCTCAGGGTGGTACATCTGAAACTGGGTACCCAATAACTGAAACAACCCCAAATCAGCCGCCCCTTTTGCAGATGTGGCTGCATGTGTCTAAAGAGAAACTCCTAGCCCAGAACGAGAAGACAGTCCCTTTAATTTAAGGCCTGCTGTCCTCTGCTCTGCCTTTACCTCCCCCCACCACACACACACACACCTTTTGAGACCTGGGAAATAGCTTGCAATAAAATGTTATCACATAAGGGGTCTGTTGTTTTACATTTTTGCTTTAGTCTTTGGCAGTTCAGCCTCTCAATATTTTTGCTGAAACAACATCTTGTGCAAACCCCAAGCCCCATGGGGATATAAAACCCCATGTAATTCATGGACCTGGCCATTAAAATAAGAGTCATACCCCTGGTCTGCACTAGGACTTTAGGTCGAACTTAGCAGCATTAAATCGATGTAAACCTGCACCCGTCCACACGATGAAGCCCTTTATTTTGACTTAAAGGGCTCTTAAAATCAATTTCCTTACTCCACCCCTGACAAGTGGATTAGCGCTTAAATCAGCCTTGCCGGGTCGAATTTGGGGTACTGTGGACACAATTCAATGGTATTGGCCTCCGGGAGCTATCCCAGAGTGCTCCATTGTGACCGCTCTGGACAGCACTCTCAACTCAGATGCACTGGCCAGGTAGACAGGAAAAGAACCGCAAACTTTTAAATCTCATTTCCTGTTTGGCCAGCGTGGCAAGCTGCAGGTGACCATGCTGAGCTCATCAGCAGAGGTGACCATGATGGAGTCCCAGAATCGCAAAAGAGCTCTAGCATGGACTGAACGGGAGGTACGGGATCTGATCGCTGTATGGGGAGAGGAATCCGTGCTATCAGAACTCCGTTCCAGTTTTCGAAATGCCAAAACCTTTGTCAAAATCTCCCAGGGCATGAAGGACAGAGGCCGAAGCAGTGCCGTGTGAAACTTAAGGAGCTGAGGCAAGCCTACCAGAAAACCAGAGAGGCGAACGGCCGCTCTGGGTCAGAGCCCCAAACATGCCGCTTCTATGATGAGCTGCATGCCATTTTAGGGGGTTCAGCCACCAGTACCCCAGCCGTGTTGTCTGACTCCTTCAATGGAGATGGAGGCAACATGGAAGCAGGTTTTGGGGACGAAGAAGAAGAAGAAGATGAAGATGATGATGATGATGATGATGAGGTTGTAGATAGCTCACAGCAAGCAAGCGGAGAAACCGGTTTTCCCGACAGCCAGGAACTGTTTCTCACCCTGGACCTGGAGCCAGTACCCCCCGAACCCACCCAAGGCTGCTTCCTGGACCCGGCAGGTGGAGAAGGGACCTCCGGTGAGTGTACCTTTTAAAATACTATACATGGTTTAAAAGCAAGCATGTGAAAGGATTACTTTGCCCTGGCATTCGCGGCTCTCCTGGATGTACTCCCAAGGCCTTTGCAAAAGGTTTCTGGGCAGGGCAGCCTTATTGCGTCCTCCATGGTAGGACACTTTACCACTCCAGGCCAGTAACACGTACTCGGGAATCATTGTACAACAAAGCATTGCAGTGTATGTTTGTTGGCGTTCAAACAACATCCGTTCTTTATTTCTCTGTGTTATCCTCAGGAGAGTGAGATATCATTCATGGTCACCTGGTTGAAATAGGGTGCTTTTCTTCAGGGGACACTCAGAGGAGCCCGTTCCTGCTGGGCTGCTTACCTGTGGCTGAACAGAAATGTTCCCCGCTGTTAGCCATGGGGAGGGGGGAGGGTTGAGGGGGTAGCCACATGGTGGGGGGAGGCAAAATGCGACCTTGTAATGAAAGCACATGTGCTATGTATGTAACGTTAACAGCAAGGTTTACCCTGAAAGAGTGTAGCCACTGTTTTATAAAATGTGTCTTTTTAAATACTGCTGTCCCTTTTTTTTTCTCCACCAGCTGCATGTGTTTCAATGATCACAGGATCTTCTCTTTCCCAGAGGCTAGTGAAGATTAGAAAGAAAAAAAAACGCACTTGTGATGAAATGTTCTCTGAGCTCATGCTGTCCTCCCACACTGACAGAGCACAGACGAATGCGTGGAGGCAAATAATGTCAGAGTGCAGGAAAGCACAAAATGACCGGGAGGAGAGGTGGCGGGCTGAAGAGAGTAAGTGGTGGGCTGAAGACAGGGCTGAAGCTCAAATGTGGCGGCAGCGTGATGAGAGGAGGCAGGATTCAATGCTGAGGCTGCTGGAGGACCAAACCAGTATGCTCCAGTGTATGGCTGAGCTGCAGCAAAGGCAGCTGGAGCACAGACTGCCACTACAGCCCCTGTGTAACCAACCGCCCTCCTCCCCAAGTTCCATAGCCTCCACACCCAGACACCCAAGAACGCGGTGGGGGGGCCACCGGCCAACCAGCCACTCCGCCACAGAGGATTGCCCAAAAGAAAGAAGGCTGGCATTCAATACATTTTAAAGTTGTAAACTTTTAAAGTGCTGTGTGGCATTTTCCTTCCCTCCTCCACCACCCCTCCTGGGCTACCTTGGTAGTCATCCCTCTATTTGTATGATGAATGGATAAAGAATGCATGAATGTGAAGCAACAATGACTTTATTGCCTCTGCAAGCAATGATTAAAGGGAGGAGGGGAGGGTGGTTAGCTTGCAGGGAAGTAGAGTGAACCAAGGGGCGGGGGGTTTCATCAAAGAGAAACAAAGAGAACTTTCACACCGTAGCCTGGCCAGTCATGAAACTGGTTTTCAAAGCTTCTCTGATGCGTACCACTCCCTCCTGTGCTCTTCTAACCACCCTGGTGTCTGGCTGCGCGTAATCAGCAGACAGGCGATTTGCCTCAACCTCCCACCCTGCCATAAACATCTCCCCCTTACTCTCACAGATATTGTGCAGCACACAGCAAGCAGTAATAACAGTGGGAATATTGGTTTCGCTGAGGTCTAAGTGAGTCAGTAAACTGCGCCAGCGCGCCTTTAAACATCCAAATGCACATTCTACCACCATTCTGCACTTGCTCAGCCTGTAGTTGAACAGCTCCTGACTACTGTCCAGGCTGCCTGTGTACGGCTTCATGAGCCATGGCATTAAGGGGTAGTTTGGGTCCCCAAGGATACATATAGGCATTTCAACGTCCCCAACAGTTATTTTCTGGTCTGGGAATAAAGTCCCTTCCTGCAGCTTTTGAAACAGACCAGAGTTCCTGAAGATGCGAGCGTCATGTACCTTTCCCGGCCATCCCACGTTGATGTTGGTGAAACGTCCCTGGTGATCCACCAGAGCTTGCAGCACTATTGAAAAGTACCCCTTGCGGTTTATGTACTCGCTGGCTTGGTGCTCCGGTGCCAAGATAGGGATATGGGATTCCCCACCACAGTTAGGGAATCCCATTGCAGCAAAGCCATCCACTATGACCTGCACATTTCCCAGGGTCACTACCCTTGATATCAGCAGATCTTTGATTGAGTGGGCTACTTGCATCACAGCAGCCCCAACAGTAGATTTGCCCACTCCAAATTGATTCCCAACTGACCGGTAGCTGTCTGGCGTTGCAAGCTTCCACAGGGCTATCGCCACTCGCTTCTCAACTGTGAGGGCTGCTCTCATCTTGGTATTCATGCGCTTCAGGGCAGGGGAAAGCAAGTCACAAAGTTCCATGAAAGTGCCCCTACGCATGCGAAAGTTTCGCAGCCACTGGGAATCGTCCCAGACCTGCAACACTATGCGGTCCCACCAGTCTGTGCTTGTTTCCCAAGCCCAGAATCAGCGTTCCACAGCATGAACCTGCCCCATTAGCACCATGATGCATGCATTGGCAGGGCCCGTGCTTTCAGAGAAATCTGTGTCCATGTCCTCATCACTCACGTGACCGCGCTGACGTCGCCTCCTCTCCCGGTATCGCTTTGCCAGGTTCTGGTGCTGCATATACTGCTGGATAATGGTGTGGTGTTTAATGTGCTCCTAATTGCCAAAGTGAGCTGAGCGGCCTCCATGCTTGCCTTGGTATGGCATCCGCACAGAAAAAAGGCGCGGAACGATTGTCTGCCGTTGCTCTGACGGAGGGAGGGGTGACTGACGACATGGCTTACAGGGTTGGCTTCAGGGAGCTAAAATCAACAAAAGGGGTGGCTTTACATCAAGGAGTATTTCAGGCAGGACTTCACGGAGGGTTCCAATAAGAAATGGTACACCTAAGTTATTGTTCTTATTGGAACAATGAGGTTAGTCTGGCCTCTGATTGATACATGGCTAGATTTACCTTGCTGCACCTTCTCTGCGGGTGACTGCAGTGTGACCTAGAGGAATGAGTCCCCTAGACAGGGGAGTGGGGGAAGCAAATGAGTACAAAACAAATCTGGTCTATTTCTTGTTTTCATCCACTCCATCTATCTTTTACATCTTTGGCTGGCAGCAGACAGTGCAGAAGGACTGCATGCCATCCACATCTCATAGCTGCTCGGCAGAAGATGGTACAGTACGACTGCTAGCAGTCCGTATCGCCTGCCCGCTCACCATAAGACGGTTCAATAGGACTGACTGCAGGACTAAAGAGAATGACCTGGTCAAGTCACTCCAAACTTAGTCCCTGCGCCCATGTCTGTCCAGGCGCTCCCGGCCGACGCGGCCAGGAGCACCTCGGACATGATGATGACGGCTACCAGTCGTATTGAATCGTCTGCTGCCAGAAGGCAATGGGTTGCTGCTACTGTGTAGCAATGCAGTACCGTGTCTGCCAGCACCCAGGAGACATACTGTGACGGTTACCTGAGCAGGCTCCATGCTTGCCGTGGTATGGCGTCTGCATAGGTAACTCAGGAAAAAAGGCGCGAAACAATTGTCTGCCCTTTCTTTCACGGAGGGAGGGAGGGAACGGGGGCCTGACGATATGTACCCAGAACCACCTGCGACAATGTTTTAGCCCCATCAGGCATTGGGATCTCAACCCAGAATTCCAATGGGCAGCGGAGACTGCGGGAACTGTGGGATAGCCACCCACAGTGCAACACTCCGGAAGTCGACGCTTGCCTCGGTACTGTGGAAGCACTCCGCAGAGTTACGGCACTTAATGCACTTAGAGCATTTTCTGTGGGGACACACACACTCGAATATATAAAACCGATTTCTAAAAAACCGACTTCTATAAATTCGACCTGATTTCGTAGTGTAGACATACCCACAGTGACCAAGTCCCTTCAAGCTGGTGAACAGGGCTCATTTTCTGCACCCAAGGGTCCATCTCTGTGTATATCCTTTTTCTGCAAATTCAACTTGTGAAAGAGCCTTTAATAAAAAGAATGGCAAAGCCCAGACGATGGCCCACTGGCGCTGATCTCTGGGGTGTGTCGATACAGCCATAGGAGATAGAGAAGCTAATATTTAAGGGGAAAGAAAAACAGCAAAAAATGGAAAAGAAAGCTCTCTCACTTTATATCCTATCGCTTCAGACTGGGGAATAAAATGGTGGCCAAGCTGTCATTTCCACACAAAGCCATTGTGAATGCTCTTGTATGGGTTTGAGGGAGGTCAGAGGAGAGGTGAAATACAGAGCCCTTTCCCTCTTATCCACCTGCTTACGGGGACAGCCAGAATGCTGCTGATTACATTCCCTGTGTGAAAGTGTCTTGAGACACTCATGATCCCAAATGGAACAGAGTTGGGCAGGGTGGTACTATGGCCAAGGCCCAGTCTTGGCCTCCTTTCTTACCCCACTGGAGATTGCTTACTACCACTAGAGGGCAGTGTGATTCATGCTGCTTCTCAATTGCAGGCTCCCTACATGCTCCTTCCTCTCAGCATTAGCACATTGTTGCACTCCCCAGCTCCTCCCCCCTATATATAAACAGTGGGTAGGACAGGAGCCAGGTGGTGCCATGAGCAGGTTGAGAGCCTGCCAGTAGTGCTGCTGGTATGGAAGGGGGCAGCTCCTGGTATTTTGGGGCAGTCAACGCTCAGAGGAAGGTTCACAGGGTATTTTTGTGGAAAGTGTGTAGGGAAACAAACACTGGCAAAGACAGCACGGAAATGCAATGTATCTTAAAATGTGGCATGTGGCTGTGAGCTCACTCTCACCTTGACAAAAATTTTGGTTTGGCTGGCATGAATCCATCCAACACAATCAGCATGACAGAAAGGGGGTAAAGGCGGAGTAGAGCCTGCATTTGATCCAAGGGTCCATTACTGCTTGCTATTCCAATACAATGCCTTATAAGACCAGACTTTAAAAGCAGCACTTAAAAACCCTTTGTATTCTCAAAAGGTGCCAGATAAATCTAGCATGACAGATAGAAGGCTAGTGGATTGGAGCCACCCAAATGGCTTATTTGGAGAAAGGAAAGACACCAAGCCCCAGAGAGAAAGTTTGAGTCACTTCCAAATGCTCTGGTCCTTACCATGGTGTCAGAGAAGAGCAGGGCTGATTGGTTGATGGAAATACAGTGTGGTAAACAAACCACACCAGCCATCCCCACCGAGTCGGCCCTTCAGATTCGGACAGATCCCTGCTTGGCAAGTGCTCTGGCACCTGGAAGTGTTTCCGTTTCTTCTTCCCCACTGACACTTCATATTTGTCTTACAAGTCTTAACAGGAGCCCTTATTTTAATTTTTAAAATAAGAGTGTGTCGCCAGCCAGTTTTTCCTACAGCAAGTCTGGCTCTACTTCAAATTGTGTTGAGCTCACTGAACACAGACGCTTGTTGCCTGGAGATGAAACTCAAAGAGGCTGCTGAGACATGGGACCAATTCTGACCTGGTGTAAGGGGCTGGGACTCTGCTGAAATCAATGGAGTTGCACCTTCTTTGGGCCCATTTTCTTCAGGTTTCTCTAACATTTAACTCCCTTGAAATCTAGAAGTCAGGGGTATAATCTTTGATCCAATGAAGTCTATGGCAAAACCACCACTGACATCGGCGTGGCCAAGATTTGACCCTCAGGTCTTCAGGTGAACATGTCATGGCGAGATGTAGAAAAAAAAGTATTGATGGAGATGGTTCCCAGATTTGTGAACCTCAGAAAAGGTACAGTTAGAATTTGGAGCAAAGTCTTGTGTCTATTCTTATTGTTTCAGAACTAGTTTGTTTGCCCATCCCCGCATGTGGCATATACTAGCCTTACATTAGAAGCACTAGCGAGACAAAACGAATGAGGTACTATCTTTTATTGGAACAGCTTCTGTTGGTGAGAGAGATGAACTTTTGAGTCACACAGATTTCTGAAGATCTGGGAAAGGGACTCCTGGGGACCCACTACAGGCACCAGAAAGCTTTGAGAAAGGTGCACATCTACAATGCTGCATAATCATTCCCTACATTCCCCACTGGAGTGCCAGTAAGAAATTGACCATGTCATTTGTGGAATGAGACCAAGGAACCCGCACACACATACACACACTCTGCCAGGAGTAAAGTGAGAAGAGAATTGGACTGGATCCTAATAGTATAGCTGAATTGGAACCGAAACCCTGGATCTGAAACCTTCTGCACGTTGAGGAGATTGGTATTCAGATCTGAATCGGGTGACTGACCTGTCCAAATCCCTGAAGACACCTAAATTAGGAAAGCTCAGCTCAGGATCCATGTTTCACAAATGGCTTCACAGTAATTCCATGTGGAGCTGACAGAAACACGGATGCCTGCAGCAAGAGCTATATTGGAGGGGAAAGGTAGCAATCTTCTTTTCAAGAGTTGATTGTAAAAAATGCTTTTGACAGCTGCTGCTTGGTGGGCTTCCAGGAACAACTGCAGCTCTAACAAGTTCCCAGCCTGTAAAGCTCAATATCTTTCCTGAGATTGGAAGCCAACTCTCCCTTTGTTGGACTGGTGATGCCTGAGCCAGCACATCACAGCGAAGGCACTGACTGGCTTCCCATGCCCACCTGCATGGATCCTGTGGCTAACATCCTCTAGGCATGCCCTGATGTTTCGCAGAGGCCTCGCTGCAGAAGTGTAAATGGCACATGAAAGGCCTATGAAGAGAATCTGTCATTTGGCCTCCCCCAGTCTATCCCATCAGTATGCAGCAACATGCTCGGTGTGAGAAATTTGTTCTTGGCACCAGGCCAACACCCAAACAGACAAAGAAATAATGTTTACCCCTAGGTCCTTTCTGACAAACAATAAAAAAGCAATCGAGTCATGAAAGATTACACATCAGCGAAAATACTGCCCCTCCCTGCCAATTCCTGTAGAAATAGGCAAAGCTGCCCTCTATACTCAACTACAGCTGCTGCTAAAACGCTCAAGGAAAATAATCATTTACATGGAATCTTTCTATTAGCCAATGCCATTAATATTCTTGCTAAGGTTTTATTGTGACAATCTGGTTTGTGGGGAGAAACAAACTGTTTGCTTTGTTTGAACGTACAGTTGCACAGAGGAGTTTGAGGCAGAGGTGAATTGCCTAACAATGGTGTTGCGTGGTCACCCCGGCTTGCAAGCAGAGGCATGGCCTACTTTAGGTGTGTGAACAATCCAGTTCAGGTTTTCCTGCTGCTTCTTATTCCATTCACGCCTCCTACTCAAAAAAAGATTGAGGAAACTCTGACCCTATTGGACAGTCTGGTAGATCCGAGAGCAAACTTGTTTCACTTGAACTAGTAAGGTCCTAACTAAGTCACTGACTGGATTCTTGTATCCACCGGAATAGATTCTGATGACAGCAGGTTGAATAATACAAAAGACAATTTGTGAATATTTCCGTTAATAAATGTGACAAGTTTTTTCCATTGCTATTGCGGGGGGGGGGAAGAAGGAAGGTCATGTAGTTTGTTGTTTGCTAGTATTTGGACAGTCATTGGTTTATTATCTGTAAATTTGTATCAGTAATTCATTATTGGTTATACTCATCTTTGAAATATCACCAATCAGGGAACAAAAATAATGTCATGTGACCAATTGGCACACTCTAAATGACACACAGTCCAAGCAAACAGTTTGTAAACAATCCATAGGGTGAAATTTCTCTGGATAAACTACTTGGCCAGACTCATGAATAATGAACACATTAGTTTGCAAACATGCAAAAGGGTTAAACTTCCAACAAAGGCTGGTCCTGATTCTCTAATGTTACACCCTTTGCATAGACTCATGAAAAGTGGGAGTAAAGTAGTACTTAATCAGAATTCTCCATTCACAATGGTGGCGACATTTCACATGCACTGTGTATATGTTTAAATCATGGCACAAGCTGCGATGCAATGGAAAATCAGGCCCACTAGCTGTAATTCTGACTTCAGTTTTTAACCTGTAGTGCTCAGTTTTATCTACCTCTATTGCACTGTGTTCTGGAGATCTGTGACACACACAAAATTATGGTAGTGTTTACAGAAGATATGCACAATTTTTCTTGCTTTATCCACACATAGGAAGGCAGGGACAAGGAAATATGGGCCTCCACTAACTGGTGGCTACAAGACACACTACTTAGGAATTCACTTACGACAAATTTGAAAAGGGGAATGTCTCTCAAATGCTCAAATCCTGCCATAGTTGCAAGCAATTCTCCTCTTTCTGAAAACTGGTTGCTGCCGAGGAAAGCTTGGGACAGCTCCTATTGGCTTGGCCGATGTGAGATTTCCCTTTGCGATTTTGAAAATTGGATTCTCATGTTGCACTGGCAATTTTAAGAGTGCAAATATTTGTGGTTCCCATGGATGCCATTCACAGGCATCCTTACTTGACTGCACCCATAGACCAGATAGTGAGACATACAGATGACAATTGAGTCTACAGGTATTGGCACTCCACAACTGTGAGTACAGAGTGGGAGAACATTAGAAAATATAAAATAGAGAAGACTAAAAATAAAATCCAACGGTTGGAAGCTGAAGTCAGACAAATTCAGAGTTTGAGAATGAAACCCTGGTGTTATTGAAGTCAATGGGAGGGACTTGTATACTAGGGATGAGGTAGTGCCCCTTGCACCCATCACAGCTCTGTGTAAATGCTAAGTATTATTATAAGATCCTGGAGAAGGAAACGACCTATCCTGGAAGTCAGTACAGTGGAGAGCACCCCATAATGCTCCCTCTTCAGAGTTAAGAGCTCATTTAGATCCTGATTCATCTAAGTCTTAAGAATAAAAGCACTTCAATGGGACCTAAGTATGCCAAGCTCAATGGAGCTTAAGTGCTTAGCTGAACTGGGGCCAGAGTACCTTTGTGTTGTTATAATAACCACTTCCAACTAAACTGGTTAAGAGGGGAAGTGAAAATAGCAACTGAAAATAAATAAAAAATTATATATTTATATATATATATAAACGTGGGAAAGTAGATAGCTGTGAATACAAATCAATGGTTAGGAAATGCAGACAACTGATAAAGGAAGCTAAAGTATCAATGAAAAGTCTATGGCCCATGGGATTAAGGACAATAAAAAGGGATTATTTAAATATATCAGGAACAACAAAACCGTTACATTGATATAGGTCTGATACTAGATAAAGATGGTAAAATTGTCAATCATGATGCAGAAAAGGCAGCAATAGTCAATAAATATTTTGATTTTGTACTGGGAAAAAAGCAGAATGATGTATTAATATCTAATATGATGAGGAAACACTTTCTATTCAATCTACAGAAAATATTAAACAACTATTAAAATTAAATATTTTTAAATCAGCAGAATTGGGAGCTCTTGAACCAGTACTGCCGATTTTTGACAGATTTTGAAATACTAGGGAATTGCTGGCGTACTGGATAAAAGCTCATAGTGTGCCAATATTTTAAAGGGGTAAACAGAATGACCTGGGTAATTATAAGCCAGGTAGCCTGATACTGGTCCCAGGAAAAATCATAGAAAAGCTGATATAGGATGCAATAAGTAAAGAATTAAAAAATGGTAGCATAATTAATATGAATCAACATGTTTTTATGAAAAATACCTCAAACAAACTTGATATTGCTGTTTGATGGGATTACAAATTTTGTTGAAAACAATAACTGTGTTGACATAAGTATACTTCTGTAAGACATTTGATTCAGAACTGCAGGACACTGTAATACAAAAACTAACAACTATGCAAAATCAATGCCACTTATTTTAAATGGATTAAAAACAGGTTAACTGATAATAATCAAAAAGTAATTTTAAATGGGGAATTATCATCCAATCGGGGAGTTTCTAATGTGGTCTTGCAGGAAATCTGTTCTCGGCCCATGGCTATTCAATATCCTAACAGTGCTCTGGAGGCAAATCTAAAATCATTGTCGGTGAAATTCGCAAATGACATGAAACTTGGTGGTGTGATAAACAATGACAAAGACAAGTCAGTTATACAGAGTGATCTGGATTGGAAAAGTGGGTTTATTAGAACAACATACATTTTAGTAAAGCCAAATACAAGGTCACCCATCTAGGAACAAAGAAGGTAGGTCACCCTTACAAGATGAGAGTTGTTATTCTGGAAAGTAGTAAGACTGAAAAGGACGTAAGAGTCACCACGGTAGATAATCAGTTGAACGTGAGCTCCCAGCACAATTCTGTAGCTAAGAGGACAAACATGATCCTTGGATGCATATGCAGGGGAATAGCAGATAGGACTTGGGAGGTGAAATTATCTCTGTATATGGCATTACTGAGCTCACTGCTGGAATACTGTGTCCAGTTCTGGTGTCCACACTTGAAAAAAGTTGTTGAAAAATTGGAAAGATTCAGAAAAGAGCTACAAGAATGAGTCAAGGCCTGAAAAATATGCCTTATGGTGAGAGTTAAGAAGCTTAATCTATTTTGTTTATCCAAGAAAAGCTTAAGAGGTGACTTTATCACAAGTTTGTAAAGTACCTACGGGGAAAAAGATTTCTGATAGCAGATAGCCCTTTAACCTGTCAGAAAAAATTGTAATGAAATCCAATGGTTGGAAGTTGAAGCAAGACAAATTCAGAATAGAAACTAGGTGAAGGTAATTAACCACTGGAACTACCTACCTAAGGATGTGATGGATTCTCCATCCCTTGTGTTCTTTAAAGTAAGTCTGGATGTTTTTCTAAAAGCTCTGCTATCACTCCAACAGAAGTTATGGGCTTGATACAGAAATTACTGGTGGAAGTTCAGTTCTTTGTGTTATGTAGGAAGTCAGTCTAAATTGTCATAATTAGAGCTGGTTAGAGACATTTGCCAGAACCACATTCCATTGAAATATGCAACTCTGTCAAAATTGCAATGCTTCACAAAATCAGCTCAGTTTCCCCAGAATTTTGTCTGAGAAAACAAAACAAAACAAAATTCTGGCAATGCCAAAACACCCTATTTTGACATTTTCTGAATGAAACATTTTGATTTTTTTCTTTTTGAACTGACTTTTCACTTCAAAATGTTTTTATTTTCTGTTACATTTTATATTACAATACAGTACAAAATAAAAACCCCACAAATTTTATCAAAACGAAGTTTCAAATGACCTGAAAAATTGTTTTCCCCCTTTGTGGAGAATGTTAAAAATGTCAGTTTTCATCCCTTTCAGAACAAATTTCAATTTCAGATTTTTGGAATCTCAAAACTCCTCCGAGAAATGGAAGTTCCAATGGAACTTCCAACGCAGCTCGAATCATATTGCTCTCTTCTGGCCTTGAAATCTATGAATCCTAAACCCAGAGTGGCATGCAGCTGAAATTTAACTGGCGATTGACTCCGTTTCTTTGCAGGCAAATTACTGGTTGTTTTTGGAGAGATGGAACTACTCACTTGGCACTGATGTCATGAATAGTTTCTCCTTGAACCCCTAAGAGGCCATGTGGGCTAGCAGCATGCAAAAAAGCAAGGGACTAAACCAGGAGCATCTTGGGTTCTAATCCCAGTTAAGCCGCTGCCTAACATTTTGAACCTGAGCAAGTCACTTGACCCCCTTGTGCCTCACTCAGCCCAGCTGTAAAACTGTGTAAAAAGAAGGACCTGGCTGAAAAACAGATGTTACATCTGAGCTGAGCTTTGCTGGGTAAATATACATTTCCCAAACCCAACTCGATGAAACACCTGCTGGGGAATCCAGGCTTGCGGTGGATGGAGACATTTGTGTATCCTATAAATTCACACTCTCTCCATGCAGATCCCTAGGGGGAGGGTGTGTGTGTGGGGGGGTCTCTCTTCCCCCATGTTTGATCTATCCTGAGGGTGACCAGAACAGGATCTCCAGTGGTGAAGCCCCAGTGTTCTCGCCAGCCAGTAATTTTAGTGTGTCTCAGGCTTTTCCGGAGCTTCTGCAAAGGGCCAGACCCTTTGCTGGTTTACAGCCTTTGCAGTCCTGTGGACGTAGAGTGGAAGTCAATGCCATGGCAGGTAGAAGCAGGCTAAGTCCATCCATGATTTGGCCCATAGAGCACACGTGAGTACTGTAGTCGGAAAGCCTTGTTTATTCATGTGCTCGTTTTTCTGGTTTGGTGAACAACACATGTCAATATTTAGTCATTACTGTGGGAACAGCAAAAAAAAAAGAAAGAGAGAAAGAATAGGAGAAAACACTATTTCAAGGCTGGTACCTCTCATTCATTTATTTGATTTCCATTTTGCGTATGTGTGCCAGGCTCTTTCGCACAGAAGGAAAACAGGAATTCAAAAAGGGAAGTGGCACCTAAATGTTGCCAGGAAATCCTGGAGAAGAATGGGAGCCAGATCTTCTGGGAATCCCATCAGCAGCCCTTGAGAAGAGCTGCTCAGACCCACTGCATCTGCAGGGCTGCTGTTTTTTCAACTCTTCCTTGTCAGGGTTTTTGAGGTGGCCAAACATCTCCATGTTGGAGCTGTGAGACTCTCCCGTTCTCTGCTGTCCTATACCATCGTGCCCCAAAGTTCATGGGTCAGAGAGTCCTCTTCTTAGCTGAAAAGAACTGCATGAGCCTTTGAAGCTCCTCAGTGTTACATGTTAATCGACTGAAAGCGTCGTTATTGGGGTGATAAAGGACTCCTTTCCTCCTACCAGTGCTCTTGCCAGTCTGGAGAAGGGTAGCTTAAGCAACTAGGACCAGAGTCTCCCATGTAGTATAATACCATGCACTAGGCCAGGCTTGAAACAATAGGACTTGGATTCTCCTCTCACTACAGAGAAGCCAAGAAGACTTAACTCATTCTTAATAAGTGAGCTCCTCCACCCCCATCATCCAATGCAGGGAGCAAGGATGGAGAGGAGCTAGAGTGCAATGTGATCCAGTGACCCTGGGCTGTCAGCATGGATCCTAGGGGACCATTTCAGGCAGGATAAGTTAGAGCAAGCCTGTGGCTGCTCTAACTTGAAGTAGGGGCTGATTTGCCCCTGGGTCAGAGAAAAAGCAAAGTTGACCTAGAGGATCCAACCCTTCACATTCACACAAAACATGCTATGGAAATACAGTAAATAATATTTTAAGGTTTATGCATCATAATACGTTTTCTAACATGTCTTATGAAACATTGTTAGAGAACGAACTATGAACTATGTTGCATTGACAGCTATCAAATACATATTAAAAGAATGTCTAAAATTTATGAGCAGGGCCTTCATTAAAAGTGTTGCCAACCATTTGCTGTACATTGGAAGCAAAGTAATGCGGGGGAAAACACCTTAAAAAAAAAAAAAGGACATGAGAAAATCCCCTCGGGTTTTTCATTTAATGAGTTATACGCAGTTCAAAAATCAAAATTCACTGCGTATTCCCTCCAAGGTCTGTTACTACCCATACACCAGTGAGCTAGGGAAAGCCCACTTTCTCTTTGTTCAGATTTTTAAACAGATGAGGTGTGTATCTGGTTCTGATTTAGAGAAAGTCCATTAATAACCACCATGAAGGTTAATTATTAGCAGTTGCATTAAACAAGCAGAAGGAGCCAATGTATACTGAATAATGATGTGCCTGCCTAGGTCTTGTAGAGTCCAATCCTGAATAGTCCCACTGAGACACACGGGAGTATTTACATTGTGAATAAGGATTGCAGGGTTAGCCCCATAGTACGTAGCGCTCTAGTTTATTAGTAGGAGATTAGCCCTCTGCCAGAAGGTCAGATTCCTGATGAAAGTCTGAAGGAAGATGGGCCTGTGGCCCTACCCCAGGCTTTGGCAGTGGTGTTTATGCACCACTTGGCTTCCTGATTGCAAAATGAAAATGATGCCATGTTGGCAGCAGGGAAGCCTTGGGGTTTTGTACCTTCTGATCTCTTCACAGGACTGCAAAGGGCAGAAAGTTTGAATTTATGCCAGAGAGACACCAGGGCTACCAGAGACTAAGCCAGCCCAATGGTACGTTTAGACTAAAAATACGACTCTGGTTTCAGACTAAGATTTTGGGGTAGTCACTCCTGATGTAAGATCTGAATCAGCCCACACAGAAGCAATACAAAGTAAAATGAAATATAATGAAATTCATTGTCCGTATATAGAGCCAAATCCTGATTCTGAGGGCTCAAATGGACACTCAGCTACATAAAATGCCAATATGAGCAGAGGATCTCCTATTCTGGAGCCCATGTTTGAAAACTGTACTCCCCTGGGAGTACTACCCTTTGGAAAAACACTTTTCTTCGCTCTCAAAGAGAAGTGGATTGAAGCCAAAAAATTCAGATAGGAATCCAAACTTCTCCAAAGTATACGGATGTCTAGAGCTGGGGTGTGGTTCTGTCTTTCTATCTAGGTACTTATCTAGTCCCAATCATCAAAGGATTTGACTCTTTATAGTGAATGGGGCAGATCACAAAGTTTGGACTCAGCTCTGGATGCAAGCTGCACCATCACTAAGGGTAGCATGCTTAGTTGAGGCCCATAGGAACATGGGAATAGCCAGATTGGATCAGACCTAAGGTCCATCTACTTCAGTATCCTGCCTCTGACAGTCACTAGTACCAAATGCTTAAGAGGAAGGTGTAAGAGCCCTGCAGGTGGCAGATGTGGTCCCCCATATAGGTCTCATCCTGATCTCTAATAGACACTAGCTTAGGACCTGAAGCACCTCTACTCTCGGGGTAGGTCTACACAGCAAAGGAAAACCTATGGCTGGCCCATGACTTGGGCTGCGGGGCTGTTTTATTGCGCTGTAGTCTTCTGGGACTGGACTGGAGCCTGAGCTCTGGGCCCCTCCCACCCCACGGGGTCATAGAATCATAGAATAACAGAGTTGGAAGGGACCTCTGGAGGCCATCTAGACCAACCCCCTGCCCAGATTAGGACCAATCCCAACTAAATCATCCCAGCCAGGGCTTTGTCAAGCCTGACCTTAAAACTTTTGAGGAAGGGGATTCCACCATCTCCCTAGGTAACGCATTCCAGTGTTTCACCACCCTCCTAGTGAAAAAGTTTTTCCTAATATCCAACCTAAATCTCCCCCACTGCAACTTGAGACCATTACTCCTTGTCCTGTCATCTGCTATCACTGAGAATAGTCTAGATCCATCCTCTTTGGATCCACCTTTCAGGTAGTTAAAAGCAGCTATCAAATCCCCCCTCATTCTTCTCTTCCATAGACTAAACAATCCCAGTTCCCTCAGCCTCTCCTCATAAGTCATGTGTTCCAGACCCCTAATCATTTTTGTTGCCTTTCGCTGGACTCTCTCCAATTTCTCCACATCCTTCTTGTAGTGTGGGGCCCAAAACTGGACACAGTACTCCAGATGAGGCCTCACCAATGTCGAATAGAGGGGAACAATCACGTCCCTCTATCTGCTGGTAATGCCCCTACTTATACACCCCAAAATGCCATTGGCCTTCTTGGCAACAAGGGCACACTGTTGACTCATATCCAGCTTCTCGTCACTGTCACCCCTAGGTCCTTCTCTGCAGAACTGCTGCCTAGCCATTCGGTCCCTAGTCTGTAGGGTGCATTGGATTCTTCCGTCGTAAGTGCAGGACTCTGCACTTGTCCTTGTTGAAGCTCATCAGATTTCTTTTGGCCCAATCCTCCAATTTGTCAAGGTCCCTCTGTATCCTATCCCTACCCTCCAGCGTATCTACCACTCCTCCCAGTTTAGTGTCATCCACAAACTTGCTGAGGGTGCAATCCACACCATCCTCCAGATCATTAATGAAGACATTGAACAAAACCGGCCCCAGGACCGACCCTTGGGGCACTCCGCTAGATACCAGCTGCCAACTAGACATGGAGCCATTGATCACTACCCGTTGAGCCTGACAATCTAGCCAACTTTCTACCCACCTTGTAGTGCATCCATCCAGCCCATACTTCTTTAACTTGCTGACAAGAATACTGTGGGAGACCGTGTCAAAAGCTTTGCTAAAGTCAAGGAATAACACGTCCACTGCTTTCCCTTCATCCACAGAACCAGTTATCTCATCATAGAAGGCAATTAGATTAGTCAGGCATGACTTTCCCTTGGTGAATCCATGCTGACTGTTCCTGATCACTTTCCTCTCGTCTAAGTGCTTCAGAATTGATTCCTTGAGGACATGCTCCATGATTTTTCCGGGGACTGAGGTGAGGCTGACCAGCCTGTAGTTCCCAGGATCCTCCTTCTTCCCTTTTTTAAAGATTGGCACTACATTAGCCTTTTTCCAGTCTTCCGGGACTTCCCCCGATCGCCATGAGTTTTCAAAGATAATGGCCAATGGCTCTGCAATCACATCCGCCAATTCCTTTAGCATTCTCGGATGCAGCGCATCCGGCCCCATGGACTTGTGCACGTCCAGTTTTTCTAAATAATGGGTTCCAAATGGGTCCTAGAACCCAGTCTCCAGCCTAAGCCTGTAAATCTACACAGCAATGAAACCACCCCTCAGCCCAAGCCCATGAACCCGAGTCAGCTGGCATGGGCCAGCCGTGGGGGTCTAGCTGTCATGTAGACATACCTTCAGAGGCCAAAGCACTTATCTGCCTGGCTAGGTTTTTAGCTGTTTATGGCTAAGTAGTCCAAAGCCCATGAAGTTCAATGTGTCAGGCTCATAATGCACACACAGAGTTGACCATCACCATATCTGAGAAAGTTATCAAGGTCCTGGACCAAATTCTGTTACTCCATTTGGCTCTTTTTTATGAATTAGAAGACTATGGACAGTGACTTTCATCTCCTTTGCAGCGTCTTCATATAGACCACTGGTATCTCGACTTTGGAAGGGTGAGTAACTTGTACCACCGTTGTGCTGTGAATGTTCAGTACACGCAGTCCTTTTTGAATTACAGGAAGTATGTAGGCTTATGAGATTATCAACCCATTATTAAGGTTTCAGAAAAATATAGAGTGGTTTCCGCTTTATCTGTTTACTCTGTGGCTGATAAAATATTAACATTTTTCAACCTCCAGTTAATAATCCCCATCCTCTTACTCCCAGACAATATGGGGTGTGTGCTAAGCTGATCACCCAAAATGGAGCTGTTTCTTTTGGCTACTGTCATGCAGGAAGCGGGGGAAAGTAAAGTTGTTTGCACAGGATTTAAACATTTGGGGAAAACAGAAATTAAAATGTGATGCTGAGGAAAACACTGGGCAAGTAGTAAAAGTGCTTTGCATGTGCGCAGCTGTTTCCTGGTCATTTCTTTTTTATGGCAAGGGCACTTGGTTTACAGGAAATTCCAGTTCCCGTACAATGCCAGTCGCTCCAGGAGCTGGGCTCCAGAGTGAACTGCATTGATCTCCTTTGCGCAAGCTGCGGTGATAGCGATTTCATCACTCACGCTCCCTTCGGCTGCGGGGAGTCTGTTCTCATTCCCTCCAAAACGGGCTGCAGGAAATGGTAGTAAACTCACCTCCCTCTGTTTTCTCATTGGGATTCGATTTCTCACCGTCAGGTTTCAGGTGGCCCGTCCGAATTAAAGATGGGCCCAAATCGCACTTAGATTGTAAACTCTTGGGGGCAGGGCCTGTGTTTGTATAGTACCTAGCAAAATGGGGCCATGACTGAGGCTCCTAGCCACTAAGTAACAGTAATGAACCAAACCTCCAGATCCACAACTTGTCTTGTCATCGGGTTAACTGGGCAGTGAGGACGGAGAGCTGGAAACGGACACAGATGAGGGTCTATATCTACCTGGTTTCAGAGTAGCAGCCGTGTTAGTCTGTATTCGCAAAAAGAAAAGGAAGACTTGTGGCACCTTAGAGACTAACCAATTTATTTGAGCATAAGCTTTCGTGAGCTACAGCTCACTTCATCGGATGCATAAAGTGGAAAATACAGTGAGGAGATTTATATACACACAGACCATGCAAAAATGGATGTTTACATACACATTGTAAGGAGAGTGATCACTTAAGATGAGCTATTACCAGCAGGAGAGTGGGGTGGGGGGAGAGAAAACCTTTTGAAGTGATAATCAAGGTGGGCCATTTCCAGCACATTTCCAGGAGTTAACAAGAACGTCTGAGGAACAGTGGGGAGGAATAAACAAGGGGAAATAGTTTTACTTTGTATAATGACTCAACCACTCCCAGTCTCTATTCAAGCCTAAGTTAATTGTATCCAATTTGCAAATTAATTCCAATTCAGCAGTCTCTCGTTGGAGTCTGTTTTCAAAGTTTTTTTGTTGAAGAATAGTCACTTTTAGATCAGAAATCGAGTGACCAGAGAAATGGAAGTGTTCTCCGACTGGTTTATGAATGTTATAATTCTTGACATCTGATTTGTGTCCATTTATTCTTTTACGTAGAGACTGTCCAGTTTGACCAATGTACATGGCAGAGGGGCATTGCTGGCACATGATGGCATATATCACATTGGTAGATGTGCAGGTGAACGAGCCTCTGATAGTGTGGCTGATGTTATTAGGCCCTATGATGGTGTCCCCTGAATAGATATGTGGGCACAGTTGGCAACGGGCTTTGTTGCAAGGATAGGTTCCTGGGTTAGTGGTTCTGTTGTGTGGTGTGTGGTTGCTGGTGAGTACCTGGGCTGAGACGCAATGAAGCAGCGGTGGCCAGCATCACTGTACTGGGTCAAGCTCTAGGTGTAGACGAGGAAGCCATGATGTCCCCCGGTTTCAAGCAGGAGTAAACTGCACTGGTGCAAAGCATTGCTTTCCTTGTCCACATTTGGAGTTTGCGCCAATGCAGCTAAACTGGGTGCTGATCGTCGGTGGCTGAATCCCAAGTGAAGACAAGGCCTAGGGCAGTTTACATTTCTCGGAGTTTTCTTGAGTGTTTTTCCAAGTTGTATAAATAGCTACAACCAGAGATGGGTGGGAACATAAGACACCAGTACTTATTACTTTCAATGTTTAGCATTTGGTATCGTACTGAAACCCCAACACATCCCAAGCCTTGGCACATCTCACTGAAGGAGAAACCACAAGGCAGTCTCTGCCATCATGGCTTCCCATCCAGAGGCGCTGCAAACGAGACAAGCGTGAACAGGATTAGCGGCGGGAGCTCCCGTTCTGCTGAGTTGGCAGAACGCCTTCAAGAAGCAGATGCAGGGGAAGCAAGATGATAAATGGGCTTTGGAAGGCAACCCAAACATGTACCTACAAATTAGTATTTAACATACAGTTGCTATTTGCAAATTGCGACTTTGCTTCAGAGCGAGAGCAACGTTGTTAGCTGAACAAACAGCAGCCGTGGGCGCGGCAGCAATGCACTTACATGCGCACACCCGCCCCAAGCGCAAAGCTAGTGCGGATGCCCACACGCACATGTGCCCAGGCACCCTACCAAACAGCACACATAAATCCTCAGGGTCTGCGTCTCTTCTCCTCTCACCCCAGTGCAATTCACGCCACATCCTGCTGAAGCCAATGGAGTTCCACTCGTTGCCAGTGAAAACGGAGTCCGGCCTTCCAGTGGCCCCCAGCAGGCAGCTGTGCGAGGGTGGTGCGGCAGAGATCGGTGGCTGTGTAAAGTCTGCGCAGAGAACCTGAGTCAGAGGTTAGGTAGGTAAGTTTTTGGCGGAAGGGAGAAAGCCAGCTGGGCGCTCGGCCAATTGCTTTTGCCAAGGACAAGCTAGGCTGCGATTGCAGCTTTCAAACAGGAATAATATCATGGCAACATATTAATCATAAATAATTTCACAGTGAAAGTAACTAGCCAAGTTATGTTCCAAACACCTGAGCATCCTGGATACTAATTCCGAGTGGCTGAATGATCCAGCTGTAGAGTCCTTACCAGAAGGGCTTTGCTCTGACACACAGGCTGAATCTTAACAAGTAACAGAACAAAAGGCTCTTTCCATGGTACCCAGATAACTACTACACTGAGCTACTGGCAGCCACATCCAGAGTTAGGCCCTGGCATGGGAGTCATCTGACAGCATTGCGGATGTCAGTGAACAGGAACTGAACAGAGGAGAGTGAACTGTTGCCCACCTTTGGGCAACAGTTCCCCTGACTCATCTGCAGTCCTAGGTGTCTTGTTTTAACAGGAACTCTGTGTTATTCAATGGAATTCCCCCTGCAGGCTAGGACTGCAGGCCTTTCCCAGACACAGCAGAGGAAAAGGATTCCCTTTTCAAACCAGTTTTTCTTTCCCTTTGGAATGAGAAGTCACAGGGGGAGCCAACCAGCTGTTACAGTGTATGATTTAGGGAGATAACAAGGAGCACAGAGAAAAGACTATGAAATTTGCAATATCTGCCCTAAAAATAACCATCCAGAGAAAGAGTAAGCCCAACAAGGCTAGAGACGTCAGGCCAGGATAACATGGGTCTGTCCAGTACAGTCACTCACCCTCAAGCTGCTTAGCTTGAATGGCAACGATGTATGAACATCTGGATGGAAAATGGTATCAGTTCCTTAGGGCTTGTCTAGATGGGAAAGTTGCACTGGTTTAACCTGAGGTGAGTTAAATTGCCTTTCCATTTAGCTCAGGAACAGGTTTAAGATAAAGTGAAATAAGTTGCTCTTAAATGGAAATGACAGCATCTACACAAGGGTTTGCACTGCTTTGACTAAACTGGTTTAAAAAGCAATTTCTGTGAAACTGTTGCAACTTTCTGTGTGGGCCAGGCCTAAGGGGCAAACCCCGTGTTCTTTCCCTGCCAAGAGCAGAGGTTTCCGGACCAGTGGAACCAGAGCAAAACCATTCCATCTGCTGTACAAAACAGAAAAGGGGGTGAACAATAAAAGTGACAAAGTTTGCAGACAATACAAAATTATTCAAGATAGTCAAGTCAAAAGCAGATTTCAGGGAGTTCAGGGGGAATCTCACAAAACTGGGCATCTGAGCACCAAAACAGCAGATGAAATTCAATGTTGATCAATGCAAAGTAATGCACATTGGAAAACATAATCCTAACTAGACATATATAACAATGGGTTCTAACTTTGCTGCTGCCACTCAAGAAAGATCTTGGAATCACTGTGGATAGTCTGAAAACTTCCTCTCAATGCACAGCAGCAGTCAGAGCTAACAGTATGTTAGGAACTAGTAGGAAAGGGATAAAAGATAAGACAAAATCACAAGACAAGACAATATCGTAATGCTACTATATAAATCCTTGGGGTGCCCACATCTTGAATACTGTGCCCAGTTCTGGTCGCCTCATCTCAAAAAGGAACTGGAAAAGGTTCAAAGAAGGGCAAAAAAGATGATCCAGGGCATGGAACGGCTTTCGTACAAGGAGAGACTAAAAAGATTACGGCTGTCAGCTTAGAAAAGAGTTGACTGAGCGGGGGTATGATAGAGGTCTGTAAAATCATGAACGGTGTGGAACAAGTGAACAGAGATGTGTTATTTATCCTTGCACAAAACACAAAAACCAGGGGTCATGTGATGAAATTAATAGGCTGCAGGTTTAATGCAAACAAGAGGAAGTACTTTCTCACACAATGCACAACTAACTTGTGGAACTCATTGCCAGGGGATGTTGTGATGTCCAAAAGTATAACTGGGGTCAAAAAAGAACTGAATTAGTTAATGGAGGATAGGTCCATCAGTGGCTAATTAGCCAGGCAACCCCACATTCAGGGCAATCCCAAACCTCTAAGCACCAGAAGCCAGGAGTGGAATACAGGGGTGGATCACTCCATAATTGCTCTGTCATATGCACTCCCCCTGAAGGTCTGGTACAGGCACAGCTGGAGACAGGAAACTGGACAAGATGGACCATGGTCTGACTCAGTATGAGAGCTCTTATGTGCTAATGAGATGGGAGGCAAAGCCAAACTCTTAGGAGTGATCAGTCAATAATATTGCCTAAGCTGCCAACTTTCCAGGGCAGGGCTGGCCTCTGTCTGGGTTTGTACAATGACCAGCACCCCAGCACCAGGAGTCCCTGATTCTTACCGGGGACTTTGGCCACTGCCACAATAAAGATGTTTATTAGTCATGATTCAGGGCAGAAATTTGGTGAGTTAGAAACATTTGGTTGAGAGCTAGCTAGAAAATGATTTTTTTCCCCATGAAAAATGTGTTTTTCAAAATTTTCTTTTGTCAGTTTTACAGGCTTTTCAGCTGTGGTTTGTTTTTTTGGGGGGGAGGGGCACTGACAACTCCCCCCAAATGTCATTTAAAATGGACATTTCCAGTGGAAATTTCCACTCAGAGGGAAAAAGCCATTTTCCATCAAAACAAAAAAACCAAATACCGCCCCCCCCCCCACACCTACCCACTCTACTTTTCCGTGCAAAATCTGAGCTCTTCTGAGCTTTAGTTTGGAGTTGCTCTGTCTCCCCCTCCTCGTACACCTTTGTGATTCGTGAGGCTCAAGGAGCCCACAAACTCCCTATGCTGGGCTGGCCTGTACCACAGAGCGAACACGTCAGAGAGAGTGCCAGACATGGCTGTGGGGATTGTCTCCACTGCGTGAGGCATGCTGCTAACACTGGCTGCGCTCAGACTGTCCACATGCTGTTTCTAATAAAACCTGATCTCGCTCCTTTTGACGTAGACGACAGGAACCATTCCTGGTTTAAGTCACCCCGCTGGGGAGCACACTGTAGAACTGGCTTATGATAACACTGAGGAGCTGGAGAAAGGGAATCAGGAAGCAATAAATCAACTGTGCTGAGTTATGACACTGGTGACACAGGAGTGGGTTCTCCGACAAATCCTGCTGAAGGGACTCACTGGAGTAGCTAACGCATGACCGGGGCTGGGCCGGCAGCAGCATGGCTGTGAGTATTTACTTATTCTGAACACATTGTAGAAGTGGCCAACTCTGCCCCAGTTGTTTTATGTAATAGACAATAAATAACAATCAAAATGTATGATGATGATGGTAACATCTAGATCATAGAATATCAGGGTTGGAAGGGACCTCAAGAAGTCATCTAGTCCAACCCCCTACTCAAAGCAGGACCAATCCCCAATTTTTGCCCTGGATCCCTAAATGGCCCCCTCAAGGATTAAACTCACAACCCTGGGTTTAGCAGGCCAATGCTCAAACCACTGAGCTATCCCTCCCCACAAAAAAAACCTGCGACCGATGAGTTCAGCTGTGATTGAACAATTTAAAAGTAACAAAGGAGGCTCCTAATGAAGCCTATTTAGCTCTAGTCTTTGAACAGTGGGGAGAAACAGTTTGAACCAGTCTTACAGCAGACCCTTACGGACATGCAGCCTGCTAGTTAGAAGCCCTGTGCACCCCCTCTAGATGCCCCAGCCAAGTTCAGGGTCCTGTTGTGTTAGGTACTGTACAGACACCTATTAAGAGACAATCTCTGCCCCCACCCAATCTAAACAGGCAACAACAGACTGTCCCCAAATCAGCAGAGCTAGGACGAGAACCCATGTCGCCTGAGCAGTATTCCAGTTCCTGGCCCATGCTGCCCTCGCCTCAAGAACGCTAATGATTTGCCCCTATAAAAGCACCAGGTCTCAAAGGCTATTCCAGGACTTTACAGCCATTAAGGGCTTGTACCCCCACAGCCCCCTACAGATGTTGGCAGGAAGATTATTGTCCCCCTTGTAAAGCTAGGGGAAGCCACGACCAATCTCCTTTTCAGGGCAGGTGGAAATAGCCACTCGGGGGCCCATCTTAGAGCTTACGTGGGAGCAGCATGCCCAAGGGGTTTGCAAAGCTGGTGTTTGGCCCGGGCCAAGTTATCTGAGTGCCCAGTGCTCCATGGGGAAGGGTGGGGGCTGCTCAGTGAGATTTCAGTCAAACCTCATTTTCAGATGTGCTCAGCAGCTGCTCCAGAGGTTTCATTGCCGCTTCTAGCTCCTGCTACATGGTGATGTGAAGCAGGCCCTCTGGCTTGTTACAGTTCCTCCAAGGCACACTCATCTTCAGAGTAACACTAGCCTGGGAAGTGTCCCCTTCTGCAAGCAGTAGTCACTGGTTTCGGATCGCAGCACGGCATACTGACGGGGTTATGGAATGATTCATGGTAGATTGCTTTCGTGCCGACCTTGTGTCAGGGTTTCTATCTCGGTTAGGCAATAGTATATTCTGCTACTTGCAAACACGAGATGATTTGGAAACTGTAAGATCAAGGAGCAGGGATAAAGATGTTTTCATTTTAATTAATGCTACTGTGTTTATATACAGCCGTGTGTTCAAAGATATCAAAGTGCTTTACGATCACTCATTACAAGTGTAATTACCCTTCCCAGGGAAGTATTGCTCATTTCATAATGGCTATACTAAAGGAAAGAGAAGTCAGGTGACTTGTCCAAAAGCCACTACAAGTCTGTGATAGGACAAGGAATGGCTGCCAGTCGCATTTTGTCATTGCTATATTGCTTCCTTCCCCAACCAGTTTAAACAGGTGCCTATTTAGTGCTGCCTGGTGTCATCCATCCAGCTCCACTATCTGACTTTCAACCAGAGCTCAGGAGTAAGGAATTTGTCTGGACAGAAAAATGTCGAGGTGAGTGAAAGGCGGGTGTGCTAATTAGTTTGTCTGCATTTGACAAATGACGTGGCCATGGAGACTTCCCAGAACAAAATGTGCTGTGTTCACAGCGTGATTTACTCCATCCTTTGCCTACTGGAAAGCAGAAGGGTCTGCGCCAACGTCACATCTCCAGTGACCCTACATCTTCCCAAGCAACAGGCTCCAGGATGGAAGGAACTTGGCCCCCAGTAGAGGAAAGGTTCCTGGAATAAGCGTTTGTCTAGCATTGTAGGGCCTCCAAAGCAAACAGCTAAACATGTATTCTGAAACCTCAGCTTGTAAAAACATCAGGTCACCTGGTTTGCATGAGACTCCTCTCTGCTATTTGTTCAGACAGAAGGTAAAGGCACACCAGGGAAGCAAACAAGCGAGGAGGAGGAAGTCACACAAAGTAGTGAAGATTAAGGTCCCACGCAGTAGTGCAGGAGGATGGAGTCTGCCGGCTGTCATCATGTCATCCCACCGAGTTAGCTGTTCTCAAGCAATGCTGCTGTTTTCATCACAAGGCTTAAAACAAAACCCTCCCTCACCAAAGAAGCCTTGGATCAAACGGGCCAGCGAGCTGACCCACCCCCATCTCCCTGGAGGGGCCCCCTCCTGGGCATGACTTAGGTGCCCTGGCAGAGTGTTGTGCTACTGAGTATGATGGCTGATGGCTTTGCTCTATGGAATCTGTGGATAAATAAAGGATTCTGGCCTCCAGGTTGCCTTCACGCCAGCACTGAATTCGTATAGATCTGATTGTGGGGCCTGACTCTGCAGTCTCCTGCACCTTGGGGCGTGAAAAGGAGTGTGAAATGCTGCTGCTCTGATTTGCTGACAGCTCACGCTCGCCTTGCACAGGTAGAAGTGGCAATGCAAGAAGGGAAGGGCCCAGTAAGTAAGTGAGTTAGGTGGTTTATAACCTGGCCACTATCCCTGCTGAAAATAGTTAGGTGGTTTATAACCTGGCCACTATCTCTGCTGTTTCCCAGCTGATGGCCATTTAAACATTTGTCCTTCTTTTGACATGGGTTCAATCTGCTGCTCTCTCTCTGCTGGACTCATAGATCATAGAATATCAGGGTTGGAAGGGACCTCAGGAGGTCATCTAGTCCAACCCCCTGCTCAAAGCAGGACCAATCCCCAATTTTTGCCCCAGATCCCTAAATGGCTCCCTCAAGGATTGAGTTCACAACCCTGGGTTTAGCAGGCCAATGCTCAAACCACTGAGCTATCAGTCCTCGGCCCACAAGAATAAAGGTTACACACTGCGGGCCCTGACTTGCAGATGGCTCTGTGAGGACAATACCCTGCACCTGCAGAAGAACCCCAGGGATGGCAAGAGGAGGCTACATGGTCACAGGGGGCTGCCCGGCAAGGGGCTGTAGCCCCTTTCTTTGACGAGTGATTTGTTTGCAAACTGAGCCTGATTTTCTGCGGGGTCTTCATTATTCCTAAATCTCCACCCAACCTCAGACTCTAACATCCTGATTGATAATAACTAGCACCCGGCTCGGCCACTGAAGCCAATGGGAGTAGCCCACCAGGACTCAGCCTGGATAAGGATCTCGGCATCTGGCTCCAAGTGACCTGGATGGAGAATTTTCAGACCGTGGCGGTTTTGTAAGCTGTTCACTTCAACAGTTTGCCACTGCGATTCTTGCTGTGTGGTTGGTCAGCTCTGTCACATGGTGATATTTGTGCCCCCTGACCGGACAGCTGACATATTTTAAACATGGGGAGACTGATGAATGGCAAATAATGAATCACGTACTTTCTGGGATAAATTCCTGGACGTTCAATCACTTGGGCTGAACTTGGTAAAACTCTCAGGATTTACAAACGTTTTCATGAGTTCCTGAGGGATGGTTGACTATCCCAAAGAATTAATAATGCAAGGCAAAGTCAGCATTTCTGTTCCCCAAAACAACATTCCCCTCCCGCTCTCCCCAGTTTGTTCTTGCCTGACATGGTCACTTTGTCAGACGTTAACTGGCCAATTCTGTGACAGTGTTGGTAGATATATCACCACCAGAAGATAATACAGGTGGGATCATGACGTATAAAGGAGGCTGTCACTAAGTCAGACATTTTTGCTATGTCAGCTGGCAGCCCAGTTCCACGAATGCTCAAGGAAGCCATAATCCAGATTCAGCTAACCCAAGAGGCGATATCTCATCCCCACACACTCTGGCAGGGTAATGGAGATGCTGGTTGCCCACTGCCGGTGGGCGGGACTGCATTTCCATGTGCATGTTGGAGTATTTTGAACCCACTCATATCATGACTCAGAATTTTCTAAGGGAAATGGATTTTTCTGGGCTCATTCAAAACCCAGGAGCAATCTGTGCAAACCCAGCCCTCACTTCCTTTGCCTAACTGAGCTCTGAGTCTCCGCTCACTTACACCAGCGTAACTCCATGACTCCAGTGGAGTATGGAGGAGGAGAAGCAGGCCCATATGTCTCGCCCTTCTAGCTTCTCTGTGACAGATTCCTCAGTCACTGGCAGGCCCCTTTCCTGCCTGGCCTGCAAGTTGTGGATTTCCCTCCCCGCCACCCCACTTCTATGAGACAGAGTGTGATCAATTGAAAGCTACAAGGGTCTGCACATTTGACACCATAGGCCAAATTCAGAGATGACGTAAATCACGGTGTGAATTACACACTGGGCGTAAGCTGGTCAGAAACAGGTGTAAGTTGCCAAGCAGGGCAACATGCTTGGATCTGGCATTCAATGGATGTACAAAACATGTTTCACTTATCCTGCTTTGGTATTCTGTGGGAGCATTGTGGATAGTGCAGTTAAAGGTGGCCCTGGGGACAGAAGGGTGCTGCTGTGTATGACACCTCTTATTTATTGCGCTCCCTGAAACACACCACTTCTGCTTCCGGGGCATGTGTGTCAGGCTGGCTTTGCACACCCACTGCATGCCGAGTTATCCCACTTTACCTCTCTCACTAACTTACACTCCCTGTGTAATTTACACCACGGCCAGGGCTAAAGTTGCTCCAGTGCCTCCCAAAGAGACCAGGGTGGAGGGGTGTCAGGGGTGTCAGGGTGTCAGATTTCCCCTGCAACTTGAAATGCTACCTAACTTCATGAACATTTCAGCCCCGAGAGCCAGACCCAAAAAGTCAGCTCCTCAGCGGGCATAAATCCCATTGACTCCAACTGACACAAAGCTGAAGGCTGGTCCTAAAGAGTCTCCTCTCCTTCTTATGGGGGGTAAATGCAGAGCAGCTCCCCTGAACTCAGCACAGTGACACGGGCAGTTATGAGGTCCCAGTCCAGCTCAGCAGGCCTGAGCCTCCTCTCACTTCAACTGTGTTTACACAAGTGGAACTCCATTAACTTCAGCGAGTTTACACCCCGTGTACAGGAGCGGAGAATCTGGCCCACTTCCAGAAAGGCGGTGCCATTCCAGGACATGCCATTTGTCTTCTGGGCACAGCTCCGGTGACCCTTTTGGGGCTGGTGCCCGGACTGTAGAGAGGCTGCTGTGACCATTAAACATCCTCCCATGCCCACACTATCAGAGGTTCCCCAAACCTGTTTCGCCTGTCTCTATTTACATTCATTTTGAACTGTGTAAGGCTAGGGCTATGTAAATACTTCCCTTTGGAACGGGCCCATTCCTCTTCCCCTACTTAGGCAGCAGATTAATCTTGTTAAGGTCTCAGTTATAATCCACAACATAATGCTTTGCACACGAAAGGTGATTCAGTTGATTCTGGAGCTCGTTGAGAACTAATTTTAAAGGCAAGCCCATGGACGAGCAGAGAAATAGAGGAGGCATCTCGATCCCGCAGGAACTGCTGGCCCCCATCCATGGGATTTTCATAGAGCTTAGGCAGAAAAAAAAATCATGAAATACTTTTCTTTCATTCCAATTCTGCTTTTTCATGAGCCATGAAAGGATTTTCTCTGCCCAGGAAGGGCTCACACTCCTCTCGGCTCCGTGCAAAGGGGAGAGCCCAGGAACCCAGAAAGGACGGAGGGTAGGGAAGTGAGACAATAAAATATGACACCTGGCCTTGAAGTTAAAAAGTAACAAGCCACACAGCCCTCTGGTCTGTTAATGTGATCTCGGAGGTCTGAGCCTGCGATTGGAGTCACAGGGCAGGGAGCGATTTACGACCTGCAGGCTCCGATTGACAGCAAACTTAGAGGAGCTTTTGCAAAAAGGAGGGCAGTTCCCTGCCAAGGTTGGGCCCAAGTAAGCCATGCAACTTGCCCTCTCATTCAGAACACTTGTGGGGTGGGACCTGCGGGGAGAGCACAGAGGGGCAGCCTCCCAGCCCGAGAAAAGCAATGACCCCAAGCTGCTTTGCACACCACTGCTTAGAGTTACATTGTCATTCAAGGGGGAAGGCCAGCAGGGTTGGGGGTGTCGCCTCCAGGAGGCAAACGCTAAGGCATGGGTCACCTCTGGAACGCAAGCAGTCAGGATGAGGAGGAAGGTCACCTCTAGAATTCAGCTCCAAGCCACCTTTAAGCCTCCCTGGATCCTGGGAGAGGCAGACAGGGGCTGAATCAGCCCCTGGTGCAAGTCAGAGGCCTCCTAGGGACTGCTCCACCACCTGAGGGTTGACACAGTGCACTGGACCCCAGCCCCGCCCCCTCCCACCCCGTCATGCCCCGTCCGCACCCCAGAATGGCCTGCCCTGGGAAATCCGCAGCTGCCTCTTTAAAACAGCTTGGAGCTCACTCTGCACCACTTCAGTGATGCGAAGTGACCTTAGCAGGCCTCAGGATCTAGCCCTCAATCATTAAGACATGTGGGAGGGGGACACCTCCTAAAGTCGTACTGGATGCTTCTGCCAACAAAGGGCTAAATTCTGCCCTTGGTTGCAGCCCGTGCAATGCTGTGGGGCTAGCCAAGGGAATGAAAGGGCAGAACTGGAGCAAGCAGAAAGGGCAGACCAGCATTTAGGATCAGCCTCTCTCTCGCTAAATCAAAGACAGGCCCTGTTGCACGAGATGGGGCCTGCCGGGGCGCTGTGAGCGCCTCTCACCTAAACCTTGCTACAGCGAGAACTTGCAAGGCTTCCCTCTCCTCCTCTGCCTGCCAGCTCCCAGCAGGCTGCTGTCCGCAGGCCCCATCAGTCTCCTCAAAGCCCCTGTCAACAGATCGGTCAGTCGCTCCCAGCCTTCAGCACCCTGACACCTTCGCTCGTGCTGCACATTCTCACACCCGCTCCGCTGCAAACTGCTCCTGGCAAAATACTTATCCGACTCCTTCTCTACACGAGGCACCTGCGCTGCAGGGACACTGGCTCTGCTGGAACTGGGAGCTGGAGAAAGCGCTTGCAGGGGCCCACCTGCTAACAGCTGGGTTTTGTATGTTTTCTGGCTGCTGTGCCCATCATACGCCCGGGCACGCCACGCCGTTCGGGATGTGCCAACATCAGCCTGCCAGCACTGCTGAGTGGTGCTGCTGTCCCATTGTTGGCCGAAGGACCACAGACAGGCAGAGGTGCTGTAATGATAATCACGTGCATTATGCTGGAGCCTAGAGACCCTCGGCCCCGTGGTGCTCGGCACTGTACAAACGGAGAGTGAGACGGGCCCTGCCTTGAAGAGCTCACAGTCTGAGAGTACGATGAGCGCCAGCGGGTGCATGCAGCAAAGAGACATGGGGAACACCAGGAGAGGATGGGAGTTACTGATGGTGAAAGCCTTGGCAACCCTCATCACCGGTAGGTAGCAGTAAATCCACTATCTCTCCATATGCCCCAGGCCTGCCTGCCCTCCGTGTTCTCTCTCTCTCTCTCTTTCTTTCTTGATCTCCTTGAGTGCAACTACATTTGAAGAAATGGTTATTTTCCTGAAACCAGCGATAAACATGGTTCTGGACAGGCCTCTCCCAGGTCTGCCTGGGGCAGGGTGGTGGAGAGGGTCAGATTCTGTGTTTGTTTACGGCTCATGCAGCCCATGGTGGAGCCCCCACTGGCATTGGTCGGAGCTTTGCAGAGGGCAAAGGGGGAAATACAGCCTTTCGGGAGTAATGACGTTTTAATTGCCACTGTCAGTCCCACTGTGAGCAAATCTGCTCCCCTTTAGGCCACTGCTACTTCTGCCCTCTCTCCCCCGTCCCCATTCTCCTGTCTCTGAGGCGCTCGTCCCTGTTCCCCTAACTTTGTGAGTCTATTCCGTTCTTCCCTGGGAATTGCCCTCCCTGCAGCAACTGTCATTTCCCCGAGGGCTTCCCTCCCACCTGTTCTCATTCCATATCCTAGGAAGACCAGCTGTGGGATGTTGGCATAGAAAGGTCATTGCTGGGATTTAGAGTAGGTGTTCTACAGAGATAAATGGGGAGCCGGGCAGTTCACACCTCTCAGAGCTACTGCACCAGGCTCTATGCAGACTCAGGCAGTTGTCCCTATTTACACTTGGCTCATAGTGGGAAGCTTTTCTTTGCAACCACAAGGGCTAGAAACCTACTTTTTTTAAAATGAAAGCTGAGATTCTGGAGAATTTGAATATGTCCCATGGGTAAGGCTATGATTGGGTCACAGAAATTGTGAATTTGAATGAAGCCTGTGAAATCCTGGAAGCCGCTAAAACCACATTGGATTAGGTCGCCAGACTAGGTCGTGTTGCGACCCAGCACACAGGGTCACAGAGCCAGTCAGGTTTGGCCATCCATGGGGGACTGAACGGACCAAACCTGAGTGGCGCTGTGACCCTGTGTTGCAGCTTGCAGTGCCCAGAGCGGGAAGCCAGGCCCAGCCCCGTGAGCCAGGAGCTGCCACAGAGGGCTGAGTGCAGGGTGTGCTCGCTCTCCAACCTCCCGCCTCCTTATTGTTTTCTTCCTACCCTCTGCCATGAAATTGACTACACATTTACATACCAGACTCATAACCTACCATGGGCCACTGAAATACGCCACATGGGATGGATCTGGCCTGCAGGCGTATGGCTGGCAGCCCTGGCCTAGAGCTTCCAGCATCTCAAAGCGGCTTAGATTACAATAAGAGATGGAAGGATGAGTATTTGTACCTCTGAAAGGCTCTTTCTGCCTTGCAGCTCCACGCAGTCCCTTCTGAGTGGGCCTCTGGCCAGCTCTGCCTCTGTCTTTGTGCTGTACACATCAGGTTTTATCTACTCCTGTCTGCCAGCCCCTTTCATTTCTTCTTCCACATTCCTTCCCTCTCTCTCAGGATGTTGATGTTGGACCAAAGAGCGCAACTGTTCAACTCAGAATATATGACACACAATATTTTAGCTTGATGAAACTTTAGAGATATTCCTGTGACCATTTCCCAGCTAGAGTTTGACCTTCAGTCTGAAAACCATTTGAGTTCATTTTATTTTATTGTTACCTGTTTTGGTTTTTAACTTTGGTATCAGGCTACAGCTCCAAAAGGTGTCAATTTACTCTAGCTATTGAGCGCCTCTCGTCCCTGCTGCAGATCTATTTATGTTAATAGGGCCAGGCCCTTAGTTTCTGCTGCATGTTGCTGCAGAATTTTGGCTTAGCACTGAGAAGTAGGAATCAGTTTCCTCTGGGTGTACAGGTAGAGGCAGGTCTCTCTTTGGCTGCGTTTCCCAGAAAGACCCAGAGAAGCATTACTGGGCTCCCATAAAGGGAATCGTAAAGCACCTGCCTGCGTTGAAAGCCAGAAGCAGAGCTGCTGCTGTTTCACACATGGTGGCTAGTTGGTTTTTTTTATTGCTTCGCTACTAGTCTGAGCGCTACTGTGGGATCAGTCTGTTCTCATTCCTCTGGAGAGTTAGACAATGGAATGGGGCCTTAGGTCTGCTATAATTAAGACAGTGCTCTGTTCCAGTTAGAGTCACTAACAGCTGAAGCGGGGATTAAGGTTTCATATTGGATTTTATGACTTCTGCCATTTGTAAAGGAATCTGGTTTAAATGCTCCTCAGACTCAGCTGGCTAATATCGGCGGAGTGGCTCTTTTGCGCACGGTGCTGGGGCACATTCGCTGCTGTGAAAGCTGATGATGAAAACCAGGGCTCTCCAGTCAGGAACATATCCAGGAGCTTTGTTACTTAATTAAGCATGCACGCCATGAGAGAGCTGCTTGCGAGCATCTGGAGAGAATTAAGGTTCCCTGTATTCTGACGAGCCAAGTTTCTGTAGCACAATAGGCCCTATGCTATAGAAACAACATGATGGCCACTCCAGACACCACGAATATCATCCCCTGCTCCCCAACTAGTGAGACTTAATGTTCATGAAAGCAAGAATGAGGATGCCACAGGCAGGGGCCAAACAAACTCCACATACTGTCCCTCGGTTCCAGCCTGCCGTGTCCTTGCTCGTCTAGTTCTTGAGACGTAGAGAGTCATCTGTCAACCACCTGCACCTAGAATAAGTTTCCACCACTGACTGTGGGAGCAGCAACCTAGATCTCAAGTTTACACAAGAGACCTCCCAAACCACCGCCCCCCCACAAAGTGCTGTGGGAGGGGGTGTTGACAGCCGCTCTATCCGGGGACGGTGCTAAACCAACGGCTGGCATGAAGCATGTGCTGCTGGAGGTGCCGGTCTTTGGATGAGTTGTAAAACTGAAGTCTTCTGGCCACTAGAGATCCCACAGCATTTTTCCCAAGAGTAGAGGGGCTCTATCCGGGGTCTCAGCAAAACTTCACTTTGGGGGAATTCTCTCTGTGAGTTGGATTGGATACAATATTCTACTTCACTTCCTGTCCCAAAAGATGTGTGTCATGCTAGTATGAGCTTACACGCCACTCTCTGATACAGAGGTGGTTGGGTGACATCATGCCTATTTATACAAGCGACGATCTTGGCACAGGGAGAATGTAGATTACAGGTTCCTGGAGCAATTTACCTCCTGCTTCCCAGGGGGATTCTGCCTATGGGCGGGCCGAGGAGGGTCCCGCCATTGCCCTCCCTCAGGCTGTGCTGTAGGAAAAGGACTCTACGTGCAATTGTGAGAGGCTGCTGAAGAGATGCATCTTCCTTGGCCTCTTTGGCTTCAGTCTCTCCCCAGAGAGAACCACCCGCTTTGTGGGCAGTGTTGGACTCCTATGAAACTCCTAGCAGAGGTGAAAGTTTCAGTAGCTATGTGCTGCCTTGGTGGACTTCCTGTACCTGGGTGCAGAGAGGCAGAAGCCATCCCATACACCCTGAATTTGGCCCATAGTTTGTAAAGAGCAATAGGTTCCCTCTCAGGTCATTCCCAATGGTGCCAGTTACTGCACCCTTTCCTGCACATATCAATGCACCATCTCCTCTAATCACCATCAATAGCTCAAAATCGGCTGAAGAACCAGGTGAACGTGGGGGGCTTCGTTCCAGGGCTTTCCCCCTTCTCACTCAACTGAAACACTAACAGGAGCTACAGATAATTCACTTCGTTTCATAGGTTTTCAGGGGACAACAAACTGCTTGTATCATTAATAACACAGCTATGGATTTTTGCTAGCAGCTGCTGCCCATGATGGGCTCAAAAGAACAAAACACTCAAGAGAACTGGAGGAGCTGGGATGGGTTGGGGTAGAGACACATGGGGGAAAGGGAAGGGGTGATGCCTTAGAAATATACCCTTACTTCTCTACCATGAAATTACTTTGGACTCATCCATCTGAGGCTGGGCTAAAACAAGAGTCCAAGCACTTTGGATATTCAGTGGTGACTCTGTATTTTTCCATCCAACAATTGCAAAAGTGACAGATCCCTATAACATGCAAGTTTATGAGATTTGTACCTGTCTGCCTCTGAAAAGCCATTTCTGCCTTTGGTGAGTCTAGTGAAGGTATGCGTGTGTGTCCATGGATATATGTGTCTGTACAGAGAAGCTCAGCAAACCAGTTGCCTAAGTCCTTCATTTCATGCATACAATGTGAAATGACAGGTTTCAGAGTAACAGCCGTGTTAGTCTGTATTTGCAAAAAGAAAAGGAGGACTTGTGGCACCTTAGAGACTAACCAATTTATTTGAGCATAAGCTTTCGTGAGCTACAGCTCACTTCATCGGATGCATACTGTGGAAAATACAGAAGATGTTTGTTTTTATACACACAAATCATGAAAAAATGGGTGTTTATCACTACAAAAAGTTTTCTCTCCCCCCACCCCACTCTCCTGCTGGTAATAGCTTATGTAAAGTGATCACTCTCCTTACAGTGTGTATGATAATCAAGGTGGGCCATTTCCAGCACAAATCCAGGTTTTCTTCCCCCCCACACACCCCCCCTTCCCCCCAAACAAACCCACTCTCCTGTTGGAAATAGCTTACCTAAAGTGATCACTCTCCTTACAATGTGTACAATGTGAAATGAGTCTCCTGGTAGTTGGGGGAAGTATAGGTTAAATACTTAGTTACAGAATATAAAGTTTAAATTCAACCACACACACACACACCAAAAAACGACTTTCACATTCTGGTAAATTCAGGGCAGCGGCCTGGTTGCACCAAAGCAAGGAGATTTCATGTTAAAAAGGAAACTTTGTCCTTTACCCAGTTCTCTCCAACAGAATACGCACTCACATGACTAGCTGCATGTAAGATCTAGTCACAAGAGTTGCAGCTCTGAATGCCCTGTGACTGTTCTTTTCTGCCATTTAATTTCTGTGATGCTTAAAAATATATTCTTGTCAATAAATTAAAAAAAAAAAATTAGCCACCCGTAGAGCTGAGGGAATAATTAATTGCTGCCTCAATTATTTGTTTGGTGAATTTTGTTTCCAATTTTTTGCTCATGGCATATGCCTGAGCAGATCCACAATTTTCTTGAATTCATTCACAGTTTGAAAATCATTCCATGACTATTTTTGCACATTCTATTTTTAACAGTGCGAGCCTGCTGTTTCAGACAGCCTGAAACCCGACCGGGGAAAGGTGTGAACTGCCCTTCTTTAAGGGGAGTTAGCTCTGGAACCTAACAACAGAAGCACCGTCTGATCCTTTCAGCAGAAAGAGCCAGCAAATGTTCTTATCTCAAGCTGCCTCTTGTATGTCCCCCAGGTGTCAAAAGCCCCCCCACCTCACCGCTCATTATGTAATTATTCATCATTAACACAAAAAGCTGCAAGGCATTGGAAAGTGAAAATGTGAGAACACTAAAATAATTGAATTTCCAAGGTGATAACATAAGAGGTTACTCTTCCCATTAGGTTATTTGTTTTCATATTTATGACATTCAAAACCTTCATCTTTTAACGTTCAAATTAAGGTGCCACAATTTACAGCTGACAGCACTGAAATTCAGGTTCAGCTTGCTTTGGAATACATGAGACCTGGATGTACTATGACAACATAGTTTGAACAGAAGCAACACTGACAGACAATACTCTGTCCTGAGCTTTGCCTTCTGGCCTGGAATCACCCACTGTGTCCTCCACTAACTGAAGAAGTTCTTTCAACTTTTCAGAATCCTCCAGCATATCAAGCTCACTCTAATTCTTCCTCCATACTTTGCTTATCAAGAGCTCAGTGTGACCCGTTGGTGAAACAGCAGTAAGCATTGTGATGCTTATCTACAGCCCCGAATCAGGAAGGCAAAATATTGAGGAAGACTGGATAGGCACAGGTGGTGATAAACCTGGTACAGCTGAACTGCGTGGAGCTTCTACCTGATGGGGAAAGTTTAAACTTTCCAGTTTGTGAAGGTGTCTATGCTAGAGCTGGCCAAACTTGCCTTATAAAGTCAAAACCTACCCAGGCCTTTCCCTAAAACTCAAATCAACTTGAAACAAACCCTTTCAGAGATGCAAATAAGTTTACCTAAATTTCCTTCTATTTTTTTTTTTAATTTCCATGCCCGTTTTTAGCTTCTGGCTGACACTAGAAGCACAAGTGTTGAACAAAGCAAGAAGGACTGATCTTCTGGTATTTATGGTCCAACCAGAAGCAAGAGGTAACAGAAATTTTACAGGAAAACATTGTACTTGTGAGATTCACTGCCCAGTTTTGAAGATCCAAGAAGGATAGTACATAAGAACATAATAGAATAGGATAGTGCTTATCCAAGAACTTCAAGCCTTTTGATGCTCACCCATCACTAGTCTATGACAGACAGTTAAGATAAAGAAGATTAACTTGACTTATTATTGTCACATAACTAAATCAGTGTCACTTGGTTGAAGAAGTGTATCTGAACTTCTATTTAGAAGTTACAGGGTGATTAGACAAGGTCCAAAGCCCAAACTTAGAAAATAATAGATGAAAAAAGGTGTGAAATGCAGCATGTTTTAAAACTTGTGGTGACTGGAGGGTTGCCATGGATACACACGCTCAGAAGACAGAGTAGCTTAAAGTTTGGCAGTTCAAGGAAACCATATAATTAATTGTTTTGGTCTGAAGTGTGCGTGTGTGTGTCCTTTTCTGTTGGAACTAGATGAACTGCTCCAAGATGTGACCTCCACTTTGACCTGAGACTAGATTTTTCATTGTTTTCAAAGGGAAAAAGAAACAATTTTTCTTGAAAATGGACAACAGAACCTGTAATGATGTCAACATGCCCAGACCACCTAGCCAGTTCAGCTGACTAAGGAAAGCCGGGCCTTCAAATTACTCCCCCATAACTAACTAGCAATGAGGCAAGCCTCCAGAGCTTTAGCTGTTAGCTTACTTATAACTTTAGGGGCTTTGTGACTAACTATTTTGTGTCTGCAAATCTGAGCTGGAAATTCCTTTGGGAACAGAGTCTGTCCCGAGATCACCAATCCTTTCTAACTCCCCGCTGCTCAGGACAGAATGACCATGGGAACAGCCCCTTGGGACTCCTGCTTCCAGTTCCACTGAAATGAAAAATAACTAGAGGAAGAAGGGAAGCGAACTGAATTTTTCAGACTCCAAAATAGATTTGGTTCTGATGCCATTTCGGTTCGGGGCAAGGGAGCAAGGCTTATACAGCCTGCCTCAGCCATTGTTTTTGGGCTGATCCAGTTCAGTATCGCTAAAGGAAAGTTCTGGATTTATTAGAAGTGCTGTTGCTAGGAGGAGCCTACAAAGTAGGGTAAACCATAGTAACTGGTTCCTGTTTCCGGATACATTAGATCAAGTGATAGGAAAATATTCTGGTTTTACTGGAAGACAATAATGATTGTTTTAAACTGTGTCCTAGGTGTGCATAGTGCTTTGCTAAGACCTAAGATGACAGCATCTTGCCCCAAACTGACAGACACAGCACAGTGGGGGAAGATAATACAAAATGAAGTGGGCATGGAGGAAGGCAAAGGTGAGGGTTACAATAAATAAGGAGCCTGTCATTTGTTTTGTTGAGTTGTACGGCATCATGTGACATCGTTTTCTCCCCACCGGGGGAGAAGAGTTGGAGCTGGCCCTGCAGAGAGGAGCTGCGGATGGCAGCTGATGGAGAGTGGTAAGTTCTGTTCAGAGAGGGAGGGAAGGAGGGATAGCTCAATGGTTTGAGCATTAGCCTGCTAAACCCAGAGTTGTGAGTTCAATCCTTGAGGGGACCATTTAGGGATCGGGGGCAAACATTGGGGACTGGTCCTGCTTTGAGCAGGGGGTTGGACTAGATGACCTCCTGAGGTCCCTTCCAACTCTGATATTCCATGAATCTGAAGATGGAGTGTGAGGCTTCACGTTGGACACAGTCAGCAAGGCTGCTGCAGACATCAGGGGAGAGAGTGGTACGAAGAGACAAATGGGGCCAGCTCTATATTAGTCCTTGTTTCCATTGTCAGCAGCTTTAAAAATGACCCTGGGGTGACCATGGACCAATCCTGGCACTAGTGTTGTGTGAGGCATAATTAAGCCTTATCGGGAGTTGAACTTTTGAGGAGAGCTGCTGTAAATGTTGTACGTTGCAATCATTTTTATTGCTGGGAGAGCTGCAAAGGTTCCGAATTAAGTCTGGAAAAGCACCCACAAGCTGTTTCTCCACAGAGCAGCTGAACGACATGAGCCTAGTAATTTGGGCTAGGAATCCCATGAGACAATCGTCCCATGTGTGGGATTTCACAGCCTCTATGCTAGTTAGAGCTTCTGGGGTGGAGCCAGGAAGGGCAAAGGAATGTGAAAACAAAGGGGGGCGGGGAGGAGTCTCACATTCTCAGAGGTCCCCACAGTTTCAGTTCTGGGTGGAGACTCGGCTGTTCTTGTTTTATCTGCATTAGTTCTTCTCCTGCTAGGAGTCTGAAAAGGGTGGGGGGAAATATTCCTTTCCTAGCATCTGAAAGGGACGTAAAAGAGACTCTTTCCTGCTGTGAACTTGGGGTCACTGACTATAGGGGCTCATTTTCTATCACTTTCCTAGGCCAACCTGAAGGGGAAAACTAATGGAATCTCAGCCACCAGCCTTGGCAAAAGTGACTTTGTTATTCAGGTCCTTTTCCTGCAGTCCATGAAGTGGTGTTATGATTGGCTTACAGTATTCCTGTACTGTGTATTTCATGCTGGCCCTGCAGGAGGGCATCTAATTACATCATAACTTGCGTGACCCTTCCTAGCAATGCTGCATCCATCCATCCATAAAGAGCAGCTTTTGCTGTTATACAGTGGTGGGGTGCCTTGTTTGTGTCTGTAGTCCATGCGTCATGCCCCAGATGCCAGGGATGAGATCAATGTGGGAGGGGAATGTTCAAAAACCTCACCATCATGGAAGGACACTGATCTAATTTAGAATTTCACTCCATCATTTTCACCCACTTTGTCAGGGAGAGGTGTAACTTTGATTATTGTCCTGTGTGCTCTGCATTGGATGTCACTGATCAATTGACACACTGCGTATAGACACTCAGTACACGGCATGGTCAATTTTGTAAATAGCTCTAAGGAAACAAAGAATTACAGAACAGGAAACAGCCACTTGGCCCAATGAGTGTAGCCCCTTAAGTTTATCTCAAGCTCGACTCCTTGCTTTGTCTTTGCATCTGCAAATCAACTCTTTCCTCATAAAAATGTCCAGCTGTCTCTTAAACTCATTCAGAGTAATTGCCTAAGGTGACCTAACTTGGCAACTATTCTATAGCATGTTGTCTAGTCTGAGTGAAATAATCCTGCTAGAATCCCCTGTTTATTTTTCACATTGCCTGCAGTCATGCCACACTGGGCTGTGATCTCGTCAGATAAGCAAGTTCTGATCTGTACTCAGATAGGAAATAACCACAGAAAACCCATGGTGGTGACTCACCATCTGAAAGTCTTCCCTTTGAATCATTCCTGAGCTAATGCCCCAGCATGGGCTGGGGCCACTGGGTTGCTGAAGGCGCTGGTTTTCAAACGAGATGTGAACCCAAGAGTCCTGACCATTTCTGCTTGTTAAAGGTACTAAAACACCTTACCGCCTGGTGAAATGCCAAGTCCAGTTGTTACAGTCGAACCTGAAGTAACTATAGTTCCCCCCGTGGTTTACAGTGAATAATGTATTCTTCTCTTTCTGTTTCTAAAGCTGCTCTTTCTGCTACCTCATCAATCACTTGCCACCCTAAAGCTGGATCCAGTTTGGTCACAGGTGATGATGCAACGTTCCTAGATCTCTCATCGTTGAGAGAGGCTTAAGTCAAACAGTGGAGCCAGAGAGTTCAGATGCATCTTTATATATACACTCACACACAGTCACAGTCTCTAAAGCATGTTCATTCTTTTAGATCAAAGACACTATACAGGGCCATGCTTTCCCATATAGTCCCATATTTGATTGTTATCAGGCCCTTGAGCACAATGAGACTAGCTAAGGATTCTACCTTACCATCATTTAAAATACCTCTTGTAGGACAGCACATGAGAATGAGCACTACCCTTTCCACCTGAGACAATATAGTCTTAGCCTATGAAATAATACTGCTTGCCCTCACCTTACAGTCTCAGCAAGTGGATGGGGTTATTCATATGAAGACACGAGCAAAACTGAAGAGCCCCCCCCCGGTATTCAAGACACGTTCATGTGTCATGAGAAGATTTTGGTCCTGACTCGAATCACATTCCCACAAACAGTTGAAAACGCCATTGTCCAGACCAATGGATAAGAATCTGCCGTCACCGTGTGAAGACTCTGCCAGCTCTTCTGAGCCTGGCTATTCTGCCTCTATCCACAAACACACTTGGTAACATTTTTAAACAGAAGCATCCATGATGTGGTCCTTCTACAGTCTCCAGCCATTGTTTGTATCTTGTAACATTTTTGTGGTATACGTAGCTATGAAACTGTCATGTCCTTTGCGTACCACGCCTTTAAATATTTAAGAACTCTTGCATGTGCAGAGTTTAACACCCATCTTCTTGGAGGGTAGCTCAGTGGTTTGAGCATTGGCCTGCTAAACCCAGGGGCTGTGAGTTCAATCCTTGAGGGGGCCATTTAGGGATTTGGGGCAAAAATTGGGGATTGGTCCTGCTTTGAGCAGGAGGTTGGACTAGATGACCTCCTGAGGTCCCTTCCAACCCTGATATTCTATGATTCTTGGGTCCCGGTAGCCTGTATGAGAAAAGATACACCCACTGATCGGCCTTGGAGACTTTAGTTCATGCATTTCATCTACAATAAAATCCCTTTTGTACTGAAAGTGTAGATTTCATTTTCTTTTAAGTGTCCGTCTGCCTCCTTTTCTAACTGTAGTCGAACATGTTTCAAACAGGAATAAAAGGGCAAGAACAAAATTATTGGTTAAACATCTGAAAGTGTCACCCAAAGTAACACTGTTGTTTTCCACTCTGTGAAATTTTCATGGTGAAACCAAACCAGAGGATGCTTGTGAAAAGGCATGCTGTATAAAGCTTCGCTTAGCTCCAGGTCATTTTGTGACTATTCACGGGTCTCCCAGAAACTGCCATTCATTTCACCGGCCTTTGAGATACTGAAAATACTTTTGCCTTTCTTTTTTCCTACAGAACTAGCAAATGGGCAGAATTCACCAGTCAGGAGATACCAACACACACACATATTGCACAGCTGAACTGTTTTGGATGTACCACGGCCACTTGAAACAAAAGCTAGTCCTAATCTAAATATACGTCTACAAATAAGGACTTTGTGGGCATCCAAAACACACTTTTAAAAGTTTCACTACTAAATACACACTCACTACACCACAGCCTCTCTGCTCTACCTCCTACTAACTTACAGAGCTGCTCCTGCTGCTGTGACCTTTTATAGCTGACCCAGCTATCCCAGAATGCTTTGCTAGTTCTTTTTTTCCTTCTTCAATTGCTTACTCATACTTAGCCACACCCAGGCTGCAGATACTGCAGCTAAGTCCGCTAGCACCTAGCTGAGGCTCCCCTAAGCGTTCATTCATCCAGGGAGGAAAAGCAGAGAGAGAAAATGCTAAAGAAAAGCTCCTCTAGGCCCCCGCAGGAGGCTGAATTGTAGCATGTCTGCTTCTAGCTCCTCACAACCAGTGTTTTGGTGAGTTGCCTTGGATCTGGGTAGATCTAAATGTGTGAGTGTTTGAATTCCAGACCCAAATCTGGACAGGTGTGTGTGTGTCTCTGTGTGTGTGTAATATCTTGTATTGGACCAAATGCTGTTCGTGAAAGAGACAAGCTTTCAAACCAATGTTTATAAAAGGCTAAACCAAAATCTCAGCTACAAACATAGGTGTGTTGGGAACCTGGATCTGAGTTTTAGAGAGAGAGAGAGAGAGAAGTTTAGCTGTAGTGTCAGTGTCTTGGGAAAACTGACCTTCCCCCTTCATTTTTTTTTTAAGTCACACAAGTATAAATTGGTTTGCTCCCTTTTTAAATCCCTTTCACCCTGAACTTGCCTGTTACCCATTGGCCTGGAAGCTCAGCGCAGCAGTGGTTCAGCAGCTGCTCTCCCTTTTAACCCTGCTTAAGTGTGTGACTCGCACAAAAGAAAAAGCACAGCAGGATTCAATCCTGCAAGGTACTGAGTGCTATTGAGCGGCCTCACTTCTCATCACAGCCCTCTGGGTACTGCGGGAGTACCGCTCCCCGTGAAGCTACTCCCAACACCTTGCAGAATCAGGCTGTGCAGAGAGTAACCCACTTATTTACTGTTGTTTATTGAGTACCAGTGATCAAAAAATGGTGATCCACTTACTTATACGGCTAGTGACCATTCATAGTCCCATTAGATAGGAGGGAATGCATTATCAGGGATAGACATAAGTCCTTGTACTACAGGGCATGATTTAACCCCTCACTAATGGAGGGGAGAAAAAACCACCCTAGCAGTAGATTATTCAATAGTGGTCATGATGGGGTTTCTTGCACCTTCCTCTGAAGCATGTAACTGTGGCCACTAGCAAAGAGAGAATACTGGATTAGATCAGAGGACGGGCAGTCCTGTGGTTTAGGTGTAACGTAGCACTTAAGACCTGAGTTCAATTTGCTGCGCTGCCACTGATTTCCTGTATGACCCAGGGCAAGTCACTTAATTGCTCTGTTCATCAGTTCCCAGTCTGTGAAATGGGGATAACAGCCCTGCCTTACCTCACAGGAAAGAGGTGAGGATAATTAAAGACTGCAAGGTGCCAGATACTTCAATAATGGGGGCCATGCATTAGGGAGACGAACGGTTAGTCTGCTGCAACAGGGCGGTCCCTGTGCGTTTGGCACTATACAGGACATGAAATTAGAAAATCCTTTCACAGAGAGCAGAAAGGAGGTAATGGGAAACCCAGAGAAAGGCCTAACCTGCTCTCATAACAGGACTTCTGCTGAAATCTGCCTTGGGGGTTGGATGCCCAATGCCCTCCAAATCCCCACGACAGATTTGAAAATCTCAGCCCCAGGTACAAAACATTTAATCATGGCTTCAGCTCTCTCGGAGCACAACAGCATCTGATTAAGGGTTGGTGGGGGAACGGAGACAGGGGATCACCTTCATAGCAGTGCTGAAAAACAAGGGGCTAGGCTGTGGGCCTGAGAATCAAGGACAGAGATTGGAGGAACATTGGGGGGGGGTTGCCCCCCAAACTGTATATGTTGATAGTGGGGGGCACAATTTAAAGGTTTGGCCGCCCCTGGATACACTCCCCCCTCCTTACTCACAGGCAACACAAAATTGCTGATAGAGTGTGAGTGGGGGGGTAATTTAAAGGTTATGGGGGGGCACATGACTGCCCCACATATCGCCTTTGAATCTACAGAGGTTTTCAAACTGTGGGGTGCACCTTCCTAGATGGGCACGGAGGAACATTCAGGGGTGCGATGCCAGCCAGCCCTGCCCAGCTGGGCTCAGGGAGGGAGCACCACATCTGCCCACTGACTCACTCATTAAGTACACTGTAATTTAAGGACCACTAAAAATCGGTAAATCCAGATGTTAGACCTACACCAATTATTAATAGTTTTAAGCATCCCCCACTGCCTCTCCAAATATAGACGTCAAACTACACCTGTGCTGAGAATCAGGAAATTCAATCCACTACATGGGAGGGAAAAGCCTGTCGTTGTCTAGTGCCAGCATGAAGCGGAATGGGGAATGATGAGGCTAGTTCGAGCATTGAAGCAAAACGCAGCAGAATGGTGCCTATCAATCTGAACTGCTTCACTGTTTACAGGTGGGACATCGTCATGAAATAAATCACTCGAACAAAGAGGAGGAAATTCTGTCATAGGGGCGGGGCTTTGCAGCAAATAAAGCCCAGAGTGTCACCCAAAGATGTGGTCCTATTTTGACATCAAGATGTTCTGAGAGACACCAAACCAGAGCACGCCACACCTGGGGCTGCTCATTGCCACCAGACAGGCACGGCAGGAGGAAAGGGTAAGTCCATTGTTTTCCCTCATTTATTCCTTAGCAACTGAAAGCCCCCCTGTATTTTCCCATATTTGGGGCTAATGCGCTGGATCCTCATGCGGTGACATTCTGCCACCATGAATGATTAAGGAATCTGAATCTTCACAAATTGCTGGATCTCATTTCTGTTACTAGAGAACGATAAGCTAATGCACCCTGGGGACTTTACTTGGCTCCATATAAAAGGATCAGTGGGGAGTGGGGCTAGGAAAGGGAAGTCTGGGGCACATAGGGGTAGGGTTTCCCCTTGATGCATGTGCTTTGCAGGGGTACATGCAGACATTCACTTAGACTTAGGGCTGGTCTACACTGGGAAAAATCCACATCCCTGAGTGACACAGCTATGCTGACCTGAGCCCAAGCTGACAGCTTGTGCCACACGCTCTCAAAGAAACTGCGGAACCACCTGATCAACATCCTCTACAGCAAACAAGGAAAGATTAAGAATGAGCTCTCAAAACTGGATACTCTCATAAAAAACCAACCTTCAACACAAACTTCCTCGTGGCTGGACTTTACAAAAACTAGACAAGCCATTTACAACACACACTTTGCTTCTCTACAAAAGAAAAAGGACACTAAACTGTCTAAACTACTACATGACACAAGGGGCCACAACAGTGATTCCCTTAAGCCACCCAGCAATGTTGTTAATCTCTTAGCCCAGCAGAAGAATCTGTCCTACCTCGGGGACTCTCCTTCTGCCCCTCCACCCCCACGAACATGATACAGTTCTGTGGTGACCTAGAATCCTATTTTGGACGTCTCCGACTCAAGGAATATTTCCAACACACCTCTGAACAACATACTAATCCACAGAGACATTCCTACCAACACTACAAAAAGAAGGATTCTGGGTGGACTCCTCCTGAAGGTCGAAACAGCAGACTGGACTTCTACATAGAGTGCTTCCATCGACGTGCACGGGCTGAAATTGTGGAAAAGCAGCATCACTTGCCCCATAACCTCAGCCGTGCAGAACACAATGCCATCCACAGCCTCAGAAACAACTCTGACATCATAATCAAAAAGGCTGACAAAGGAGGTGCTGTTGTCATCATGAATAGGTCAGAATATGAACAAGAGGCTGCTAGGCAGCTCTCCAACACCACTTTCTACAAGCCATTACCCTCTGATCCCACTGAGGGTTACCAAAAGAAACTACACCATTTGCTCAAGAAACTCCCTGAAAAAGCACAAGAACAAATCTGCACAGACACACCCCTGGAATCCCGACCTGGGATATTCTATCTACTACCCAAGATCCATAAACCTGGAAATCCTGGACGCCCCATCATCTCAGGCATTGGCACCCTGACAGCAGGATTGTCTGGCTATGTAGACTCCCGCCTCAGGCCCTACGCTACCAGCACTCCCAGCTATCTTCGAGACACCACTGACTTCCTGAGGAAACTACAATCCATCGGTGATCTTCCTGAAAACACCATCCTGGCCACTATGGATGTAGAAGCCCTCTACACCAACACTCCACACAAAGATGGACTACAAGCCGTCAAGAACACTATCCCCGATAATGTCACGGCAAACCTGGTGGCTGAACTTTGTGACTTTGTCCTAACCCATAACTATTTCACATTTGGGGACAATGTATACCTTCAAATCCGCGGCACTGCTATGGGTACCCACATGGCCCCACAGTATGCCAACATTTTTATGGCTGACTTAGAACAACGCTTCCTCAGCTCTCGTCCCCTAATGCCCCTACTCTACTTGTGCTATATTGATGACATCTTCATCATCTGGACCCATGGAAAAGAAGCTCTTGAGGAATTCCACCAGGATTTCAACACTTCCATCCCACCATCAACCTCAGCCTGGACCAGTCCACACAAGAGATCCACTTCCTGGACACTATGGTGTTAATAAGCGATGGTCACATAAACACCACCCTATACCGGAAACCTACTGACCGCTATTCCTACCTACATGCCTTCAGCTTTCACCCAGATTACACCACACGATCCATTGTCTACAGCCAAGGTCTACGATACAACCGCATTTGCTCCAACCCCTCAGACAGAGACAAGCACCTACAAGATCTCTATCAAGCATTCTTACAACTACAATACCCACCTGCTGAAGTGAAGAAACAGATTGACAGAGCCAGAAGAGTACCCAGAAGTCGCCTACTACAGAACAGGCCCAACAAAGAAAATAACAGAACGCCACTAGCCGTCACCTTCAGGCCCCAACTAAAATCTCTCCAACGCATCATCAAGGATCTATAACCTATCCTGAAGGACGACTCATCGCTCTCACAAATCTTGGGAGACAGGCCAGTCCTTGCCTACAGACAGCCCCCCAACCTGAAGCAAATACTCACCAGCAACCACACACCACACAACAGAACCACTAACCCAGGAACCTATCCTTGCAACAAAGCCCGTTGCCAACTGTGTCCACATATCTATTCAGGGGACACCATCATAGGGCCTAATCACATCAGCCACACTATCAGAGGCTCGTTCACTTGCACAGCTGCTAATGTGATATATGCCATCATGTGCCAGCAATGTCCCTCTGCCACGTACATTGGTCAAACTGGACAGTCTCTACGTAAAAGAATAAATGGACACAAATCAGACGTCAAGAATTATAACATTCAAAAACCAGTTGGAGAACACTTCAATCTCTCTGGTCACTCGATCTCAGACCTAAAAGTGGTCTTCAACAAAAAAAACTTCAAAAACAGACTCCAACGAGAGGCTGCTGAATTGGAATTAATTTGCAAACTGGATACAATTAACCTAGGCTTGAATAGAGACTAGGAGTGGATGGGTCATTACACAAAGTAAAACTATTTCCCCATGTTTATTCCCCACCTCCCCCACCCCCGCTCTCCTGCTGGTAATAGCTCATCATAAGTGATCACTCTCATTACAGGGTGTATGGTAACACCCATTGTTTCATGTTCTCTGTGTATATAAATCTCCCCATTGTATTTTCCACTGAATGCATCCGATGAAGTGAGCTGTAGCTCACGAAAGCTGATGCTCAAATAAATTTGTTAGTCTCTAAGGTGCCACAAGTTCTCCTTTTCTTTTTGAGCCCTGGTGTAGACCGTGCAAGGTTGATGGAAGAATACTTCTATCAACCTAGCTACCACCCCTCAGGGAGGTGGATTAACTACAGTAATGGGAGAGCCCTTCCCAGTGGTGTGGATAATGTTTATGCTGAAGCGCTACAGGGCCACAGCTGCTGCGTGGACGTTGTAGTGTTTTAAGTGTAGACATACTGTTCGTGTGTTCACTAGGGAAAAGGTATGTTCTTAACTCCAGTTAGTGAGCTCAAGGTAAAATCCTAGTGAAGATGGAGACGTGTAGCTTCTGCATGAGTTAGCAGGCCGAGTTAAAGACTAGGCATCCCCATAGTCCTTAAATTGACCTGCCAACTTGTGTGAAAACTACAACCTGCCTTGTCTTCACTAGGCTTCTACCCTGTGTTAGTTAAGTGGTGTTAAGAACCCCCCTTCTATCCTGTGGAAAACAAGGCCTAGGAGGAGTCATAACCCTTGCTTCAACATGTGGGTTCTGATGCACCCCCCAAACTTCAAGTGGCTCAGCTGAGACCACATGATTTCAGTTAGTTTACAATCAAAACTTGACCCACGTCCACTCCAAGTTCTACCCAGCCAGCTTGCTCAGAAAATTCATCCCATGTTCGCTCAAAGCCCTATTTCAGGGAAAATTCATCCCACCCCTTTAACGCCCTGAGTTGTAGCCACCATCTTTGTTGCAAAAGAGGGACGAGCAAGGCTGTCTATGCAGCCTATCAACATGATTGCTAATCATCCAGCAGGAGTCACTGCTGCAAAGCTGTGCAAAACTCTCTTTCCCCTCTGGAGCTGAGCGCAGTGAATCTGCAGTGCTGTCAAGAATGGGATTATTTGACTATCTTTCTTGCTATGCCTGTGACATTTCCCACCCTGAGCAGGGCCTGAAGAACCTGTTTAACTCTGTCCCTCTGACTGGCTGCATGATCAGTCCATTGCAAACGCAGTGGATTAGTTTCACCTTCTCATTGTTCTGCACCTACAGTTGTACCAGGAGGTGGAAACAGGATTAAAAACCATGGGGCAGGAGAAAGCAGGAATGTCCCAAGCAGCCGTACTTTACCATTTCCCTAAGCTTGCAAACTTTAAGGTCATGTAACCAAGAAAGCCAGCAGATGGAATTCAGCTACCCAGCAGGAACTGGAAACAAATGAATTGACTAACTGAAATATACATTCACACTGATCTCTCCGCATCAACAGCACACTATTTACCATCGAGTACAATAATATTGAATCAAGATTTGCATGGAAGGGTAATTTCTATTCCATGGCACAAGATAATTTCCCAAGACCTTTTTTCCCCCCAGAGATGCAAAAACATTTACTTTAACGATAATGAAAATAAACTTTTCGATCAGATAAACCATAACTACCAACTGTTAGGAGGAGGATTAACTTGAGCTGACTTTTTTTTTTTTTTATTTTTAAATGTAGCATGAGGAAAAGCCCTGGGGACAAAACGTTTGCAGGCCAGGTTTTAGTGTACGTTGAACGAATAGTTTCTCTGAGGAAAAATGTTTAGCGCTGACAGGTATCAGTTTTCGTTACTTGGAGTGTCAACTAGCACAGTTTTAATCAACAGGATTATAAGCAAAATCAAGAAGTGTGGTCTGCTGGTTAGAGCGGGGCACTGGGAGTCGGGATGTTTGGTTCTCTTCTTAGCTGTGAAACTGGCTCTGCTGTGGGACCGTGGGCAAGTCACTGAACGCTGGATTGGGCCTACACAGCAGAACTATGATGGTTCTGTTGCCTCGCTAGGCCACTGAGCCCAGGCACTCAGGAGTATGTGGGTACAAAATGTACTTTTTATTATTTGCGTCACAACAGCACTAAGGGTAGGTTGACAGCGAAATCAAAGACCTATGACACGGCCATGGCTGGCCCGGGTCAGCTGACTCAGGCTCACAGGGCTCAAAATTGCTATGCAGACATTCAGGCTTGGGAAGGAGCTGAGCTCTGGGACCCTCCCCCGTCATGGGGTCCCAGAGCAAAGGCTCCAGCCCAAAGCCTGAATGTCTACACTGCAGTTTTACAGCCTGAGCCACAGTCAGCTGACCCAGGCCAGCCATGGGTATTTAATTGCTGTGTTGACATACCCTTGGAGGCCCCAACCAAGATGAGGACATCGGTGTGTCAGGCACTGTACAAATATATGGTGACAGAAAGTCCCTGCCCCAAAGACCTCACAAACTAAACCAAAGGATGTGGGGGCAACAGAGACAGAGAAGTGAAGTGATGCACCCAAGGTCACACAGCAGGTTAGCGGCAGAACCAAGAACAGAACCCAGGTGTCCCAAACCCTGCTCCCCTGAGCTAACCACTAAACAGCCAGCTACCTTCCTCATCTCTGCAAGCTCTTCACTAAGAGACTTCCGCTCCTGCAGCCCTCACAAGACCAGGTTGGAGCGGAGCAAACTGCTCACCCACTGCAAACATAACTGGAGAAAACTCAGCATTCGCTTTCCCTCTTATCAGAAACGTTAGACCACAAAAGATAAGGTGATTAGCAGTAACATAGCTCTGGTGCTCCAGGCAGATAGCAGGAGAGATATGCTGCTTATCTTATCAGCTCCTTTATAATGGCTCCCCTGGTGTCGCTATAATTTTCTGATAATATTATAAACAGAACTGATAACATTTTATCTTTCTTATATTGTTGGCTTTGGCTTCTTTTCACCAACCCTTTACTTAACAGGTTGGCTTTTCCCTTTTCCACTAAGTGGATTCTCCCTGTATTTTTGTTGCTCTATTTTAATTTCTTTTAAAATCCACTTCACCCTGCTGTCTCCTTGAGGTTTCTTTACAGTCCCCCTTCTGAACTGTCACTTTATCTTAACAGGAGACGCTGGGCTAGTTGGCTTTTTTCATCCATAACGGCAGCAGTAAGAATCCTTTGCACTTGCATACAGGAGCATCTTTCATCCAGATCATCCTGAGACACATTCGTTAAGAAAGGGCCACAGAGTCCCCTCCTTGAGTTTTTTCCTTGCATAGGGGAACTTCATGAATTTGGTCTCTAAGAGTTTCCTTCTGATCATTGCCATGGGGCAGCAGGATTTGCCGTTATGCTGTATGTGTGTATTTAGAGAGAGAGCAAAGTGCTTTTCCTCATGAGCTGCCGCCTTGTGTTCCTGCGTGCATGATGGAGACACATTGTCTGGAAGAGAATTATTTCACAGATGGCAGCTTTGCAGAGAAACATCTCTCTCTTATAAATGACAGGTTTCAGAGTAACAGCCTTGTTAGTCTGTATTCGCAAAAAGAAAAGGAGGACTTGTGGCACCTTAGAGACTAACCAATTTACAGCTACAGCTCACTTCATCTCTCTTATAAATGGCATTTTGGAGAGAAGTTGGCCAGCAATGTCTGCCATGCTTTAAGTGAGTTTCACTCTATCTAAGCCTGACCCAAAGCCCACTGAAGTCCTTCCACTGACTTTAATGGGCTTTGGATCAGGACCTATATCCCCTATATCTCTTCTCAGTTTACTGTTAAAAACTCTTCCCCCCCCCCCCCGCCTCTTGTTGGCACCACACACCAAGCAGCTATAACAAATAAGCTGTACAGCATGATAGTTAAAGACAAGGTTATCAGGTCCATCCACTTTGCAAGAGCAGGACAGCGGGATGTCAGAAACAATAACAAAGAAGAGAATTTCTAACTTGAAATTGACAATAGTGAGAAGCATTAAGGGGCACAGCAGGGGTGGGGTTAGGTCCCACATGGATACTCAGAACAGAACATGAATTGGGTCTGCACTAGGACTGTGCACCCAGAGCCCTCTGACTTGTGAGCAAGATCAGCTCTGGATTCAGATCCAAACTCAAATTTTGCATCTTAGGCGTCTCTCTGTAATGAGACAAACTGCAACGCCATTTCTGAACGCTCCCAGACTTGGGGGAAATTTGGATTCGGATCCAAGCCCAGATGTGACTCAGGCCCATCTCTAGAACATAGCTGACTAGGCTGCAGCAGTGCCAAAGTTCTTTGAGCCTGACTGAAGCCAATACCTCTAAGGTGTGAAAGCCATCCAATCTGTGGTCTCTCTGATGAGACTGCCAACATGCAGGCCAGCTAGTGCCTCCAGTGAAACAGACACATAGGCCCAGATCCTCAAAGGATTTAGGTGCCTAACTGCCATGGGAACTAGTCACTTGGCACTGAGCTGGCATGTGGCAAAGGTCCATTTTTACCAAGTCACGTGGTAGAACTGTGGCCTTAAAAAGAATTTAGTGAGAGCAATGTCCCGGTTCACCAGCCAGCCAGCCCCAAATCCAATCATAGCAGTAGTTAGCCTTCAGTTTGGGGCTGGGATTAGGATTTCAACGGATCTGCCTCTAACCATGACAACCCCCAGTGTCACGACTGAGGTGTACCAGTGTCCGAGGCCCCTGCAATGGTAGGGAATTAAGTGAAATACACCCAGATAATCCCACCGAGTGACCCATGAGACAGGATCATGAGGAAGGTGGACCCACCCAACGTCACTGTCAATCTGATCTAGGGGAAGATTGGTTCCCAGCCCCACATAGGGTGATCAGTTAGGTCCTGAGCATGTCAGCAAGACGCAGCCAGCCACACGAGACAGAATTCTCAGACCTCATAGCACTGGCCCACCCTGTCCAGGGGCCCATCTCCCCCTGTAGCCATCTCTGATTTTTCAGAGGAAGGAAACCACTCCCCAGCCCAAGATAATACATTGGTGGGAAAAATCCATTTCTGGCCCCTGCAGGTGTCCAGCAGAAGCCCCGAAGCACGTGGGGCACCTTTCTAATACAGGAGTAATATTAAATCCAAAGATAAGATCTGACTGGGGTTCCTGGAGAATGAGTCAGCAGACACCTCATAGCAGATGGGCCACCATGTTTTTACATTTTCCTGACATTCTTTCATGGAGGATATTACAGTATCTTCAAAAACTAAGTACAGCCACCCGCCAATCTGTATATTCCTGTGCTGAGAAATTACAGCATTTGGAGACAGTAACTTTTGGGAATTCATTTAGCTGAAATAGTGCCAAAATAAGTCAAGAAGATAAAATATTATTATTTTTGTATTACAGTAGTGCTGAGAGATACCAAGATAAGGGCCCCATTGTGCGAGGCATTGTACAAACACATAGGAAGAGGAAGTTCTTGCCCTGAAGAATTTACACTCTCAATAGATAAGAGAAAGGAAATATTATCCTTGTTTTACAGATGGGGAACTGAACTGGAGAGAGATGAGGTGATGTGCCCAAGGCCATACAAGAAGTCTGTGGTGGAGGTGGGAACCAAACTCAGACCTTCTAAGTCTGTCTTAATCACAAAGCCACCCTTTCTTGCCACAACTTCTTAGAACGCAGTGGTCTCTAAACAGTTCTCTTTAGAGCCCCTCGAGGTATTTGTAAATCCATGTTCAGCACATTGGTATGGGTAACACCAGTGGTGTTGCAATTCAAGGCAAACCTACACGTTGATACACAACATCAGAGAGGATGTGTGACTGTTGATAGTTGGGGGGGGCACAATTTAAAGGTTCTGGTGGTATGCAGTGGGGTTCAGGACAGGGCATATAAACCCTGGCAGAAATGGGGGGGGCATGTGACCCCATGTGTCATGCCATGCATCTTCTCTGCATAACATACCCCCCAAAATATAACATGCCATAATTTTCCACTGCTAAACTCCAAATTATGGATTCCTTAAAAACATTTTAGAAACGTGGTTTATCTAAAATTCACTGCCCTTTCTTTACAAGTCTCTCTCTCTCCATTATAATACTTAGTCCTGCCATGAGTGCAGGGGACTGGACTAGATGACCTCTCGAGGTCCCTTCCAGTTCTATGATTCTATGATATTCATCTAAGTATTGTATTGGGCCTTTCAAAGGATATCTGGGCACTATACTACCTCATGGGGAAGGGTACTACCATATTTCCCAATATAATGAAACTCCATTCTAACCACAGATCTTCTTTGCTTTTCTCTTGAGAATGGTGTTATAAAATGGAGCTGAATGAAAATCCTTTGGTCATTTAAGGAACTCATGAGGTTTGATTCAATCATTAAAGGCAGAAAGAATTGAATCAGGCACTCATTAGCAGGAAGACGGTTTCCACAACTCACTTCTTCCTGCTTTCCTTAGGTTCAATGTTCGCCATTCCGCAACTCCTGCCAACATCTCATTCCTCCTCTTCTCACAAGTGCCTCTCTGTTTACCTCCATCACACACGCCTGGCTTCATACATTCCTGTATATTACAGCAGCACCTCAAGGCCCACCTGATATCAGGCCCCCATTGTGTTAGAAGCTGTTCAAAAACAGTCCCTCCCCTGAAGAGTTTACAATCTACAAGTATAAGACAGTCAAAGGGTAGGCTGAGAAACAGAGAGAGATGAAGGCCCAGATCATCAAAGATATTTAGGGTCTTTGAAATCAATGGACATTAGGAGCCTAAATACCTTTGAGGAACTGGGCTAAAGTGACTTACCCAAATCACACAGCAAGTCAGTAACAGAACCATGAATAGAGGCCAGATCTCTTGAGTCCTAGCCCACTGGCCCACCCTTCCAGTGTTCTTGGAAGCTCCCTCACTCTCCTGAAAACCCACTAGTTCCATGACACATTCCCTTAACAATGACCAACTACGACTACGTTTCCGAATGGCATGATTTGCTCTATACTGTATCAGCCTGTGGCAGTAGAACATAAAGCCAATGGGAAGGGTGACATTTATTTAACGCACCCACCTCACCCTACACATACTATGTATATAACAGATGTACATCTACAGTGCTTAATATATAATTTTAGACATTAATGAAATGAAGGGCTCACTTTTAATATATTGCATGTAAAAAAATCCAAAACAGTGTAGGAGCACCAAAGAGCCTTCAGAAGACCAAAGATGGGCTCTCAGGCCTACTTAAAGTCAGGTCTATTTAAAGGGTCTCATTCTTGTTTTCTCGAAGGGCCCTTTACACCGCGCTGGCAGTGTAAAGGGGCCTTAATGTAAACGAGAATCGGCCTCCAAATTCTCACGGTCCTGATCCTGCATCCCTGACGTCAAACAGTTCTTTGCCACTAAATTTGAAGACTGCGGGGTCAGGCCCCAGAGACGAGGCCTATAATCATTTTGGTTGTATTGTGTCATTTTTCCTAAGAGGCTGTTTCAGATGGAGCAAAGTTCTAAAGATGGCCCAGTTAAATGGTAAAAGGAGAGAAAACAGTGACAGTGCTTATCGTGCAGTGATAGTCAGTCTGATAATCTGGGGTGTTACCATGCAGATTACCCCTAATTTCAGATCTCTTTACTGAGCTTTTACACAGGGATTACTTGCAATTCTTGTCAAGGGGTGATCTCAAAAGTTTACTCTCAATTTGATAGCGCTTTTTTTTTTTGTGGTTCAGAGATGGTTAAAGCAAAAATGTTCACAGGTTCCCCTATGAAGAGTCAATCATTGTTCCTGGAAACAAAACAGTTGGCAGCTGGCAACCTGCAGCCAGGACAGTCGTTGTAATATTTAAATACCTACTCACAAGAGCAGAAATATCAGATCTGCATGCAGCTGTGTTGTCTGCCTGCTCCGTTCGCAGAAGTACTGCTTCCCAGAGTGGTCCTGCTTGGAAAAACATGACCGCCTTAGCTGTCGGCTGCTCTGGGAGGACGTTTATTCCTCCTACTTTGACTGCCTGTTGTGGTAATACATTTTCTTCTTCTGTTACTTCCTTGGGAGGTATTTGTGTGTTAGTGCTTCGGAGGGTCTCTGTGGACAGCGGGTCTCCACGAATCTTCAAATTGTGGAAAGCAGAGAGGGGAAGCGTGTATGAAGAGATGGAATGCTCTCTGCCAGGGCAGGATTGTTCTCTAATGTTATATCTTACTAGTGTTCTCTCCCTTTTTACATGGGTCTGCGAGATGCTTCCAGGACAATACAGATATATCACACAACATGTATGAGTCTTACTTAAGGGATGTGGTCTTCAGCAGCTGGAAAACACAAACCAAAGTGACTTTTCCTGAACTATGAAGACTTTTTAAAGTTTCTGGTTTGGAAACCAACTATTTAGAGTCCAGTTACCTCCAAATAGAAGGATTCGGGTCGATGCAGCCAGGGGCTGGGTGTTTTGCTGCTGAATGTTTGTAGTTATTTGTGTCTTACCTACCAAGTGCTGCTCCAGTTCCTTTTTCATCCCAGCAATCCCAGGCTGCCCCCAAAAGCCCTATGTTGTTGATTGATGGGGCTTCTGAAAGACTGAGCAGTCTGTGGTGCTGTGACAGTGAGAATTTTGGTCACCCATCACAAATGGTTTATAAAGGGATAAGTGTGTAATAGAGACTTAGTTTGGCCTCCATTGTATGCAAGGTCTAAGAACAAATTTTAAAAGAGAAAATAGTTAAGGGCATAGAGGTAAATGGTAATTGGGATAAAATACAACATGGTTTTACTAAAGGTAGATCATGTCGGACCAACCTGATCTCTTTCTTTGAGAAGATAACTGATTTTCTAGACAAAGGAAATGCAGTAGATCTAATCTACCTGGATTTCAGTAAGGAATTTGATACATTCCACATGGGAAATTATTAGTTAAATTGGAGAAGATGGGGATTAATGCACGAATTGAACAGTGGGTAAGGAACTGGTTAAAGTTGAGATTACAGCGGATCATACGGAAAGGCGAATGTCCAGCTGGAAGGAGGATGTCCAGCTGGAATTCTAAGTGATCCATCTTTGGACCAATCTAATTTAACATTTTCATTAATGACCTTGGCATAAAAAGTGGGAGCGTGCTAATACAATTTGAGGATGACACAAAGTTGGGAGGTATTGCCAATACAGAGGAGAACCGGAATGTCATACAAGATTTGGATGACCTTGAAAACTGGAATAATAGAAATAGGATGAAATGTATTAGTGCAAAGTCATGCACTTAGGGAGTAACAACAAGAATGTTTGCTATAAACTGGGGCTGTATCAGTTGGAAGCGACAGAGGAAAAGAAAGACCTGGGTGTATTGGTCAATCAAAGGATGACTATGAGCTACCAGTGTGATGTGGCTGTGAAAAAGGCTAATGTAGTCCTAGGATGTATCAGGAGAAATATTTCCAATAGAGACTGGGAGGGGTTATTACCATTATACAAGGCACTGGTCAGACCTCATCTGGAATATTGTGTACAATTCTGGTCTCCCAAGTTTAAGAAAGATGAATTCAGATTGGAATAGGTGCAGAGAAGGGCCATCAGCATGATCAGAGGAATGGAGAACCTACCTTACAAGATGAGACTTAAGAAGCCTGGCTTGTTTGGTTTAACCAAATGAAGGCTGAGGGGAGGTATGATTGTTTTCTATAAATACATCAGAGGCATCAACACCAGGGAGGGAGAGGAGTTATTTAAGTTAAGGGGCAATGTTAGCACAAAGACAAATAGATATAAGCTGGTCATCAATAAGTTTAGGCTAGAGGAGTGAAGCTCTGGAACAGCCTTTCAACAGGAGTTGGGCGGGGAGTGTAAAAAACCTAATTTGTTTCAAAACTGAGCTTGATAAATTTATGGAGGAGATGGTATGATGACATTGCCTTCAATGGCATATGGCTCATCTGCGACTGCTATTAGCAAATATCTCCAATGGCCAGAGATGGGACACTAGATGTGGAAGGCTCTGGCTTACTACAGAGAATTCTTTCCCAGGTATTTGCATCTCACCCACATGCTCAGGGTCTAACCAAGCACCATCTCTGAGATGGAGAAGGAATTTTTCTCCATATCAGATTGGCAGAGACCCTGAGGGGTTTTCACCTTCCTCTGCAGCTTGGGGCAGGGTCATTGCTGGTTTGAACTAGAGTAAATGGTGGATTCTCTGTAACTTGAAGTCTTTTAATCAAGATTCGAGGACTTCAGTAACTCAGCCAGAAGTTATGGGCCTATTACAGAAGTGGGTGAGTGAGATTCTGTGATTGCAACGTGCATGAGGTCAGACTGGATGATCATGATGGTCCCTTCTGACCTTAAAATCTATTAGATGTTATAGGCATGTTATATATCCGAGTAGCACATGCTAGAAGTAATTATAAGCTCATCAGTAGAAAGTGTAATAGATGGTTTTAAGTGACCTTATTGGATTCTATAACAATATGTTACAATTGATTAACCATTTATTAAAACATCTATTAATAATTCATTAATTCTTTGTAAGCTATTTATAAACAGAGCCTTAATAAAAAGTGTGACTACAATTGCCTTTCAATAATAACTAAATTGGGGTCATTCCCCATTCTCTTTTTTCTAGAATCCCTTCAAAAAAACAACAGAGAATGTAAGTAAGAATAAGAAAGACTCTTTCCTGCTCACAGCTCAAACCACAACCATGAAACAAATTAACTCCAATTTGCATGGAAACCTTAAAGCAAGAAGACCAGCAATGGGCATGTGACCCTCCAGCAAAGATATTCCTGGGCAATGAAATTCTTACTGGGGTGAGAATTCGAAAGCTCCTGAACTCATAGCCTTCCTCAGATGCCATATGCCCAATTCAAATAAGGATGAGAGATCAATCTTAGATCAAACTATCAGCCACTGCTAACCTTCACCCAAACGCAAAATGAACTGGGATCTTTTGTTCAAAAATGGTTCAGCAATCTTTAAAAAAAGAATTGGCTCATCTATGCACATCCTGGTTTCATGAGGCTCATCTAAAGAGAGATGCATGGTCGGAGCATAGCACTCACAGCCAAGAATGTCCAGGTTCTAATCTGGGCTTCAGCACCATCATCTTCTGTGGCCTTGGGTTTAGCTTCACTGTGGTTTAATTTCTCCAGCAGTAAATGAGGGTAGCAATATTTATTTTCCCTCCTCACTGTGGTGCATTATGAGGATTAATTAGTTCTAACCATGGCCCCTGGAGCACCAGGAATCCTTTCCTGTTGGACAGCGAAGAGAAACACTTTGAGAAAGAGGCAAGGGGCACCACATGTTGGAAAAGGAAGTGGCTACAGGGGAAGATTGCTGGAGAATGGAACCACGAGAGATCCACCAAATCAGCCCATCTCGGTTAAGTGAAGATGAAACATGTTGCAAACATGCTAAGTATTATTGTTGTGTGGAAATACTTAGATACCATGGGCAAGGCTCTTCTGTTGGTATTTTGGAACCAGGTGAACCCAGGAATCACTTTGAATCAGTTGCAGATTTATTTAGAAGCTTGAGGTGAGCTGTACAACGTAACACACCATGGAGTTATTAAATGAACGGAAGGGCGATCTAGACAATTTTAAAATTTGGATTAAATTTAGCCACATTCTCTATCCAACTACAGCCCTGGACATTTCCCAACTCTGCTCCGAAATGGAATACGGAGCCTGATTCTTCTCTCGCGCCAGTGCAAATGAAGTAAATGCAGTTATACCAGTTTAAATCTGGGATAGTGAGAAGAGAATAAAGCCCAGTGTTGAAATGCAGCCAAGCTTGAAGAAACTGGGTTTCCCCTGCCACAGTTGTCATTATAGTGTAGACAGGCCCTAATTGCTCTGCTCTTTAAAAAGCTTTGAACTTTACGCAGGATCCCTTGGCCAGCGGGAGTCACAATGTTCTACTTACAGAATTAGCACAACGGTAAGTAATCCTGGCTGAGCTCTCACATCTCCGCCCCAATTGGATTTTATTAACTAATGGGCCAGTGGTGATGGCTCCATGATGAATGTCTTACAGGTGCAATAAGCTGATGCGAATGGATGGGGATGATACACAGATGCCAGAGCCTAATGTATTCTGCAGTGGGCAAAGGATAAAGCTTGTGAAACATTTATTTTAAGTCTTAAAATATCAAATTTCTCATAACTATGGGCTTCCTAAAACTAGGCCTGGTAATTACAAGTTTAGAGCCATGAATAATTTCATGCTAGGAGGTGAATTAAATTTAACTGCCCCCTTAGCCCCTAAAAAAGCACATTACCAGTAAGGACAAGTTTATGATCTGATCCAGGACAACTGGTGCAATAATAATAAATGAAAACCAAGACAAAATTTCATTGTCCTATACATGGGGATCTTACAAAAAGTTCCCTTTACAGTCTGAGACCGCGATGAGAACTCCAAAGGTGTAGGTGAGATTTATGGACCCTTTCCAGACACATGACTCCGACCCCTCTGGATCAGCAGGATTCTGGGCTCTAGGGAATGGGGAGGGCCTTCTGCATCTCCACCCATGGGATGGCTTATACTTGAAATCTTTAATCTTTCCTTCACCAACAACCTCCGGAGACTAGGGGCCAGATTGATCCCTGATGTAACATGATTGCCTCCAAAAGAGTTACACCATTTGATCCCTGGAGTTTGCAGTCTTGGTGTAATTTATTTGGAAGGATTGGCAGAGATAGGAAGAATCCATTGTCACTGTCTGGCTTCCACACACATTTCTGTTGTCTCTGAGTTCTGGCACCAACTCCAGGGGCTCCACAGCTTGCATAGAAGTTGCACGCCAGTGCCATTCTGATCAGAGAAAACGACAGTCATCCAAACTTCCATCAGAGGCATGGCAGCATCAATCATTCAGACTGGGTCCAGGATGGTATTACAAATGCCGTTTTCCAGTGACCCATATCACACAGCTATAAAAATACAACCCCGGCAAGCATCAAGCAACGTTCAATAATGTTAAGGCTGTGACACAAAAGGAAGGGCAGAATTTAGGACTGATTTTCCTTCCTTGGCTTTCCCTGATGTGCCCAGGGTTACAATCACTGCGTTATGTTCCTGAATCATACTAAAGTGTGATGGGGAAGCAAAGAACAGAGAAGTGACCTATCACAATGAACGTCTAAGTGTGTGTCCCACCTTAGTCGTCGGTGTGTTGTCAACTTCATTCTCAATAGCTTCTCTGTCCATTTAAAACTACCAACCACCCGGGGCTAAATTCTGCCCGGATTTATGCCACGTGCAACCACACTGATGTCAAGATTCAGAAATAATTGATGTCAACGGGCTGCACAAGGTAGAGTTTAGCCCAGTGGCTCATCTTTAGGCTTCTTGAGAAGTAAAATCTTCTGGGGCATTACTGATTTCACTCTCACGGGCCTTTATACCTGCGTAACTCCATTAATGTCAGCTGGGAGAAAATAGGCGTTTCTTGCGATTTCCAGTGCTTGCTTCTGCCAGCAGCACTGCAAGCACATCCCTGTGCTGTATTTTGCTTCTGATCCCAGCTTGGTTCTGCAGTTGCAGAGCCACTTGAAAATGAAAATAAAGGGGGGAAAGTCATTAACAATCATACATCTGAATGATGAAATTTGCTCCTGGAAATCAAAAACACAATGAAAATCTCCACTGGTTTCCCCTGTCATCTTTGGAAAGCTGTAGTAGCAGATGCTTTCAATTCTCTCTTGGCTGAAGGGGGGAAGGTTGGGTTACTGAAAAAACAAGGCAGACTTCAGTCTGAGGAGGAGGCATTAGTAGCTGCTTAGGATTTCAGAATGGCAACACCTTGAACCCATCACCAGCCAGGACCATGATGGATGGGCAAGGATAAAGGGCAGCCTCGTTGACCCAGGATGCCTTCCAGTGCCCTCCAAAAGCCAAGAAGAAAAGAGATTCTTATCGCCCCGTAAAAGAACAGAGGGGAGAATTATCATTAAAATGCCATCCAAATAAAACGAACAAACATGGGCTTTTCCCCCTCCCCCCATACTGTACAAGTATTGAGACAGGTCTGATGGCAAGTTCCACACACATAAAAGATGACCGTGACTCAAAGAATTTTTATTTTTGAATTAACTTTCCTGAGTCGCGGTCACATCCCTACGGTTTGACTTTGGATTTCTTAGACACTCTTCTTTGAAGACTTAGCGGGATAAGTAATCAGCTAGTTTGGGCATAAATTGTAGATTCATTAAAATACATGGACTAAAACTTCTGTATCCACATTCTCTATTTATCAAATGAGTCTTTGAAGCTGACAATGAGGCACTTACCAATCAGGTAAACTCAATCAGTCTAGGTCAAGAAACACCTCTGGAATAGTTAGAGCTAATTTAATATCCTATAGAAATCTATTGTGCAGTGGGGGCAGTGTGGCCTAGTGGACAGAGCACTGGACCTGGCTTCTAGTCCTGGCTCTGCCACTGGTCTAATGGATAACCTTGGGCAAATCACTTCATTTCCTTGTGCCTCTCTTTCCTCACCTTTAAAATGGGAATAATGATTCTGACCTCCTTTGTAACGCCCTTTGAGAACTACTGATGATGAAGAGCACTGTGTAAGAGCTATGTAAGAATACATCTTGGATGCAGTTGAATATTGTTAATCAGGTGCCAGAGGTCTCAGTCTAGCTTAGCTGACAGCAATCTTATGTCTAAATCTGAAGACTGTGGACTCAAGTTCCGCCCATGTCTTGGTTTCATTCCTAAGGCTGTGTCGATGTCGAAGGGGTTCTGCTGGGAGTTAAAGTAAGGTCCCTCCAGCCTATGTTTTGCACCAGGGCATCTTGAAACTCCCATGTGCACTTTTTAAAAAGAAAAGGGTTACCCTTGTGGTCTGGACAGGAGTTCTGGGTCAAATTCAGCACTGCACTAAGCAGGCTCAGCTCCTGCTCAAGTTCATGAGGGCTATGCTGGCTACTTTGCTGCCCAAAATGGCCCTACCTCCCTACGTTAAACAGATTCCAGTCTCCAGGATTCTTTGTGAGATATCGCTGAGCATCTAATGGTTGGCATGTTTACAGCCAGCACTGCCAGGCACTAACCCATTACCGGTAACGTACCTTGAGCTGCTGCGATGGATCTGTGGCAGCATAGGAGTAAACAGACCTCATGATCACTAGCCAGCAGCACAGAGAATAGAACTCTGGACCTACCGCTTTCCACACGCAGCTGTCTCATTTATTTGACCCCGGGATGGAGGCAAGTAGACATGTCCCTTTCACTCAGTTTACATCTTATGCTATGCAAATTGGAATCTATGATTATTATTGTCTTGCCTACAGGTCCACAGTGGGGCCCAGACCCTGTTGCCCTAAGTGCAGCACAGAAATAGAGACAGGTTAGTTTACAATCTAAGAGTCAAGTAACACACATGGGTTTCCCACAGCAGCTCCCCCTGAGCTGCTCTGAGCCCCGAGGCTCGTGGTCCAGCTTAATGTGTGCACATTTCCTAAAATCTGTCTTCCTCTCTCTCTATCACTGCGTCTCCTTATGTTCCCAGCCCCTGTCTGCCTTTATCGCTTCTCACTGTGTTCCCAGGGCCCCTCTCTCTCACGTGTGGTTCCCAGGGGTTAGTCTCTCTTTCTCTGTTCCCAGAACCCATCTTCCTTAATCTCTTTCTCTCTGCTCCCAGGGCATCATACCTCTCAATTTCCATGGAGAGGCTTTGAAATAAGTACAAATTAGTTGGAAAGCCAACAAGCAGGAATTTCTATTGACGTGTGTGTGTGTGTGCGTGCGTTACAATCCGGTATCTGTGGTTGGGGAACATCTGGTGCCATGTAATCCAATGTCTCATGAAGCCATCTGACTCAAATTCCACCTGTGCACCAGGTTGTTTATTAGCCAGACACCCTGACCCATTTGGAAAACAATAATAGTCCAAGGCGCAAACCCCAGGGGGAGGGACTCTGCATCCAGCTGTGCTGGTATTTTGGCTGGGTATTAAACACTCCAAAACCAAGAGAGACTTTGGCTCTTTGAGACCAACCCTGCTCCCCAGTGTTGTTTTTAAAATGCTTGCATCATGCTGATCCCCAAGGACCTTTGGAATTTGCTCTGCAAGTCAACGATGACTTCAAAGGTTTCCAGGAGGCAGGGATAGGGCTGGATATATTAATTCATAACAAAGGAAATCTCCAGAGTTCCCTCACTGATCTCTCTTCCAACGTGGCTGTCCTCCAGCTTTCACCACATATCAAAGAGCCCCTTCCCTGTCCATGCCCACAGTCAAACTGATACAGGAATCGCCCTAGTCCTTCCCCTCCGGATTTACTCAAGCCAAGAGTATCCCGAACAGTGATACTGCCAAGCAGCCTCAGCAGCTAGACAATGGAGCCGAGGGTCACCGAATCAAACAGGTGGGGATGCTGGAACAATTCACCGAGTGCTACAAGACAGAAGGCGCAAATATTTCTTTGCTAAACACATTCAAGTCTAGTAACAGGTGTGAACCCTTCTCTATTTCATGCCGTCTCAAAACTGCCTGGGAGCTGACACGCAATTCTTTGGGTCCAGCAAATTCTGACCTGTATTTGTTTTAAATCTCTCTTTCTCACACACAGACACAAACACAAACATGCGCACACACTCTGTTTACTCCCTCCTGCCCAGATCTACCCCCCCGCACACACCCCTCTCTTCTGCCCAGATCTACACGCCACTCCCTCCTGCCCAGATCTAACTCCCCCACACCCTCCTGCCCAGATCTAACCCCCCACACACATCCTACTCTCTTCTGCCCAGATCTACACCCCCGCCCACAAACACACCCCACTCCGTCCTGCCCAGATCTAACCCCCACACACACACCCCACTCCCTCCTGCCCAGATCTAACCCCCCCCGCAACACACATCCCACTCCCTTCTGCCCTGATCTACACCCCCGCCCACACACCGCCCCCCACTCTCTTCTGCCCAGATCTAACCAAATGACCAGTCTAGCCATCAGGGAACAACCCCACAGTTCACCTACAAACAGCAGTACCATAAGAAAGGACTGCTAGCCAAACACTATGCTGTGCTCCCGATGACACAGACATATTTTTGTCCCCTCCCAGGCATGCATTATAATAGATTTACAAATACCACGCAAGTCCTTTAGGGTAGATCCCCAACTGCATGGCTGCTTTCCTATCACCGCTGGGAGGTTGAGCCACAAATGTGGCTTCCCATCACCTTTATGGCGTTTTGGCCAAAGGTGTAACTCAGAGCTGCTACAGTTTTCCTGGAAGTGGTGCCCAGCCACAATTGTTCCCAAAAAGCTGTTCTGACAGCTGGGGATCACGTAAGTACAGTGGCATCCTAGCCATGTCCTGCTGCCCACCCCCTCCCGCCTTGCCCGCTGGAATGCCATACGTCGGGCCGTAATGGGGGCGTAGTGTAGGGCTGACTGTGCTAGTGGTCTGCCACCTGGTGATTGCCCTAACAGTCAGTGAATCCCCAGGTGGCCAGTTACTCTGGCTTCCAGCTGCTTTGTGCCACTCCAGCGCACTTTGTGTACATTGATCATCTCTCACTCACTATCGCAAAGTCAACTCCCACTTCCGATCGGCCCAGGAGGTCAGTCTCCATTGCCCACCTGTAACCTTTTCAAATATAGTTCCTCTGTGCTTTGTCCCATGCTGCCCCCAGTAAGCACCCGCAAAACCAACTCATTAGCCTCCGACAAATCCCTCCTTACCACTCTCCTCTGCCATGACGCCTACACAAAACCTGAGAATAGTTCAGATCCGAAACTACTGCTCATCATGCTGACCAACACAGCCACATTGTTTCCTTTTGTTCCCCTGTCTGTATCCATCTGTTGTCTCTTGTCTTATACTTACAACCACTGGCTCTTTGGGGCAGGGACTGTCTTTTTGTTCTGCCTTTGTACAGCGCCTAGCCCAATGGGGTCCTGGGCCATGATTAGGGCTCCTGGATACGATGGTGATACAAATAAATATTATTTGTAAGTACAAAGCAGCCAGGAAGTGTGTCAAGGATCTGGCTCTATGCAGGTTCCCACTCAGACACATTGACTTGCTCTCAGGGCTATCTGCTCTCTTTGCTGATGCAGCTTCCCCTTCGATAGACCCATACTCATGGACAGCTGCATTCCCACCGATGGAGCCTCTCTGTCTCGGGAGAGACTCATCCTAACCAGCGCTAGAGGCATTCTTGCCACTGCCGCTTTGGGCTGATGCTGGGTACTAGCCACCTCAACCGAATGCCTGTCAGAGAAATGTTATCGGAAAAAATTATTGGTCCACACCAGTGGGGTCATCTAAGGCCTGTCCCTACACCTGCCCGCTCCGTCTTTGGACTGGTACCCAACACTCCCAAGAGATGCCCATTGAAGATCAGTAATCGCCAAGCTATGACTGCGATCCGTGCTCAGGGACACAAAAAGGCATGTGAAAACTATTTCTATTTCCCTGGGCAGCCATAGGCTTGCCGAGAACCCTGCACTTTCAAACCCCACTGTGCCTGCACAGCTGAATTACCTCCTCAGAGGCACACAAATCACACCCCAGGCCAAATCCCGCTCACCTTACTCAGGAGTTATCCACTCGTGGTACTACTCAAGTAAGCAAGCTAAGCAGGCATTGATCCCTGATTTGAGGCGCAATCCCATTGAACTGTCGGAATCAGCCCTGACAGAAAGTAGGTCTTGTGTCTATTCCCTTCTTTACCAGGCTTGCTGAACTGCTCTCTGATAAGGCTATTGCATCAGACCTCCAGTTACACTTCACTCCTATTATCCCCCCAGGGGAGACTCCTTTCACTCCCGTGATTTGAAATACATTCTCTTTGTACCGATGATTGACATAGCTCTCTCCTCCCCTCTGTTTAGTCTTGCATCTCTGCCTCTATAAAATCCTATTGTGGATGCATTAAAACACATCTCCCGAATGTTTCTTTCATAAACAGATATTGCCAACAAAGATTCATTTAATTCACTGAAGAATTACCAGTGATAAAAATCTCCTGCTTTATCCTTGTGGTGCATCTGGCTCTGCAGTCCAGTCATTTAGATTCCTGTTTATACCTTCCAGTGCTTGCAGTGATCGCAATCAGCAAATCATCTTCTACAATTAAACTGTTAGATGCCAACACCAACCTGCCTACCCTGCAGCAGGCAGCTGTAGGATAAACTGCTCACATGGAAAGTTTCTCCCCACCCCACCCCCATTCTCTAGAAGTTGGCTAGCCATATACTGTCCAATCCTTTTATGAAACCGGTTGGCCTCACTGTTACCTTGAAGCAATGAATTCCTCGCAGGTCAGAGCAGATGTACCGTATGCTGCCAGGGCAGTGTAAGGTAGTAGAAAGTCTGCACTGCTGCTCTCCATGCTGTATTTCTGCTGGGGACTGAGATTTTCTAAAGCAGCTTGTGATCTGGGAGGGCCTAAGACCTGGGCTACACCGAAGTTTTGTCGGCATAGCTATGTCTGTTAGGAGCGTGAAAAAATTAAGCACAGCTGTGCTGGCAAAAGTCCTAGTGTAGATACAGTTTTACCAGCCCCCTTTTCTGCCAGTGTAGCTCATTTCCAGTGTAAGTTACACCAGCAAAAAACCTCATTTGCTGCTATCAGTGGCACTAGGAGGGTTTCCTGGGAGAACTGTAACTGGAAGCCCCATGACCCAGGCCTCCCTTGAGATAGCTTTAAGGGGCTCGATTTTCAGAACACCTGCCCCCCTCGGGAGACCAGGACCTGTTAAGATGTTTCATGTTGGGCACCCACAAATTTAAACACCCCAAGTCACTTGAAAGTCTTGGCCCTTATTGCTCTGGGGCTGTCAATCTCTCTTCTTTCATGGGCACCGGACAAATGCATGTGTCTGTGGGGGGGAGGGGGTTTAAGCTCTTGACTAAGGGATTTGTCCAAATCCAGTTAGTCCTTGCCTCATAATTTCACAGCTTGGAACCCCTCTCCTCCCTGCCCCCCCCCCCGACCCACTCCAGCCAATCCTTCCCTTTGAGCCATACTAGGCACTGGACTTCCTTGGCAAGCATAGGTACCATATTCCCGAACTGCTTCCCCAGTTGCCTGTCACACACTCCCCAGGAACAGGCTCACTCCAGGGATCTATTTGCTCAAGGATGGGATGTTTTCATATCTTGGCAATTCTCCCACTTGCTTTCATCACACAGATCCAATGCTGGAGAGCCATGGTTGGCTGAAAAAGTCTTCTGTTGTTGGCGAATTACTGGGCACCTCGCTATGATGAACAGGGGCTTTGAAAACCTAGCCTTCCCTTCCCCAGGCTGGAGCAGTAGTGCATGGTGGTCGCGGGGTCATTTGGAGCACATTTTATACCAACTGTAGTAAAATACAGGACACCATCCTGCAAAATTGCCATAAACGCCTATTAAATTCAGTGGAAGTTGAAGGGGCTCAGCATCACCCAGGATCAGGCCCTGTTTATTCTACATTTGATCCATCAGCACTGGTGATGGCTGAAAACCCATTAGGTTAAACAAACAAAGTCTCTGTTAAAGGAATTTAGAAGGGTCTGATCCTGCAAGGTGCTGAGTGCCTCCTGGGAGGTGCTGAGCACTTGCAACCCTACCGATGTCCAGGGGAGTCAGAGCCACTCAGTACCTCTCTGGCTCAGGCCCGCCGTTAGTAAGTCACGGCACTGCAACCCGGAGGCCCTACCTCAGGAACTGCCAGGCAGAGAAAAATGAAGCTTCCGCTTTCCTTCTTGTGCTGTGCCTGAAGAAGGCCTCGTCTCATGCCTACATGTGCTGGGCTCCATTCACCACTGCCCTGCAGGCTTGTGTTGCCATGTCCACCAGTGCACGGTGGGTGTAAAATACGGCCAGTCTGCCACCATGCCAGCATTTTCTACCCATTCGCCTCCAGGCCTGCGGAGATCCCCCAGAGCTGTGCCGTCTTTTCTATGGATACGGGTACCTGGGGCCCACAGAGCTGGGAGACTGCTGGGAGCCAGAGCTGGTGCACAGGCCTCTACCAAGATTGCCCTGGTCTCCGGGGGATCCCGGAGGATCTGTCCTCACAGCCTTTTCAACAGAAAGAGATGCAAGCGCCTTTCTCTCCTCCCCAGACAGAATGATATTGGAGAGGGAGGTGGAAGAGATCTGGTGAACATTCCCTCCCTCAGTTTTGGGTTTCTCTGTGGGAGGGGATGAACTGGGCCAACGTGTGGACAGCAATTGAAGAACAGACCCCTTCAGGCCTGTCTACGGTGTATTTACCAGCTAGTGAAGTGTGGATGTGGGTACAAGACCAACACGTGCTGTCAGGATGGTTATTAAACATTGTGAGTCAAGGTGCTGCTTTGATTCAAATCTCTCCCCAATTGCTGTTGGTTTGTTTTCACATTTCCCTTCAGTCGCTCACATCTCTGGGGCTACCGGGGGGCTGTCAGCACCTACAGCCATTTCTTTACGGATTCCAGTTTACTTAAGGAAGACGCAACCCTGGCTTCCCATGGCTGAGAGGGCAGGAGATTACCGCCCACACACACAATAAAAGGGCTCCTCAGAGAGTCGTCCAGCTCTGACCAATGGACCAATGTTTCTCTCCCCAAGAAAAATAAAAGCAGTTGGCAAGTTGTTCCTTGTTTTTACTGGTGTGCTGAGTGAACCCAAGATCCGGCTGTGATAAGTGGATGCAGACGGATGTGATTAAAACAGGTAAGTTCATGACAAGGCTTGAAGTTTACTGTTCATGGTCAGGGAATCCAGTGATTTATTCCAGGCTCATCGCCCTGGCTTTCCAGGCACTCGCTGGAGATCTAACATGAAGCCTGTCCACTTTTAAATACTCATCTCCATGCTGCTAATTAGTGGCTACATCTGAAGAAAGAAATGACAATACCAATTAACAACAACACTACAGTCGCTCACATTTATAGACCATCTTTTATCTCATATTTAGCATTCTGTGGCCCATACTATGTTCTCCTTGTTCCTCTGAGGAGCCCTAGAGAGAGGGGTTTGTGGAGCTGTAGCCCCAGAGCAGTAATGCAGACATAGCACAATGCTGAAGGGGCATAAGGAGGCATGCACCAAACAGTGCTATTGGTACTTGTAACAGTGTATTGTGTACTTCCCCCAGACCTGCCCTAGGGCACTAGCAGGAACGCGAGGAGCTGGGCCAGGCTCTGGTCACACCTTATCCTAGCTGGCCATGTTCTCATGGAGCACTGCAGAGGTCCCAGATTGTGCCACTCGTGATGTACGGAATTACAGTCCTCTTTCAAAGAGGGCATTTATTAAACAAAACAACTACAGCTACAAACTAACAAAACAGACTTCCACACAGCTTGAATTCCAGCTTTGGCCCCCTTGTTTACCAGATATCACACCCTGTCCAGAACTCTACAGCACGCAGAGACATCTAGTGGCTGAATAACATATTGTAAGTAAATACATCATTCATTACCGATTCCGATTGACTTCGGTGGACTTTAGATCAGGCTCTCAGTGTGTCAGGGTGAGTATTCTGCCTAGTGTAGTGGGGGTTGCTCATGAGTGCTGGACTGCACATGCTGGCCAGTTATTGTGAGATTGCTCCCAAGTGCTGGGATGAACTTGCTGATTTGTTATTGTAGGGTTGCTGGTAGGGATTTTTTAAAATAGAAAAATGTACATTGTAAATCTTGTTTCAGGTCCCTTGCCATGTTGTACTGGTTCACACGCCACCTAATTTATTTCCGTCAGAACCTGAATGCAGTTAACTAGGAAAATAATGTAAAAAGCACAGAGCAATTGTAAGAGTATCTCTACTGCGGAATGATTTGGCAGCCACAGACAGCCGGTGCGCCATATCCTTTTCCTGGTGCAAACCCCTTGACCCCATGCGCCTGTATCAAAGCATAACTGAGAGGATAACTGGATCCATTACTTTAAAGTTTAAAAACCTGAGCATTTCTAATCTCCCCAGTGCAAATGAGAAAAGGTACATGTGGCTAGAACACATGTTTCTTCTCAGGCATACGAGTACTCCACAGCCCGTCCTCCAGAGCAGCTCTCGTAGGAGAGCAAGCTGGGGGGAAGGCCAAGGGGCACGCTGGGGTGTGGCAGGTCTGCTAGAGAAAAGGAGATGCTGCAGTACGGCTCTTTGAGAAGCGGGCGAGGTCCCGAGGGGCCACACCGTGGGTGGCCCTTGCCCAGTCCCCTGCTCTGCTCAGCTTCTCAGGATGTGTTGTAAAAGTTGTTCTCCTTTTTAGGGCTTGGGATGAGAGACACCAGGGGACGTTCCATTACCCCTGAGGGGGGTTCTCTTTTCTAGCCAGGGTGTTAAAGGCCCAACCAGGCAACTGACTTAACTCTCAGCCTTTGCTGACATGCTCCTGTTTGTGAAAGGGCCTCCAGGTCCTGTAAGCTCTGAAAATGTCATTTCCTTTCAAGACAGTGTTGGCAAATAACAGAGCATATGGGAAATATATGGTATGCACCATCAGAGGTATAACTTTTTAGCAAAAGTAAGCATGGTCTAGTGGTTAAAGCAGGGATCTAGGAGTCAAGACTTCTGCTGCTGACTTATCTGTGAGTAAATCCTTTAACTGCTGTGTGCCTCAGTTTCCCCAAACTGCAAATGGGGTAGTGGTATTTACATGACTCACTGGGGCATCATGGGGCCCAATTACTGTTTGTCCAATTTCGAGATCTCTGGGTGAGAGGTACCATAGAAGCACAGTGTATTTTTAAAACCTCAGTTCTCTCTTTGCCAATCCTAGTCCACTCTAAGGAGAAGCTGCTGTTGCAGTGACAGCAGGGGATGAGCTGGTTTGGACAAGTCAGAGAATGCAGATTTTGATGGAAGATTTCAATGAAACATGAAGACAATGAGAATGTGGGGATAGAGGCACAGACAAGGGAGCCAGTACCCTCCACTCCCAAGGAAACAAATAGGACAAGCTGAACATTGCACTAAACCATCAAGAAACTGATTCTGTTTTTCAGCAACAAAACAAACAACTCCAAGAAAGCACAGCAGAATACACTTGTTTGAGTAGATGCCACAGATCCTGCTCTCCCCTGGAAGGTGAAACCTTGCTGGGATGCAGCAGCCCAAAGCTGCTACAGGGAGAATAATTTGCGCCTCCCACTTCCCCACGGACCCTGGAATATCTCGGGCCAGCATCTCAGTGGGTGCCGACGGTCGTCACTCTAGTGAAGTCAATGGATTTACATGAGCTCAGAATCTGCCCCCTACCTTCCAATTCCATTTGCGCACTGAAAACCTGGCTGGTTTTGCTTTTAACTTTAAATGCCGGGTTTGGATTTTCAGATGTGCCTGGCTCCCATTTCCCCAACAAGGTAAGAGCCAGATTTTCAGAAGTGCATTCGCAGCCAGGGCCTGAATATTCACAACGCCAGGAGAAGGCAGGCTCATATCACAAGCAAGTGATCATCAGGCCCTCACCACGCAGAGCTCTTTTGAAAAATCGGGCTTCTAATTTTGGTGCCTGAATGGGAGCTGAGCTCTTTTGAGAGTCTAGAATGAAATCCTGGCTTCACTGAAATCAATTTCAATTTCAAAACTCCCATTGAATTTAACAGGGCCTCAAATGCTGATGGCCTTGGGGACGGAGGCCTCTGGTGGGGTCAAAGACCATGTCCATCACAGGCATCAGCAGTAAAACCAGCCTCACACTGCCTCTCCAATGAGCCATCACCCTCTTCCTGAGAGACCATGCACACTAATTCTTCATGCAAATGCCTTCTTGCTGAGATAGCCAACAAGGGCTTCTGTTGTGATGGAGGTCTTGCCATCCGTATCAAGGGAAAGGAACCAGGGTGACAGGTTACTGGTCCTACATCACTGTCTGTCTTAGTGCATTTTGTGAGGTGATTTCAAACGCACTGGTAGGGCTTGGTGCTCAGGTAACGAGCGCTGACATGTCCCTCCGCTTGCTCATTCACACATGGGAGAGGGGGGGAAGCTTTAAAGAAACGTGCTTCCTGATTTTATAGTATCAACTGACAATTGGGGCCACAAACTGGTGTGGTCCAGTTAAGGCAGAGCAGAAATGAGATTTTGTTAATGTGTTAACTTTAATGGAAGCTTAATGCCTTAATTAAAGTGAGGAGGGCTTAGTTAAGGTTTGAGCAAAAATTTAATACTTTAATGGGACTAAAGACTTTAATTCATTGTTGGACTGCAAAAAACTAGCGCTCTTTTGCTGTGTCTGACACAGAGAGAGTGCGAGAGCTAATTATAAAAGAATCTGAAAGTATCAGGTTCTAAAACCAAACCATACCGTGTGCAAGAGGGAATGTGAACATGTCACCTGTCCAAAGCTCCAAGACAGACTACTGGTGTTAGTGTAGCTTGAGAGCTTCAGATTAAACAGAAAAACTTCCCCGCTACAATAATCTCTTTCTAAAAAATGTCCTCTGTGTTACTAACACCACCTCGTTTATTACAACGGAAATAACGTTACAAATAATTTCCCCAGTACTTAGGGCCAGGTTTTCAAAGGAGCTCTGGGCCCAGCACCTCCCATTTTCATCAGGCAGGATGTTTTCTTAGTTTTTTGCATTGCACTCCGCTAGCGACTACAGAAACAGGCTAGTCAATTTCCCTTTCTGGTTCTGTCACAGTAGCATGATCATGTAAAATTTGGGTCATAAATATATAAGAGAAACACATTCCCATCCGCAATTTTGCTAAATAAACAAATAACTCCAAATTCACTGGTCTTTCAGGGAATTAGTATCCTAGTTTGTTAAAAAGGCAAACAGTGTGGATTATGTCAGAGCTTGGTTGAATAAACTGATCCCAACTCTTTCAGGCAAGTGAAACTGTTAATCAGTACAAGATCATTTAATTTACCATTTTACAATAAAGTATCATTGCTCTTTACATTTACATTATAAAGCACTTTCACCTGTAGGTGTCAAAGGTCTCTACAAAGGTGGATAAGTATTATTTCAATGTTGCCATTGGGGAAACCGAGGCACAGTGAAATTAAACAACATGCTAAAGGTCACACAGTGACCTTGCACAATTTTTGACCATCCTGCCCTAAAAGGCAGAGTCCAGCTGTTCTCCTGTGAAAGGGATTGGAACTTAAAAAGAGCCTTCGATTTAGAAAAGACTGTCATTCTCTTGGGTGTAACCTGATACAATGTACAGCTTGGTGATTTGGTTCGACTGTCAACTCTTCAAACAGAAATCTGTCCAACCTATGCGGAAAGGACGCATATGTCTTCTATAATGAGACTGTATGTCATTTTTAATGTGTGTGTGGACTGTATTATATGAAAAGACCTACTCCTTCCTACCCTGTACCTATCAGTTTATCTCTATATAGATTCCTACAAGCCTAATATGTAAAATACATTACAGTTATATAGGGCCAGAGGCTCATGTATTTTCAAGGAGCTGATAACACAAGCTGAGATGAATGCATGCAAGGGTGTTATAAAGCTCGACAATGTGTTCCTCCGAGCCTGAGGCTGCTGTTGGCAAAGGCAGCTTCTTTGCATTAATTAGAGCAACTTCAGCAATGCTTTAACCCAGAGTAATTGCAAATAGCTCCAAGAGGCTGAAACCACAGTCGGGAATTAGGAGGGCATAGAGGAGGACCAGCCACACCCTCTTTCTTCAGAGGATCCCCCGACACTGGGGTGATTCTGGTGAGGCTGGATGCACTGTTTTCATGGCCAGAATACGCTGGTAGCATGGTGCAAAGACTCCATGTTTGTATATTACACAGAATTTTGATCTGTAGGGGGAGTTTTAACCTGATTCAGAAAGCCAAAGGTTCCTTTTAGCTGACCCCACTCCTCAGTGCATCACATGGCTGTGCCAGGGAAGACCCTCCCCACCTATTCACCAGTCACACCTACATTGCTCTTGTAGCTGATTGCAGGCCCCAGCAGTGGTGGTCTGTGGAGGTGGGGGGTTGTATCAGACACTAGCGGTAATTATTCCACTTTGATTCTTGCTTGTCTCTGGCCCATGAAATCAAGGCCACACTTCAGGTGGGGGGAGGAGGAAATGGGAGGGAGAATGCTCCCATCTTCAGGGATGGGAGCTGGGCCCAGACTGCCTTAACTGGTTCCACAGAGCTGTTGCTTTCTGAAGCAAGCATGCCAGAACAATGTCATCTCAATACCGCAGGCTAATCTGGGTGAAACTGAGCGTGACGGACTTCATGCATGACAGCCAGGAAGCCAAGCATGGGAGGTCAGCATTGGCCTAGGCTGTAGCTTTCCAGCAGCTGGCTTAGAGAAAGGAGGTATGCAGGCTGTGTGAGCTACCCCAGAAAACCCAATCATCTTTGCCATCTACCTCCACAGAACCTGTGCATCTGCTTTGGGAACGCAGAGGGGACCTGATCCCTAACCCTGCTGGCCCGACAGCCCTTGGCTGGAGTTCTAGGATCCCATCTCCTGACCGAGGTGAACGGCTGCTGTTTTTTCAAACCTGCTGTCATTAACAAATGAGGCACGGGGCTTGATTAATTCCACAGGTTTCTTCCATTAGGAGCCACTACATCATTGCTGCACGAGAGCCTTCCTCCCCTCAGAGCTGACCTTCCTCCCACTGCATGGCCATTTCCCTTGGCTGTGGAAGTTATTACAGACTGGTTATTTGAAAGACCTGGAAACCAGGGCAGCCGCTGCTTCCTTTCATCTCCGGCTCTGCTGCTCCTCACTCCTTGGCAGTTTGGAAGGATGGTGGAAGTAATTAATGGTTCGGGAAGGGTGGAGGAGGCGCTCCTGAGAGGAGAGTCAAAAATTCCTCTTGACAATGACCACATGTCTGAGGCTTGGCTACCAGTTCACCTGACAGCAATAAGGGCTAATAGCCATTAGTCACCACCGCAGACACACTGCATGCATTTTTGTGATTTCTTTTTCTTTCCTTCTCCCTGTGTCAGCCATCCTGGCGCTTTCAGACAGCTTCTTTTGTCATCTTGCCGGGAGGAGAGAGGGGAGCTCATGGCTCAGAGAGCTTGGCCAGCGTCCTTGGTGGAAGGGGATAAAAATGAACTTCAAGGGGGAAAAAAATACTTGTGATACAAACCCCACCCCCTCACATTAACCAGGGACCAAGCAAAAGAACAGGAACAGTGACTGCTGGGGGGAGCTGGCAGACTCTTATCAACTGAGCCCACGTGACACTGCCCAGCTAATCACAAAGGAGGAGCCAGATGATGATTGTACAGGGAAAAGATCCCACTGGAACAAAAGACAGGCCCGAACGGGAATGTTCTGCTCTGGCTGCGTCCAAGTGTGAGGCTATTTGGATCCAGGGTTTCAGTTCAGGCCTATCTGGAATTGACATATGTGCCATGGCTTGGGGAAAAAAATTTCACTAATTCATATCGCTATTCCTACAATATTTAATAAGTGCATGGCAGCCAGGATGGTCAGGAGGGAAGTCCCAGGTGAGTATCATTATCCCCAGGTTACAGATAGGAAAATGTAGGCACAGACAGGTTATGACCAAAAGACCCACAAATTTGGGGTCCACTAACTTCTGGGTGCACAACTAGACCCCGCTCAGGCCTGTTTGGCATTATTAAGTGCTGAGCACCCATGTTTACCATTGACCTGTAACAGTAAGACTCTGGCTATCACAAGCTGAGGAATCCAAAAACGGAGGCTCCAAAACTAAGGAGGAATTTCTGACCCAAAGTTTCTAGCCCAAGCAGGTCATTGCTAGAGCCAGGCCACAATCCAGATCTCCTGATTCCTGCCCCATTGTCCTATCCTTTGGAGACAGGCCGAAGCAACAAAATGGGCGTGTTGCTCAGGACGCTGTCCCCCCATCCCATCCACCCCCCCCACACACACACACTCATATACCTCTAGATCTGGGCTTTCCGTTGAGGCCCATCTGGAATTAACAGTAAATTAGCCGCTTTCTAAGGTTAAAGCTGCCAACAGAAAACGGTTATGTACTGAAACAAACCGCTATAAAGAATCAGGATCTCTCTCGCATGAGACCCTTGTCCTGAGCGGGAGAGCTGTGCCGAGAGAGGCGATTCTGTTTCATGGAGAATTTTGATATTTCAAAATTTGGCTCCATTCCCGTTTGGAATGAAACCCACAAATTTAGAAATTCAGTGAGAAATGGAGCCCTGGTTCTGGGGCAAATGGCCCCAGAGCGAAGGCTTCCCACTCGCCATCAGCCAAACCAGAAGGCAACCGTCAAAGTCTTCTCCAGGCTGCCCTGTGTCTGTCTGAGGTGCTTGACGGTCCTCATTAGCACAATGTCTGAGCGTCTCACAATCGTTAATGCACTTCTCCTCCCAAAATCCCTGTGAGGTGGGCACTGCTATTATCCCTGTTTTACAGATGGGGATCTGAGGCACACAGAGACCAAGTAACTGCCCAAGGTCACACAGGAAATCTGTGGTACAGCAGAGACTTGAACCCATGGCTCTCTCAACTAGGGCCTTGATCACTGTACCATCCATCCCTCTGTAGATGGCTGTTTAAAACAGAAGTCTATCAGTTCCGTTTCAGAGAAGACCGTGTACTTTGTAAGATTGCCAGGCCTTCCTGTCCGATCCATGATGGCCCCTGTGTGCTTTAGAAGACATAAGGTAGAGATCTCCATGCTAAAGCCATGCTTTATCTTCTCACAGGAGCAGCGTCATCTTGCACCTCCCAGCCACAGTACGTGATTTGGCTAGAAAGAAAAGGGTTGCTTTATTTCTAGAGGCGTTTTCCGATGTGTCTGACTTAGACATCAGTCACTGTAAGTAATTGTTGTGTTACTGACAGAAGAGCCAATCCTTCCCTGGGCTGAGTGGCCATCCTGTTTTTAAAGGGAACTGCACTCTCTGAGGGAAGCAGCGACAGGCTTGATTGGCATTCAGTTGCCATGCAGAAGTTAAACCAGATGAGCTGTGTCAGCCGGTGGAAGGCAAATGCATGGTAGCCGCTCTGAAAGCCTATCTTCCCCTAAATTTGTCACTGACTGCATTGTTATCTGCAAGGGGGCAGAATGTAATCAGAAACACATTTCTGAGTGAAGGACTGACCTTTGCAGAATCACCAGGAATGTCTGAAGTCGTACAGCTGTGCAAGTGCCCCTGCTCGCTCAGCCAGGCGGAGCTGCGCCCGGGGCTCTGAATGTGCACATGGTGCCGAGCAGCATTTCTGGCCACCTGAAATCTGTGCCCTGTAATTGGAAATAAAGTTTCTGGGATCAGCAGGAGCTGCTGGGTCCTCAGCTGTTTGAAAGTCTGGTCGCTTCATAGATTCAGAGAGTTTCATAAGGCCAAAAGGGAGCTTTAGATCAACTAGTCTGACCTCCTGTATAGCACAGACCATTACATTTCACCTAGTTACCCCTGTATCAAGCCCAATAACTTGTGTTTGGCTAGAGCAGATCTTCCAGAAAGGCATCCTGTCTGGATATAAAGACATCAAGAGATGGAAAATCCACAGCTTCCCTTGGTAGTTTGCTCCAGTGATTAATCACCCTCACTGTTAAAAATGTTTGCCCAGTTTCTAATTTGAGTTTGTCTGGCTTCAGCTGCCAGCTATTGGTTCTTGTTATGCCTTTCTCTGCTAGATTAAAGAGCTCCTTAGTACATGGTATTTTCTCCCCAGAAAGGTTCTTATCCACTGTAATCAAGTCACCTCTCAATCTGCTTTCTGATGAACTAAAACAGATTGAGAGCTTTAAGTCTCTATTTTCTGCAGCCCTCAAATCATTTTTGTGGCTCTTTTCTGCACCCTCTCCAATTTTTCAATATCTTTTTAAAGTCTTGACACCAGAGCTGGACACAGTATTCCAGAATCGGTCTCACCAATGCTGTACACAGAGGTAAAAATCACCTCCCTACTCTTATTCACTGCTCTCCTGTTTAAACAGCCAAGGATTGCATTAGCCCTTTTTGTCACGGCATCGCACTGGGAAGTCACATTCAGTTGCTGGTCCACTGTGACCACTAAATCCTTTTCAGAGTCACTGCTTTTCAGGATACAGTCCTCCACTATTTCGGGATGGCCTCCATGCCTTGTTCCTAGATGTATAACACTGCATTTAATTGTAGGTGTCCAAGTGGGAGTTGAACTCCTTGGGAGATCTGGACCCAATGGTGGGTGATGAGCACTACTGGAAGTCTGTCCCACAGCCCATAGACATCACATGCTGACGGACAAGCAGGCAAGACAAGCTATAATGCAGTACCAATGGAGCAATATTGACTTGCTATATGGGGGAAAGTGTTCAGGTATGGGGAAGAACATTAGCAAGTGAGAAGTCTTTGAAAAAAGACCATCAGGATGGCTAGCCAACAGCCTATTGATGTTGTAGGTTCTTCCAAGATATTGTATGAATATTCACATGAGGCAAGATTCTCAAAAGCGCTCACCCAGCGCGTACCCAACTCTTTGAAGCTCTGACCCTGGAGGGTACGAAGAACCCTTTGTAAGCATTGAATGCTCAGTGGTAGAGAGGGCTGAAATTTTTCTGGCAAAACTTTTTTTTGGCAAAAAATGCAGATTTGGTGACAACATTTTGCGAATTGGAGTCAGTTTCACCGAATTGTTTCAGTCAAAAACAAAACCAAAAAAACCCAGAAATGTCTGAAAACCATTGAAATGTTTCATTTTGACATTTTTGAAATGAAACCTTTTGATTTTTTTGGTTTGAAACAACTTTTTGTTTCCAAATTTCCTTGAATATTTTTTAAACAAATAGTTTAAAATTGGTCAAAATCTAAACAAAACATTTTGTTTGGACCTAAAATGATTTTTTTCTGACTTCTTTGATTCGCTGAAAATTTCTAAAAATGTTGTTTTCTGTTTGACCCGAAATGAAATCACACCCCCCCCCATGCCAGTTTTTCGGAGTTGCCGGAGAACTGAAAAGTCCGTTATTCACACAGCTCTTCTTGGCACATTGCACGACCGCTGGTCAGTCAGAGTAAAAGTTCCCACAGGTGTGATAAGCATGGGAAGGACTGGGCATTGAGAGGGCAGCTGAGTCTAGAAACCATTTAGTGGGACTGTTCCTTCCTGCTGGACTAATAGAATTAAAAAAACCCTTCAGGCAACACACATCCCTGGTGCAGTTACAGCTACCTAAGTATGGGAAGAAAGCTTCCTGAAGCTTCTTTAGACAAACCACCACCAGAAATTAACTTTCATCTACATGATGCAGGTTTTGCCAGCATAACCATGTCAGTAATAAAATTACAGTCTAAGCTGACATTGCTATTCCTGTATCACTTTAGGTGCAGATCACCCTTTCTATGCTCTTCCGACCCAAAGATTCTGTTGGCTACATACCAAAGTTAAGTGAAATAAAACCTTTGCACCAAATAAACAAGCAAACAAAAAGCCACAGAAGTCATTTTAATCACTGCCTTTTGTTTTCCTATTTTAATTTTCTTCTTTTAAAACCCAATACGATCAATCAGAACTGAGGAAATTCCTGAAACTGATGAAAAAAGAAAAAAAACTGATAGATTGCAAACAAAATGATCATTTTTCAAGCAAAGCCAGTTTCTATTCCTAATACCCAGCTACAGTGGGAGAGAATAAGTGAGCCTAATGCTTGGCTGATCTTCTGGCTCTTCAAATAAGAATACACCTCCCAGACCTCTTGTGTACATAAATCCTATAGCTGCCAGTGCACCTCATGCACAGAATCAGGATCATTTCAAGGCTAGACACAGGAGCCAGAATGCCTTAATGGGAAAGCTACATCTCCAAAAGGTGTTGTGGCAATTTGCAGACAAGTGTCTGCTTGGAGAGCTGGGATTTTACTCCAGTGAGGCACAAACTGAATATATAAGAGCAAGAGCTTTAAAGGCCAGAGTTCCAAAAGACTTCAGCCCCCTTTTAGGCATCTAAAATAAGGGCCAAATTGCCAAAGTCCTCAGCACCAGTCGCACCCATTGAAATCCGTACATGGTCGTGTTGAGCCTTTTTGAAACTTTAGCCACTTGTTGTGCCTAAATGTAGTGCTCTCGGGTCTCACAATATGATATTTGCTCTTTTTCTTAAAGCCGCACCTGCTGGAATGAACAGATTGCATGAGAATCTCAGTTTTCATTCAAAAAAAAGAAAAAAGTACATTTCTAGCACTCTTGGTTGCTGGGAAAAGTTTGAAAACGGGGAGTGTATCCTACAGACACAGAAACCAGAAGGCAAATAAAAAGAGTTCCAAATGTATTACTGTTTGAAGCCAATCAGGATTTTTTGGCCCAAATCATGAATTTTGAACCCTCTGGGTGTGCACTACTGTAGATGGAAGCTAAGCAATTTTGAAAATCTGGCTTTGTTTAAGAGCGTCAACCAAATTGTGTAGTAAACTCACAGCATTTGTAGGACTGGCACTTCAGTCAAAGTGCTCTTTCAAACATAAGAAGTAATATAGCGCTGCAATAAACTGGATTCTTTTCATTCCTTCATGTTCGCTTCATTTGGCGCAAGACCAAATCGTCTCTGTTCCCCACCCACCCATCAAAGTTATTCTGCTAAACATCCTGTCCCCTTGCAGTTTGGGTGAAAAATAAAATATGCGCAGAAGAGACAGAATTATGCCTGCAAGGGTCTCATAAAATTCCTGCAAACGATAAATCAAAACAAAATAATAATTATCACCAGCCAAAGGAGCACATCTACCCTTCAGATTTTTCTCCTACTTCTTCCTAGCTTATCAAGTCTACACTAGGGCGGAAATTCCGGATTCTCCTAAAGATATTGATATGCTGGCAATCTCAAACGCTGAAACTCTTTGGGAAGCCCAAGCCCACCGCGTCTGCTTGGGGCTTCACCACAGTGCTCCCAAGTCTCGCTTGGAGTTAGAAGTGGCGCAATTCTAGAAGCAAGATTCTCCTTTTTTTTAATGGATATACAGATACTGCAAGCTCTTTGGCCCATATTCTGGTTTCGTTGCATAAATAATAAGCACTTACAAAGCATTTTTCTACTTAGGATCTCAAAACAGTTGACAAAGCTGTGTGAAGCCCCTATAATCCCCAGTGGTGGAGAAACTGTGGCATAGACACGGTAAATGTTTTGCCCAAGGTCACACTCAGTGAACTGGTGGCAGAACCAGCGAAAGACTCCAAGCCTGCACATATCTGCTAACTGTTAGGCCACGACACCTGTCAATAGCTCTTTGATGGATACATAAATGCATCAAAGTGTCATTTGGATTTGGGGCTAGTTCGTCTAGGGGTTCAACAGAAAAATGGAAAGGGGGACTATGGAAAAACATATGGGAGGATTCAAGTTGGCCCCAATGAACAAGTTATATGAAGTGCTAAAGTCAAGTTTAGACCCTTTCACAATTTCCTCCTGCTTGGCTTTAATTCACATGTTCAGGGCTCACCTCAACTACTCCTCAGTGGTCCATGGAGCACCACTGGCCACATGAGGCTCTCTCTTCCTGCCTGTAAGTGGAAGAAGAGATATGAGACAAGAAGGGAGGGGAAAGTTGGGATGATATGGGCCGTACTCTGCCCTGATTTCCATTGACTTTCACTGAGCCTCATGAGGAATAAATCAGGTTAGAATAGGCCCCACAGGAAGATGATCAGCGAAGGAAGAGAGCAGGCCAAATTCTTCTCTGACCTACAGCCACTGCAACTTAATTGAACTCAGTCAGGTGAAATAAGGTGCAAACCAGAACACAATTTGGCCCCACTCCTTCCTGTGCATCAGCTGGCAACCCAAGGCCGGCACTGAGGAGCCCTCCAAAAAGAGGTCTGGGAGCCAATCCTAAGTGTGCTGCCCACGCAGTGCCACAGAAGAGGCCTCAGCACTTTGCAGACAGAGCGTCTCTGGCAATGTCCATGCAGGCCGTGCTGTTTCACACGCCCCTTAATGTGACCGTCTTCAAAAGCTCAGTAGAGTTAAGTATGCAGATGAGCCTGATTCATCCTTCTCCTCTGCCCCCCTTGTGCAGGCTACAGCTGGCAAAAAGGGACTGTAACGTAGGTGTGGGGCCCCCAGTGGGTAGCACTGGTGGAGGGGGCCCTCTACACCAAGTCCAGGGCTGACCCCACTACCTCAATGCTCTCCCTGCAGAAACACCAAGCACAGAGAGCATTTCAGGTGAGAGGAGGAGAAGGCATGGCTGGGACTTCACGATTCCTTAGCTGTGTAAGGCCCATAGTACTTGGAACACAACTCAGGGCTGCCTTAGCCAGCACTCAGAAGTCCCACAGAATCAAAGAGGTGTAAAGCCACCTCCCTTGGTCCCCAAGCTGGGTTCAGAGCTTGGGCAGAGACTAATTCTTCCCAAAAGGCACTGCGTTCAAATAGAATTAAATTAATTTATGGGACTCTACCAAGCCGTGACGTTATCTGATTAAAATATGACCATATAGATCATTGTTGCAACCATTGTTATATCTGTGCAACAAATCTTGTACAAAAGGTTGTCAGGTGAGGTGTCTATGAAAAGGTTATGATTTGCTGGTTATGATTTTGCTATCTGTATGCATGTATCATTTTTGTATTTGAAGTTATGAGTATTGGTTCTCCACCTGGATTTCAAATGTTTGCCCCTGGGGTACCGCCCACAAGGTAGCTAGCCAGCACATCTTGGAGGGACTATTCAAATTGAGTGGCCCATCAAAAGAACATTTAACTGACAATGAACCATGGGAGATGCCTATTACACTTAATGGAATTTCATGCTGTGACTAGGCAAAATGCATGGACATGTGACTTGTCCATCTGACTCCAGCCACCATCTTGTTCTGTACTTTTCCACAGTAAGAACAATGGGATGCCCTCCACATGGCAGAAGATATAAAAAGCCCTGGAAACCCCTCCATTTTGCCTCTTTCCTGGCCAAACCGCTGGACTATGGACTATACTAATGGGAGCATTCTAACTGGACCAGGGGTCTCAAACACGCAGGCTGCATGTGGCCCATGGAGTTATTTCCTGCGGCCCGCCATAGGCGCCGACTCCGCGGGTGCTCCAGGGCTGGAGCACACCTGGGGAAAAATTAGTGGGTGCTCTGCACCCACCAGCAGCCAACCTCCCCTCCTCCACCCGCCCCACGTCCTCCTCCTCCCCCCCGAGCACGCCACGTCCCCACTCCTCTGCCTACCTCCCAGCACTTCCCGCCCAGCCACCGCCAAACAGCTGTTTGCACGCTCTGGGAGTGGGGCGGGGAGAGAGCGGGAACGTGGCATGCTCAAGGGAGGAGGCGGGGAAGAGGCGGAGCCTCATGGAAGGGTTGGAGGTTTCAGTGATGCAGCCCTTGGGCCAATGTACTAGTCCTCATGTGGCCCTCGTGGCGATTTGAGTTTGAGATCCCTGAACTGGACTGAGGTCCTTCCAATGATTTGGAAGCAGCCAGAGACTTGACTCAAGCCAGTAGTTTATTCCATCGCTGCTACAAGCCTGAACCAAGAACTTTGCATTTATTGTATGTATTTGATTCCTTTAACCAATTTTAACTCTCACCTTTCTTTCTTTTTACAAATAAATCTTTAGATTTTAGATACTAAAGGATTGGCATCAGTGTGATTTCCGGGTAAGATCTGAGTTATATATTGACCTGGGTCTGTGGCTGGACCTTTGGGATCAGAAGAACCTTTCATTTGATGAGACTGGTTGTAAAGAACCACTCACCTCTGAATCCAGTGTTTCTGGTGGTGACATAGGAACTAGAATACCTAAGGAAACTGCTTGTATGACTTGTTAGCCAGTGTGGTGAAACAGAAGTTTACTTTTGTTGCTGGTTTGGAAAATCTTATGGAAGAATAACCACCAGGTTTGGGTTGTGTTTGCCCTATTTCTCAGTAGTTTGTCCTAAATTTGGCATCCTCAGTTGTGACCCAAGAAGGCATGATTACACAAGCGAAACACGGACAGGCCTTTTCTTGAAAGGTTAGCATAACTTTTCAGAGCTTTCTGGGGCAGGTAGTAGCATCTAATATTCTGACAGGAGCTGTGGCTTTTTGTATTCTCATGAGAGCAATTAGGTTCATTAGTGGGCAATTAATTCCTTTATTTACCTGCCAAGTTCAGTTGATCCTTAGGGTTCGTTTTAAGATAAATCCCCCATAGGAAAAATTCTCATGAACCTGACAATATTAAGTCTGATGAGTAACATAACAGGCGCTTAACTGCATCGTTTACTGCGTGAGAAAAATAATACTCAAAATTGCTATTAAAGCCCATTGGAAAGAGGTGCTACATTAACCAATTCATGATGAATCCTTGCCGTTTTTAAATGACAATTTATTAGGAAAGTTTAACAATTTTTTGCTTTTATTTCTTTAGCTGAAGATTTCTAATGTCAAGAAATATAATCCACATCCTCATGCAGTTTGGATAAAGAAGACTTCTTAATCTGTGATTTATTGGGCTGAAATTCACCCACATGCACATGGCCAGCAAGATGACTATACACCATGTAGCATGGGCAACAGACCCAGATGCTCAGAAGGTGACTAACTCCCATTGAAACCAATGGGATTCAGGCACCTAAATACCTTTGAGGATCTTGGCCTAGCTAGTGACGCATAGGCCTCATGCGGGCTCTCTGCACAGGGCTGAATTTCACCCTCAGTGCAGTCCAAGGTAACTAACATAACAATGCATTTAGCAAACGATAATGAAAGCCACGAAAGTTAGACAAGTACATTCCCTGGCCAGAATCCTAGAGTCCGTAAATTCTTATTCAGGCAAAACTCCTTCTGAAGAGAAGTAAGGACTGAGGGGCAGAACAAGCCTTCTCAAAGGAGGCAATGGGGCATGGGGAAAGTGTGGGAAATCACAGAAATGGGGTAAATTGGTGTAAAAGGAGGGGTTGAGCCAACAAGGCAGCATGCTGTTTGACTCCATGGAAGCCTGTTCATTGATTAAGGACTGCCCGATTTTAGAGGGGGCACGGTCGTGTGGGGAGGGAATGGAGGTGGACATGTCAGCATTAGATGGTATGGAGTCCCCATCGGTGATGTGCCCCCTCCTCCTCTGAAGGAGAGTTTTGCGTAAGCTCGGGTAAGTTTCCAGGATACTCCTGTCTTGCCTCTTCTTCCTTAGTCAGACAGCTGCAGCAGCACTGGAGCCAGCAAACAGAGCTGTAAACAGGGGAGTTTGAGTGGGAGTTCTGTTGGGGGAGAAGGTACTTGTAGGTATTGGTATTTATAGAGGCTGGTAGGGGCAGCGTGCTGGGAGAGAAACTGAGCCCTTTCTTGAAAGGTAAGCGTAACTTCTTTGTAAGGAGAGCTTGAGGGAGAAGACTAGGAGAGCAAGGCAAAGGAACAGACAGACTAGTGAAGGGGGGCTGTGGTGTTCTGGCAGTGTTGTGGTGCTCGTTGGGGGTTTGTTTTGCTGGGGGTGGTGGTGTTTTGGTTTGGTTTGTGTTTCCCGGACTAACATGACTTAGGTGAGAAGGCAATGACGGACACAGAGGCAGCAGCAGCAGTGACCCAAGCAGTGGAAGACACAATGAAGATGACTGGATGTGGAAGCTGCGGCATGTACATGATCCTGGAGGGGGTACCTGAAAAGAGTTTTGTCTGCATGAAGTGCTGCCTGATAGAGCTGATGGAAGAGAAGATCCGAGAATTGGAGATGCAGGTGGAAACTCTGGTTGAGTTTAGAAGGGGGTTTGAGCGGATGATGGAGCAAAGACATGAGGCGGCTGACGAGAAAGCTCAGACTTGCAGATGGAAGCAGGACCAAAGAACTCTGAGGGGAAACTGCTGGGTGAGGAAAGTGGACAGTGAAAGCATGTGACTAAGAGAACCAGGCAGAGGAAAAGACGGGGCAGTGAAGCAGAAATAGAGCTCAGGAACAGGTTTGCGGAGTTGGAAAATGAAGAAGGGGCACAGCAGGTGGTCACTGAAGGTGAGAGGGCAAGGAAGAACAGAAGAGCAGCTAGTCCTATAGGAAGAGGGCAAGAGTCAATGGAGATAACACCAAATATGAGCCCCAGGAGGATATGGGATGGGTTGCAGAGGATTGCTAGGGACCATAGGAATCGAGAGGACTTGCAGCCAGAGGGAACAGGGGATAGACTGGAGAATCGCACCATCACCAGGAAAAGGCAGATCTACGTGATTGGCAACTCCTTACTGAGAAGAATAGACAGGCCTGTAACCAGAGCTGATCCAGAGAACTGAAGGGTGTGCTGTCTGCCGGGTGCGAAGATACAGGATGTGGACCTGAAGCTGAAGAGGATCCTAACGGGAGCAGGAAAGAATCCACTGATTGTCTTTCATGTGGGAACAAATGATACCGCTAGATTCTCGCTGGAACCTATCAAGGGAGACTATGCCAGGCCGGGGAAGACGCTTAAGGAGATCAAGGCTCAGCTGAACTTCAGTGGGATTCTGCCTGTTCCTAGAGAAGGGCAACAAAGGTGTGACAAGATTATGATGCTCAACAGATGGCTCAGGGACTGGTGCTATAAGGAGGGCTTTGGGATGTATGGACACTGGGAAGCATTCATGGACAGAGGACTGTTCTCTCGGGATGGACTTCACCTGAGTAAGGAGGGAAATAGACTTCTAGGATAGAGGATGGCACAACTGATCAAGAGAACTTTAAACTAGGAATCTGGGGGAGATGGTTGAGAGACATCCAGGTAATCTCCACACCAGATTTTAACATCGAAAGGGAAGAAAACAAAGTAAGAAAGGATACAGCTGTGGGTAGGAAAATGGACATAAGGAGGAAGGGTAGTGTACATACCAGCCTAATAGGTGATACTGGCGGTAGAATGTCTGTTAGCGAGGCCATACAGCAAAAATTAAGATGTTTGTACACTAATGCGAGGAGCTTAGGTAACAAAATGGAGGAACTAGAGTTACTGGTGCAGGAAGTGAAACTAGATATTATAGGGATAACGGACACATGGTGGAATAGTAGTCATGACTGGACTACAGGTATTGAAGAGTATGTGCTGTTTAGGAAAGACAGAAATAAAGGCAAAGGTGGTGGAGTAGCATTGTATATCAATGATGAGGTAGACTGTAAAGAAATAAGTAGTGATGAAATGGATAAGACAGAGTCTGTCTGGGCAAAAATAACATTGGGGAAGAAAGCTACGAGAGCCTCCCCTGGGATAGTGCTTCGGGTGTGCTATAGACCACCGGGATCCGATTTGGATATGGATAGAGACCTCTTTAATATTTTTAATGAAGTAAATACTAATGGGAATTGTGTGATCATGGGAGATTTTAACTTCGCAGATATAGACTGGAGGACAAGTGCTAGTAATAATAATAGGGCTCAGATTGTCCTGGATACAATAGCTGATGGATTCCTTCACCAATTAGTTGTTGAACCAACAAGAGGAGATGCCATTTTAGATTTGGTTTTGGTGAGCAGTGAGGACGTCGTAGAAGAAATGATTGGTGGGGACAACCTTGGCTTGAGTGATCATGAGATAATTCAGTTCAAAGTAAATGGAAGGATAAACAAAAATAGATCTGTGACTAGGGTTTTTGATTTCAAAAGGGCTAACTTAAAAAAATTAGGGAGATTAGTTAGGGAAGTGGATTGGACTAAAGAACTTGTGGATCTAAAGGCAGGAGGAGGCCTGGAATTACTTCAAGTCAAAGTTCCAGAAACTATCAGAAGCCTGCATCCCAAGAAAGGGGAAAAAATTCATAGGCAGGAGTTGTAGACTAAGCTGGATGAGCAAGCATCTCAGAGAGGTGATTAAGAAAAAGCAGAAAGCCTACAAGAAGTGGAAGATGGGAGGGATCAGCAAGGAAAGCTACCTTATTGAGGTCAGAACATGTAGTGATAAAGTGAGAAAGGCCAAAAGCCATGTAGAGTTGGACCTTGCAAAGGGAATTAAAACCAATAGTAAAAGGTTCTACAGCCATATAAATAAGAAGAAAACACAGAAAGAAGAAGTGGGACCGCTAAACACTGAGGATGGAGTGGAGGTTAAGGATAATCTAGGCATGGCCCAATATCTAAACAAATACTTTGCCTCAGTCTTTAATGAGGCTAATGAGGAGTTTAAGATTAATGGTAGGATGACAAATGGTAATGAGGATATGGAGGTAGATATCACCACATCCGAGGTAGAAGCCAAACTTGAACAGCTTAATGGGACTAAATCGTGGGGCCCAAATAATCTTCATCCAAGAATATTAAAGGAACTGGCGCATGAAATTGCAAGCCCATTAGCAAAAATTTTAATGAATCTGTAAACTCAGGGGTTGTACCATATGACTGGAGAATTGCTAACACAGTCCCTATTTTTAAGAAAGGAAAAAAAAGTGATCCGGACAACTACAGGCCTGTTAGTTTGACATCTGTAGTATGCAAGGTCTTGGAAAAAATTTTGAAGGAGAAAGTAGATAAGGACATTGACGTCAACGGTAATTGGGACAAAATACAACATGGTTTCACAAAAGATAGATTGTGTCAAACCAACCTTATCTCCTTCTTTGAGAAGGTAACAGATTTCTTAGACAAAGGAAATGCAGTGGATCTAATTTACCTCGATTTCAGTAAGGCATTTGATATGGTTCCACCTGGGGAATTATTAGCTAAAGCGGAAAAGATGGGGATCAATATGAAAACTGAAAGGTGGATAAGGAACTGGTTAAAGAGGAGACTACAACAGGTCACACTGAAAGGCGAACTGTCAGGCTGGAAGGAGGTTACTAGTGGAGTTCCTCAGGAATCGGTTTTGGGACCAATCTTATTTAATTTTTTTATTACTGACCTTGGCACAAAAAGCGGGAATGTGCTAATAAAGTTTACGGCTGACACAAAGCTGGGAGGTATTGCCAATAAAGAGAAGGATCGGAATATCATACAGGAAGATCTGGATGACCTTGTAAACTGGAATAATAATAATAGGATGAAATTTAATAGTGAAAAGTGCAAGGTCATGCATTTAGGGATTAATAACAAGAATTTTTGTTATAAACTGGGGATGCATCACTTGGAAGTAACAGAGGAGGAAAAGGACCTTGGAGTATTGGTTGATCTCGGGATGACTATGAGCCGCCAATGTGATATGGCTGTGAAAAAAGCTAATGTGGTCTTGGGATGCGTCAGGCGAGGTATTTCCAGTAGAGATAAGGAGGTGTTTAGTACCATTATACAAGGCATTGATGAGACCTCATCTGGAATATTGTGTGCAGTTCTGGTCTCCCATGTTTAAGAAAGATGAATTCAAACTGGAACAGGTACAGAGAAGGGCTACTAGGATGATCTGAGGAATGGAAAACCTGTCTTATGAAAGGAGACTCAAAGAGCTTGGCTTGTTTAGCCTAACCAAAAGAAGGCTGAGAGGGAATATGATTGCTCTCTATAAATATGTCAGAGGGATAAATACCACGGAGGGAGAAGAATTATTTAAGCTCAGTACCAATGTGGACACAAGAACAAATGGATATAAACTGGCCATCAGGAAGTTTAGACTTGAAATTAGATGAAGGTTTCTAACCATCAGAGGAGAGAAGTTCTGGAACAGCCTTCCAAGGGAAGCAGTGGGGGCAAAAGACCTATCTGGCTTCAAGACTAAGCTTGATAAGTTTATGGAAGGGATGATATGATGGGATAGACTATTTTTTGCGATTAACTGATCTTCGACTATTAGCGGTAAATATGCCCAATGGCATATGCTCTGTGACGGGATGTTAGATGGGGTGGGATCTGAGTTACTACAGAGAATTCTTTCCTGGGCGTCTGGCTGGTGAGTCTTGCCCACATGCTCAGGGTTTAGTGGATCGCCATATTTGGAGTCGGGAAGGAATTTTCCTTCAGGGCCGATTGGCAGAGGCCCTGGGGGGTTTTCGCCTTCCTCTGCAGCATGGGGCACGGGTCACTTGCTGGACACTTCTCTGCACTTTGAAGTCTTTAAACCATCATTTGAAGACTTCAATAGCTCAGACATAGGTTAGGGGTTGTTACAGGAGTGAGTGGGTGAGATTCTGTGGCCTGCATTGTGCAGGAGGTCAGACTAGACAATCATAATGGTCCCTTCTGACCTTAAAGTCTATGAATCTATTCTCTAGCTATCTCCACAAAGGACTTCTGAGCCCTCACCTCCTGCCTCTCGCTCTCTGTAGATTGAATCTTGATCCATGTGCAAATGACTCAGAGGAAACTTCATGAATCCAAACTCTGGAAGTTTCCTGGCCAAACACAGGCCTCTTTTCCAAGATCTGGCCCAGAATAAGGGCTGGATGAGTTGGCCTTAAATATTCAGAGCAAGGCAGATGTGATGGGAGAAGCTTTCCAGGTTTCTTGCCCATAGAGTTAGAAATAAAGAACTATATGCACTGTGAGGTCATAGATTTAAGTAGCAACTATAGAACTCCCCAACCAGAAAAATTTCCTAAGTTTATTAACCTCCCTGCTGCAACACATCCTGGTCCTCTCTGGTAACTCTGGAGGACTACAAGCTCCACATTTCTCTAAAGGATTAAAACAAATTAAAAACTCATGTACACACACACACACACACACTTCAAAATAAACTTCAAAGTCCTGAAAACTATTTACACTGCTATTTCCCCTTATCAATTGCATGTAAATAATCCTGAGCAGTATTCTAAAGATCAGTTCTTTGAGGGGGTCTGTTTAGTCTTCCCAACCATGTTCACTTCTGTTGAGTTTCCACATAAAGTCCCTTGTGGAGGGGGCTCACTTCCTGACAGAGTGCCTGCAGGTCCAAGATCCTCTTTTTGTTGCCTTGGGAAATATTGATCGATGAATCCGATTCCTCCAGAGAACTCCTTTATGAGTGTCCACGAGGTAGGAGCTGGTAGTTTCTGCAAAGGTACAAGCAGTTCTAAGTGTCTGGGAGTTTTTGAGTCAAACTTTGTTCCCTGATCTCAGTTCAGGGAGTGCTTTTGTTCTGTGCCAAACACTGTTGCTGCCAAATTTTTATTTCAGCATCCCGTTTTCAAAATTGCTTCAGGTCCAGCCACTTAGGTTTAAGCTGTATGGGTTCCACAGGGAAAGGCGTCCTTAGTCATCTTCCCATCAGAAGTTCTGCTGGAGGTAGTCCAGATGCAAGAGGTGTTGATCGATATGCCAGGAGTGCTTTATATGGGTTCACTATTTTTGCTGAAGCCTTTTTAAAGTCTGCACCGCTCTCTTCACCTCCCCGTTGCTCTGGAGGTAATGTGGACCACTAGTAAAAAGCTCAAAATTAAAGTCTTGCACAAATGCTAAGAATGTTTCCGAGGTAAATTGAGGCCCATTATGAGATATAAGAACTTCAGGAACTCCATGTCTTGCAGATATTGACTTTAGTTTCTGGATGACCTGTGCAGATGAAGTCTGTGTAAGTATAGCCAAGTCAGTATATCTGGAGAAGTAATTAACTACACTAATGTAAGTGCGTCCTTTCCAGTAAAAGCAAATCTGTGGCTACCCACTGCCAAGGTCTGTCAGGTACCTTTGTAGAGAGTAATGGTTCTGACGATTGTTTCCCCCCCCTCCCATCGTTACATATCTGGCGGCCCACAACATTCTGAATTTGCCTACTCAGACCAGGCCAGCATATGGATTATTGTGCTTGTGCACAACACTTGTTTATACCTTGGTGTCACTCATGGATTTTGAAAAGCATCTCTCTCTAAAGTACCTTCGGTATAAGAATGTGCCATCCTTCGGCCATGTGAACGTCACATCAGTCATGCCAATATGGCAATAGGCCTGTTGGAAGCTGACTCAACTCCACCCTCTTTGGCACAGTTGAGTCAGTTTCTGGCAAGTCTCATCCTTTAGTTGTTCATCTCTAATTTGCTGAAGTTTGCTGGCAGGTTCTGCAACTGCTGCCAGAACAAGGTCAATGTAGACTGACATATTTCTCTAAATCCTTTTCTTCTTCTGTTGGTGGCTGCTCAGCTGGGGCTTCAGATAGTGCAGTTGCTGTGAGTACTCTCTCCAGTGTGTGTTCAATGTTGAAAGAAAATTGCATTAACCGTAGTCAAAATCTTTGAATCCTAGGTGGAAGGTCATCCAGTCATTTTGAACTCAATCATGCCTCTAAGACTCTGATTCTATGTTAAAATTCAAATCAAAGACATAGGCACTGAGCTGTTCACAGTGCCAAGTGCCTGCTAGAGCTTCCTTTTCCACTTAAGCATACTGCTGCTTGGTTTTTGTGAAGCTTCTTGATATGAATGCAACAGGTCTCTAGTCTCCTGGTTGTTTTTGTGTGAGCACTGCTCCTAAAAAATGATGATGATGCATCCACTGCTATTGCTGTTGGATAGTTACCAAATATTGTGCCAAAGCAGGAAGATATGTCAACAGTTTTTATTTTATTAAAGGTATTTTGTTGTGTGCTCCCCAGATCCACATATTGTGACCATTAAGACGATCTCTTAAGCATTTTGTTGGTTGAGCTAAATTAGTTAAGAATTTCCAATAATTTTGTCATGTCCAGAAATCTTCTTACAGCAGAAACATCTTTGGGTTCAAGTAACACAAGCAATACTTTCAGTTTCTCTGAATCCAATTGAATTTCCTGTTTGCTACAAATTTTATCTGCTTCTTTCCAAACTTCTATTTCTCATCTGGAGCGAGGCTGGCTTGTTATAAGCGTCTCTAAACTGCATGTAGTCTCTCATCATGTTCACTTCTATCTCTACCATATGCCGACACAATCTGCATGGCAAAGGATGCCAAGCAAACCTGCCATGATCTGAGAGATTCTCTTTTAGAAGCGTTCTGGTGCTGAAGAAATGCTAAATGGGAGACAATTGAGACAGTACCTTCCAAACGGGGTGATAAATGTAGTCAATACTATAGATTCATTACTGAGGGGGACTTGTCAGAAGCCTGCTGTAGCATCTAATTTTGAAAAGACTTTGGCTTCTGATAACTGAGCTAATGTTTGGTCAATGGCAGGAAGCATGTGTCTTTCTCTGCACATGCTTTTATTTAGTTGTGTAAAGTCCACACAAATCCGAATTTTGCCACTGGGTTTTGGTACTACAACCATACCCCCATACCAGTCAGAGGGTTCTTCTATCTGGGAAATAACCTCATTACTTCTCTCTTTGATCCTTCTTTGACTTTCCTTAGCAAGGATATGGGGACACGGCATGGTGATGTAAGAGCAAAGAAAGTCTCTGAGGACACCAGTTTTATTTTGTACTCCTCTGACAGCTTTCCTAGCCCTGTGAAGACGTGCAGCTACATCTCCTGTACAGTTTACATTTTGCCATTAATGCATTCCAGTTACTCTTGTAGGTGTAGTCCTTGAATTGCTGCCAAACCTAGTAGGGGAGTTGTCAGTCCTTGGATTACATATATTAGGTGTTGAAGAACTTTCCATCCTTTCTCCAGTCTCCCCAGGAACTGGCTACAAACATCCAGTGTAGTGTTACTAGCCCCACGTGTGATCTTTTTTGGAACTACAGTTACTGCTGCCCCAGTTTCAAATGTAAATTTAAGGTATTGAATTTACCTTTAGATTCGTACTTGGATACCAAGGTGTTAGCTGTTCTATTGAGGCTATAGTCCCTAGAAGCGTGGACTTGTTGTCTTCTGATAACAGCCCCTCTTGGATTGTTTCCACTGGTTTTGGTGACCAGTGGGCTAGTGCAAAATGACCCATTTTGTGGCATCTCCCACATTCTGTCGCCTTCGCTGGACATTGCTACCTGCTGTGGGTTGGTGTCTTACCTCATTTTACAGGCTTCCCTTCTTTCAAGGTCCTTTGGTCTCCCACTCTCTAATTGTGCACTGTTCTTACGTTGTAAATTATATTGTCTGACTGCTTTCACATTTCTGTCTTTTCTCTTTCTTGTGTCACTAATGTCTGATGCCGTCTCCCCTGTGCTGCTCGCATGTAAATCATGTTGCTGATTTCTTGCATTCTAACTTCTGCTCTAGCTTTGGCTGGTGTGAGATCTCGGTCTAATTGAAGCTGTGAGGATTAACTGGTGTCTCGGTTACCAGCAACCATCTTGTCGCTTATTAGCTCTTCTTTTAACATTCCACATTCCATCAAAAGCCTTTTTCACTTTGAAGTATTCTTTCTTCCTCATTAGTAAAGGGTAGGGCACATAGGATATCAGCAACAGCAGCATCACCCATGGCAAATATCAGGCCATTTACCTAGTATTCTTCTGCTTTCTCTGTTCAACCAGGAATCACGCAAATCTACGGATCCAGCAAGGCCAGCTGCCTGAGTTGCCAAAAATCAAATTCCTCTAACAGAGCCATTTGGACTTTGGGCCCCATTGCTGTGCTGAGACAGGGCTCTTCCTCCTTCCTGCTGCAGCTTTCACAGGGCTCCTCCCTGATTTTCCATTTTTCCCATTCCCTTACCACTCCAGCAGTTGGGGGTGGGAGGAGGTCTCTTTCCACCCTCCCCCACCCCTGTTACTCCTTCTTTAGAGAGAGGATTCCCTCACTGCTGACACCATGGAGTGTGAGGATATAGATGTAAAGAGCCATGCTTTAAGCAGCAAACAGAGAATTCCCTAACCAGGAAGTTCCTATACTTATTAAGCTCCCTGCTGCAACACATCCTGGTCCTCTCTGGTAACTGTGGAGAACCAGGAACTCTATAACTACTCCACACTATAGATAAGCAAGTCTCTCTTCCATCCAAAATATCAATGAGTTAAATGCTCTGAAGACCAGAAGGGCTGCGGGAAGAAATTGCTACATAAACGTGTGTATCTGGCCATGAGCCAACTACATCAGGGAATAGAGCAAACATCACATTAGCACAGCCAGTGGCCAAATCCCCAGCATATCCATTTCTGCACCACTGTGTAGCATTATGGAGAGCCACCACAGAGGCCTTCTCTGGGGCATGAAGCACTCATTGCCTGGTCCACTTAAGCAGCAGAAATATGTTTTCACCTGCACCTGGATTTTGTCCACTGACTGAATAGATTGCTATTTTATAGAGGCCCTTAAAGTTGCTCTTCCCTATTAAGGAATATGTAAGCAAAAGATCCTGGAAGATCACTCACAATTCAGAGCTACGTAGATTCATAGATTCCAAGGCCAGAAGGGACCATTGTGATCATCTAGTCAGACCTCCTGTATCACACAGACCAGAGAAGTGCCCCCAAATAATTCCTTTTTAACTAGGGCAGTTCTTTTAACAAAAAAAATCCAACCTTGATTTAAAATTGCCAGTGATAAAGAATCCACCAGTGACCCCTGGTGAATTGTTCCAATGGTTAGTTACCCTCAGAGTCAGGGTGCTGAAAAAAACACCGTCAAGGCGTTTTGTCAAAACAGCATCCAAATGAGCCATGCAACATAGGACAACATGAACAGCGCTAAAATATTATAATCTATCAAAACAAATACACTCCATGTTGTGGAACAGCCTATTCCAGGAGTTCCCAGAGGGGGTGGTGCAGGGAATTAGTGCCCAATCCATTTATCACCGAAGATAATTTGATGCAATGCAACAGCGTTGGGAGTTTCTCCAAGGCAGAGGCCTGGAACGAGCAGGGTGTGCGGCAGATCACAAGATTGGGGAACAGCCATAGATTCATGTATGGTAAGGCCAGAAGGGACCTCTATGATCATTTAGTCTGACGACCTGCTTAGCAGAGACCAAGGAACCTCACCCCAGTAATTTCCCCATCAAGCCCCTGCATGGGGGAGCTGAACGGGAGAAACTCGCACAGCATCTGCCCTCACTAAACCAGCAGTTTTCATTTTATTTGCATAACTACTAAATTCTTCCACATTTAAAAACCAAACAAAACACACCAAATTCCTGGCGCCATGCGACACAATCTTGGAAGCTAATTAAACTGCAGCGTGTAGAGTGAAGCTTCTAAATGTTCTCCGCCCTTCCCTGAGAAATGCAAGGTCAGAAGCGGTTTAATAATCCCTTCATATTGGTAATTTAGTTACTGTTTGTACAGCACTTTGAACATGCATAGTGCTGTGGTGTAGAAGTGCAAAGTGCTGTAGTATTTAGCGGCAAATCCTGTTATAATCCCTCATTGTGCAATAATAATAATTAATCATCGTCATCTCGTTCAGAAAGTGCCCCACCTCCCAACCCCCCGTCAGGCACTATGGGAGCTGCACAAACTCTTTCTAATGCAGCACGCCTTGACAAGAGAGCTTGGCCTGAACGGCAATGTTCAGATCTGAACCATACCCATGTTCAGGGCTGTTCTGGTTCACCCTAGCCCCGGCACAGTGGTTTCTAATCTTTACCCAGGACTGGGGGCAGGCACTGTCTGTTTCCTACATGTTTTCACAGTGCATAGCACAATGATGCCCTGATCCCCAATTGCAGCAGCCTCTGGAGGCCCCCAACCTAATTAACAACAAATAGAGCAAGGGGCAAAGTTCTCACCTTTTTGGGGGTATTGGGAGCCAGGGTTCAGCCCCATAGCTATTAAAAGCAATGAACAATTCACAATATAAGAAGGGGATAAAAATATTGACAGCTGCTGCAGGCAGAAAAGAAACCTGAAGCAAAGAACTTGAGAAATCAGTGTGTACAAACTGTAACAACTCCGAAACATTAAACGGAGCTGCGGGGCCGGTAATAAGTGCCTGGCGCATTTACTGTTCCAACCTTGAGCAGAAATTGACACTGGAGCCCTTTTGTGATTATTATTTAAAATCTAGGTGCCCAAACACATCATTACCCATTCAATAAATACAATGAGGCCCCAGCAGCACTAAAGTAATCATTTCTACAGGAACTCAGCCAGCCAGACACCGACAGTGACTCCTTTCCACCCCTTCATCATTAGGGGAAGCATACAGTCAGCCCTCTCCAAAACCCCGGCCAAACGGAGGCTACAGCTATTTCCCACTCCATCAATTCTTCCGCCGTAACCAGACTGACATGGACTACAACTGCCTTCTACCCAGCCAGGGCTCCACCAGAACTTCCCAGAGCCTGGAAAGAAAGAAGAGCGAAAGACTTGCAGAAAGTCCACCTGGGACCTTACTATCCCAATCTATCAACCCGAGAGGTATTCAGCAGTACAGTGATGGGTGCCAGTACAAAACCCTGGATTAGATTAGACTGAGAGACAGAATCTTCAGGGCTCAAAGCCGTATACTTTGTCCCCTCCAGGCACCAACACCACATATTAGACAATTACAGCACAATATCCATCACCTGTGCAGATTTACTGCAGAAGTTGGTTCATCTGGGTGAAATGCACTGATGCTATTTATATTCCCAGTGCTACTCCACTCAAAGGAAAGTACCAGAATACTGTCGTTTATTCAAGGTAATATTTTCTCCAAATCATTTCCTAAGGCATCTGTCCCAGCCCATTTCTGCATTCTGACTCTTGCACACATTTTGGTTACTTCAAAGGCAAAGAAGTTATTGGCAAATCACACAACAGTCGTATAGCGGCTGTGCAGTAGACTGGCACATAATGCTTGGGTGGGGATTTTTTTAAATTGTAGATTTCTTTTTCATTTGACACAGCTTCAATTTGCCTCGCTTTTCTGGTGCAAATATTTTCTGCCCAAACTGCAATCCGGTTTTCACCAATTCATTGCACCCAGTTTTGGCAACCACATGGCAAATTTTTATTTGTACATGATAGTTAGCATCTTTTTAGTTTTAGTCACAATGACTAATTAGCTGTCCTGGGGTGCAATCAGTAAAGAATTAAAAGACAGTAACATAATTAAAGCCAACCAGCATGGTGTCACCAAAAATAAGTCTTGCCAAACAAATGAGATATTGTTTTGTGATGAGAGGACAAGTTTTGTTGATAAAGGTAACTGTGTTGTTATAATATACATAGACTTCTGTCAGGCACTTCACTGAGTCCCATGCTGACCCTTGTGCTGTTCTGAAAAAAAAAACAAACCCAGCACGATACAAAGTCAATGCATCCCATATTAAATGGATTAAAAACCAGTTAACTGATAAAAATGTAAAAAGTAATTGTAAATCAGGAATCACCATCTAAATAGGGTATTTTGAGTGATGACCTGCAGGGATTGTTCTCTGTCCAATGCTTTTTAATATCTTTATCAGTGATCTGGAAGAAAATATTTTAACAGTCACCATCCAAACACAGGATAGCTCTTTAATCTAGCAGGAAAAAAGGCATCGAGAGATCCAGTGCTGGGAAGCTAAAGATAGATACATTCAAACTAGAAATAACACGTACATTTTTAAGAGTGAGTGTAATTAACCATTACAACAACTTACCTAGGGACATAGACTCAGACTCTAGGGTCAGAAGGGACCATCATGATCATCTAGTCCGATCTCCTCCATATTGCAGGCCACAGAACCTCACCCACCCACTCCTGTAATACGCCCATAACTTCTGGCTGAGTTACTGAATTCCTTGAATCACATGGTGGCTCCTCCACCATTTGCAGTCCTTAAATGAAGACTGGAGATCTTTCTAAATGATATGCTAAAGCTCAAACAGAAGTTACGGTCTTGATGCAGAAATTACTGGGCAAGGTTCTTTGGCCCATGCTATACAGGAGGTCAGACTAGATGATGATAATGGTCTCATCTGGGCTTTAATCTATGAACCTATGAAATTAGACCAGGGCCCAAATTTTGCTCACATCTAGACTGGGTGCCAATCCAGAGTAACTTCACAAAAGCTAATGGACGCATTCTGGATTTACATGGGTGTAAGTGAGGTAAGAATATGGCTGAGTCTTGTAATTTTGCCTTCCCATGAAAGAACAGGCCAGATGCAACAGGGGGCAGTTAATCCCAGTGTGACATAGAAAGAGTTTAGTCCAAAAGGCTGGGTTGGTTTGGAAGTCTATGAAGCATGAGTGAGAAGCTCATGGCGTACACACAGAGAAGTTAGATTAAAAGACATTTTAAAAATCTTGTTGGAAGATTGCAATGTAACAAGGCTCTGTTTTAGAATTCAGAACCCTAACATGAGAACTCCCAGGGAGAGAGAGACAAAGCAGGCTGCTCCCTAAGGCAGAGAGGCACAACTCAATCCACCTTGCTGTAGACTGGTTCTTTGAAGAGCTGACCTTGATTGCATGCTTCCCAACAGAGCCCTTTTGCCTGCAAGCAGGACGAGGAACTCCTCCCCGCTTCTGCCCCCACTCCCTCAAAATGATAGCTTGCAATTCCAGCACAGTCCTTAATACACCACAGTGAGGTTATGAAGTCTTTAGAGTTAACCCAGTGATATATTTGCCCTCTAAATTGGAACCCTGCCTTCTTTGTTTCCTCACCAGCAGGTTTCCATTTGAGCCAGGTCAATAGCCTGCAGTGCTAGTAATAGGTATTTTGGCTAAGAACTTTCAGACAGGTTGACATTTATGAAGAGTTTGGGTAGACAAGTCTGACTTTGTTCCTCTGCACCGTGATAACGTGTCAGAGATCATCTAACACAGAGGGAAGACTTTCTCTGCAGAGCTGCATGGAGCCAGAACCAGATTCTTTTCCTTATGTCGCTATGCAGAGGTCAGGTGAACATGACACAGAGGGAGAGTGGCAACGGATTGCTTGAGCGCAGAGCACTCCTTCTGCCAGGATTTCTAGTGAGTCCCTTGATGGAAACAAGCGGTCTTCTCAGAAACATCCTCCCACTCTGTCCCCCAGTTGGAAAGAAAGGAGGCAGGTTCCTAAACAAAGGAGTTCAGATTTTCTCTTCTAACAGCCGTAGTAAATCTGTGATCTAGTGGCTAGGGGACAGGCATGGTATTAAGGAAACCTGGGTTTTATTCCTGGTTCTGATCTCTTGTGTGACTGCAGGCAAGTCACTTTAATCGCCCTGTGCCTCTGTTTCCCCATATTTAAAAGGGAGATAAAGATACTTCACTTCATTTGTAAAGATCTAGGGATTAACAGAGCAAGGCTGTAGTAAACAAAGACCCAGCCAGAGAGTGCTAAAAATGTCTTCTCTCCAAAATCCCTTCCATTCCAACCACAGAGATGGCAACCCAGTGGGACAAGACACACTGAAACTATATCAAGCAATAGCAGGAGCTGCAGGAAAACACAGGCAGGGGCCTGATACTGCCCTCATTCAATAACGTTGCTGGAGTCATGCTGCTGGATTTCTTTTATTTCAAAAAGCTTGTGGCCTTGGCGTGCGGGGGGGGGGGGGTTGTTTGCAAAGCTCAGGCTCTCACAGAGCGCAATGAAAGAGCGGCATCAGCACTCTCCTGGCAGCCCAGCTCCGAACCTGCTGGCTGGCAGCTCTGTCACGGCACGGGCATTTATCCTTTTAATCTGCTTGAGAAAATAAAATAAAAATCTGGCTACGAAGTGATTCCCTGTTAGCAACCAGGTGGATCTTAAGCTGAAGAAAGAAAGAAAGAAAGAAAGAAAGAAAGAAAGAAAAATCCTCTAATGCCAGGTTGCAAGTTCCAGCCTTCATAGGATTAAAGGTCAGCGGGTGACGTTGCTCCTGCCCCAACTTCCTGATCCTTTTCGACTGGAAACGCAGGGGCCAGAGAGTGGCTGGACAAGGATGTGCCCGATCACAGTGCTGTCCAGTTCCTTTCGGGTGGCTGCAGGGAAAGGGAAGCTGCTACTATTCCCACAGACTCTTGTTTGTTTTTAATTGTACATGAAACCTCCATTGCTCTATCCCATGCGCTCTGAAGAGGAGAGAGATCAGCAAAGCAGGAGAAACAATGAGGAAATGGGCCTTCGGGTGCTGTAGCTGCTGCAGTTTTGCAGGGGCTGCACCTACAGCAGGGATCCAGGATCATTACATAGCACTGGAGCTTCCCCGTGGTTCCACGGAAGGGAGCAAACATGGGCTAAGCTCGCTGAAGAAACTGAGCAGAGCTCCTGGTATCCACTCCACAGCGTCTCCATGTGTTTATTGCCCAGTGGGTTGGAGGAGCGGGGTCATGATTGCCTGGAGGGAGGCAGAGTTGGGCAGCATCTGCTCTATGAGGCATGGTCGCCGAGCGTCCTAGCAAACTGCAGAACGTCTGCATGTTTTCCCCTTCAAAAATTAATACTACGATGGGGAGGAAAAGTTGTAGCTTTGGACACCAACCACACTGAGTAGGGTAACCATACGTCCCATTTGGACCGGGACAGTCCCATTTTTAAGCCCTGTCCCGGCTCTCCTGATTTTTTTTTTTTTCCCAAAAGGAGGCATTGGTCCCGTTTGCAATGCCAACTCCCTGCAGGGGGGGAGGCAGGGCTGGGGGCAGGTTGGCAGCGTTCCAGTATGGGGGAGGGGGACAGGGCGGCAGAGTTCCAGCAACGGGCAACAGCCTCCTGAGGGGGCCCCCTGCAGGGTTCCAGCAACCGGCAACAGCATCGAGCTGGGGGGGGCGGGTCCTGTTTTCTCTTTGGGAAATATGGCCACTCTGTCACTACGGAATATTTGCATCCAGTCTCCAGAGGTGAAAGGCTCTTACTAACCCCAGAGAGCAAAGTTACAGACCTCACATTTTTGGAACAGCATCCTTTGTTTCTTCATGGAAAATACATGGGTAAATAGGGAAGATCATGTTAGAAAGACTAGAAATCAAAACACATGCCTAATCAAAACAGCCGCTGCTGAAGGGAAATCAGCATGTCTAAAATCATTAATGCCAACTGCAAATACTCAGAAATAATTTATTTGAGATTTACAAATAAATAAATGTTGCATCCTTTTTATATGCCTTCTGGATTTTGAGCCTTTAAAGTAGGGATCTCAAACTCAAATCACCACGCGGGCCACATGAGGACTAGTACATTGGCCTGAGGGCTGCATCACTTACACCCCTCTGCCCACTGCCCCCGGCTCTGTCCCCACTCCACCCCTTCCATGAAGCCCCGCCCCTGCCCCGCCTCTTCCAATCCCTTCCCTGCCCCCATTCCAACCCCTTCCCCAAAGTCCCCAACCCAACTTCGCCCCCTCCCCTGAGCACGTGGGTCCCTGCTCCTCCCCCCTCCCTCCTGGAAAGCGCTAAGCACCGCCAAACAGCTGTTTGGTGGCGGGAAGTGCCTGGAGGTAGGGGGAGGAGTGGGGATGCGGCGTGCTGGGGGGAGGCGAGGCGAGGCGGCGGGGGAGGGGAGCTTGGCAGCCGCAGGAAATAACTCTGCATGTTTGAGACCCCTGCTTTAAGGTGTACTTGGGTCACATTTTCATGATTTCCTCTGCAACCATGTGGGCTAGAAGCTTAAGAAAGCAAGCTAGCTGAGATTCTCACAGAACCACTGGTTTCCAGGAACTGGGACTTTAAATAAAACTTCAAATATCGCAGGACTTGCAATCAAATCATGAGAATTAGCAAAGGTGTTAGAATCAGATACATTTCACAGAACTGGGGGTTTTTTTGTTTTGTTTTTTTAAAAAAGGCCGGTTAAAAAAACCATGAGACTGTTTACAATCAGTGTGATCAAATCCTTATTGTGTTTCTGTTTGTAACCTTTGGCAATTTCCCTTTAACCATGTTCAACACAGTTAGTGCTTCTAGGGGTGAGATGCTCCCGAGATTAGGTGACAAGTGCCATTCTTTCAGATCCGGTCCAAGCTGAAGTAGCTGATGGCACTGACTCACTCTGAGCAGCACACACATGGGCTCAGCTTCACATTTTTAGTATCCGGATCTGCTTTTTTATTTGAGTCCCAGGGCTGAAAATGTGGTTTGGTGGGCTGTGCCAAACCACAAGCCAGCTCCTCAATGTGTGAGTCATCTCAGAGCTGAAGCAGAGTCAGAGAAGAAAGAAAGAAATGGCGTAATGCAATATATGGGGGTTTTTTTTCCCTTCTCTGTGTTCTTGCTTTCTTTGGTAAGGATAGATGAGATGGGCTGCGAACAACACCCCCTCTCTCCAACCCTTTCAGCTCTCTCAGACCAGTCACAGCCAGCCTCCTGTTCGGGATTCTGGGTAACGGGGTCCACCCTGCATATCCTGCATTATGAAGCATTGTAACTGAGTGGCCAGGGGAGGACAATCAAAGTATCATGTGCACATATGACTACACGGAAGAAAGGCATTGTGGGCTGGCAATTAGGAGAGCATATGGGAAGTCAGGACTTATGGCCTCTATTCCTGGCTCTTTTACTGACTTGCTCAGTGATTTGGGGCAAGTTGTTTTACCTCTCTCTACCTTGGTTTCCCAGCCCACCCTCCTTTCTTTTTTTAAAAGAGATAATATCACCTACCTCTGGGGTGACGTGAAGCTTATTTAGTGAATATCTGAAAATCACTTGGAGATCGTTGGATGAAAGAAGTTCAAAGTATCATTGCTCTAGAAAAAAAAATAATTGAATGTCAAATAAGCCATAAAAAAAAGACCATGTCAAGTACGTCTAGACAGGGCTGGAAGAGAAGAAAAGGTTAATGAATCATAGAATCTCAGGGTTGGAAGGGACCTCAGGACTTTCTTGACTTTAGCAAAGCTTTTGACACGGTCTCCCACAGTATTCTTGTCAGCAAGTTAAGGAAGTATGGGCTGGAAGAATGCACTATAAGGTGGGTAGAAAGCTGGCTAGATTGTCGGGCTCAACGGGTAGTTATCAATGGTTCCATGTCTAGTTGGCAGCCGGTATCAAGTGGAGTGCCCCGAGGGTCGGTCCTGGGGCCGGTTTTGTTCAATATCTTCATAAATGATCTGGAGGATGGTGTGGATTGCACTCTCAGCAAATTTGCGGATGATACTAAACTGGGAGGAGTGGTAGATACGCTGGAGGGGAGGGATAGGATACAGAAGGACCTAGACAAATTTGAGGATTGGGCCAAAAGAAATCTGATGAGGTTCAATAAGGATAAGTGCAGGGTCCTGCACTTAGGACGGAAGAATCCCATGCACTGCTACAGACTAGGGACCGAATGGCTAGGCAGCAGTTCTGCGGAAAAGGACCTAGGGGTGACAGTGGACGAGAAGCTGGATATGAGTCAGCAGTGTGCCCTTGTTGCCAAGAAGGCCAATGGCATTTTGGGATGTATAAGTAGGGGCATAGCGAGCAGATCGAGGGACGTCATCGTTCCCCTCTATTCGACATTGGTGAGGCCTCATCTGGAGTACTGTGTCCAGTTTTGGGCCCCACACTTCAAGAAGGATGTGGATAAATTGGAGAGAGTCCAGCGAAGGGCAACAAAAATGATTAGGGGTCTGGAACACATGACTTATGAGGAGAGGCTGAGGGAGCTGGGATTGTTTAGCCTGCAGAAGAGAAGAATGAGGGGGGATTTGATAGCTGCTTTCAACTACCTGAAAGGGGGTTCCAAAGAGGATGGCTCTAGACTGTTCTCAATGGTAGCAGATGACAGAACGAGGAGTAATGGTCTCAAGTTGCAGTGGGGGAGGTTTAGATTGGATATTAGGAAAAACTTTTTCACTAAGAGGGTGGTGAAACACTGGAATGCGTTACCTAGGGAGGTGGTAGAATCTCCTTCCTTAGAGGTTTTTAAGGTCAGGCTTGACAAAGCCCTGGCTGGGATGATTTAACTGGGATTTGGTCCTGCTTCGAGCAGGGGGTTGGACTAGATGACCTTCTGGGGTCCCTTCCAACCCTTATATTCTATGATTCTATGATTCTATGATCTAGCCCAACCCCCTGCTCAAAGCAGGACCAAGCCCCAGTTTTTGCCCCAGATCCCTAAATGGCCCCCTCAAGGATTCTCACAGCCCTGGGTTTAGCAGACCAAGGCTCAAACCATTGAGCTATCCCTCCCCGCCCCCCGAAGGGGTACTACCAAAGGAGCATGACTATTTCTCAGAATCATGGCAGAGCTCACACTTCTTTATAGAAGGGGAAACCCTTTGGAAGGGAAGGCTGGTTCTAATAAAAAATAAGCCCGTTGTAAGGTTCTGGTTCCCGGTAGCATCCCTGTTCAAAAAGGAGGCTTAAGGGTTTGTCTAAAAAGCTAAGAATGTGCTTAAGTGCTTTCCAGAACCCTAGGCTAAGCTTTCACTACGGTCACATTTTCACTGCAGTGCTGGAGAGAGAAGAGTCTCTGATTTACAGGACTATGGGGTAGGAAAAGACATTTGCAAAGTGAACACAATGCTAAACAGTAACTGGAGGGCTCCACTCATTCAGTGAGAACATTCCCCTTAATCCTCAGTGACTGGTAGGTCTTTCACCATTGTCCTCAAGAACCCGATCACTGACTGCGTGTGCATTCCGCCTACAGAAGGCAACACTGGCTTTCCTGCGAGGGGCGGGGAAGCCTGAAATCCCGTATTTTCTGACACTGCTACATTTTTGGCTCTGCCACAATGGCGGCCAGGTCCCACGTGCTGCTTTCAAATCAATGCTGCTCACCAGCCAGTCTGAGAGGTTTGCATCCTCACCTTCGCAGACCTGACAGCCTGCAGAGTTCCAGCCAGGGGAAGAAACTCATTTCATATTACACTGCAGGGCTGAGCAGGGAACTGATATCCAGTGGGATACAGAGAAAGGGAGAACAAGATCTCATATCAAAACACCTTGGAATGGGCAATGAACTCATCCTTTCCAATTCAAGCTTTGTCCTCAAGAGTGTATGAATGTGCAGCAGCAAGTAACTAAACTATTAATTTTTTGTATTGCACTAGTGCCTAGCAGCCTGAGATTCTGGCCTCACTGTGCTAGGCACTGTACAGATATATAGCAAGAGACAGTCCCTGCCCTAAGGGTCTGACAGTCTAATTTGGACAGAGCTCCATTAGAAACATTTTTCTGGAAGCAGCTGGAAGAGCATCCCTTACTTCCAGAGCAACGTTTGTACTGGAGTGCAAGGGAAATGCTCGGCACCAGATCAGACTTGCCTTTCTCCCTTTAATCACCTGGTTTAACCCAGCGGATAATTCCCACTGGACAAGGCAGCCAGCCCTCTGTAAGGCCTAAAATGATTAGCGGCTGCAGAAAGTCAGGCTGCCTATGACAGTTCCTTGGGAGGCTGTGGGTTAAAAAGGGCCATGAGGCACCATTTGGGCAGCACCAGTTTTCACTAGCTCTACAAATATGCGCTATTCTTTGCCTTGTCAAATCCATTTCTCACACTGCATTTGCATTGACGTGGCTATCGATTATACCGCAAATAATTCAGGCTGTCGTTTGCCTGTTAACTGCTCATCTTCACATGACCTAGCTCTAGAGCAGGGGGTGGTCAAACTTAATGACTCAAGCTGTGCGGGGGTGGGGGGGCTGAACCTTTAAATGGTCACCCCCCCCACAGCAGGCATGAGTTGTCTCTGGCAGAAGTCCCTAGCCCCACCCCCCCAGGGCAGAAGCCCTGATCCTCCCCCAGTCTGGTAGGTGGAGAATGGGGGGCGGGGGGGACTCTGGGAGCCATGCTTTAACTGCAAAAGAGCCACACGCGGCTTGTGAGCCATTGTTTGGCCACCCCTGCTCTATAGCATAGGTCTGTGTGAGGCAGACTGCTCCACTCACCGCTCAGCGGTGCCTCCTGATGGCTCACCTGAGGAATGAGCTCTGTCACCTGGTGGGACACCCCTTCCTCCGGTCACTCAGTCCCTCATTCCATTCACTCACTCCGTGGCCTCTCATGCCCTTGGAGCTGCAGCACTCTCCTCTTCATGGCTTAGCCCTCCAACCAATTCACATGAAAGTTCTCCCCCATTCTGGGGTATCGCAAGTCCTTTGAGGCAAACTATCCCAGGCGGCCCCCACCCCACTACTTGATCTCTGCCACTCCCCTGATGGCTGGTAAGGGAATCCGGGCCTGCCCCCTACACCAGGTTCCAGTCCAGGGACCCTCAAACCCAGCAGCTCTGGGCTCTTACTCTCCCAGCTCTCACTGCTCCTTCCCTGGCTTGCTTCCTACTCTGTCTTTGCAGCTTCCTGCTCTTCCCCCTGCATCAGCAAGTGCAGGTTTCCCCCACCCTGCCAACTTCTTCTCTTTACAGATCCTGCCCAGATCCTCCTCACAGCTGGACTTCGTCTGTAATTAGGCCCTAACATGCCCTAGGGTTCCTCCAGGTGCAGCCTAAGGTTAATTGACCTAATTTACCCCTTCAGGCCTTGTGTAGGTGGACACTCCATCACAGTCTATAACAAGACAATCAATTGTCTCCTCTGGCATCTGGCTTCTTCGAAAGAAAAATGGGACATACATGCATGGGTCACAATATTCTTACAATTTTTGAATAGTTTTGCTGTGCAGTTTGCAGGTTCCCGCCTCATACTCCCAGTGGAATGTATTGTAGATTTCCAGTGCCTCTGAGCCTGCCATAGGTATCAGTGGGAAGGATTTCACCCTCTCTGGTTTCTCTGCAATGCCACCTGCCTTCCGAAAAGAATTAGGAATGCTGCAACCAGCCCTCCTAGTTTTACACCAGGCTCCCTTCCAGGTGGCTTCATTTACACCACGTTTGCCAAAAATCCATTTGTCTCCTGACACCATGTAATAAAGGCGAGACACACACAGGAGTGCGGGCAACTTTATTTTCTGGCCCCTATCACGTATCATGGGTCACTGTTACAAAAGGTCCTACCTGTGTCACATGGCAGGGGCCGCTAGCCATCGATTCCAATGGCTACAATTACATGCTTGATCCTAACTCTATCTGGTTAATGTATTATTGGGATTTAAGCTGTCAAGCTAAGAGTCGTCTCGATATTTTCTTTGCTCTCCCTCAGTGTCTGCTTTGTATAATGATGGAGGATCACACCAGTCTATCTGCATGTCAGGCAACTATTCCACTAAGTACTAACTGTATTGTTCTAAATCTCTCACATTTCTTGAGTAAAATTCAATTTACTTTTTGTTATGAGAATTGCTTTCCTGATTGTTCAGAACTCAACACTCTCTCTCTCTCTCGCTCTTCCCATCTTTTCAAAAGGAAAAGCTCACAGATCCCCCAGCTTTAACCAGCTAATGCGGAGGGAGCCTGTTGTTTTTAGGTTGCATATTTGTGTAAGAGAATTTTGGCAAGGCAATGTATTACAAGAGGGGGGAAAAAAGAGAGAGCACTCAAAATTGAAGGGTGCAGCGAGACAGTCTCTCCAGTTTTGATTTTGTATGCACCTCAGCAAAGTAAAGCTAAGCAAAAGCACAGTATATGAGAAATGCATATAATATCTATCTATATCTAGAAACGTTACACACACACACACACACAGGTGCGCCAATATACCACCAACCTTAAATTGTGGCTCTCCTCTGAAAAGTAACTTTGTAAAGCTGGCATCTTCTTACTCAATAGATCTGCTGCCTTGGGCTTTCTCATTTAAATAGCCTGCATTCTGTCGCATGATGCTCTTTGGGATGCCTCTGACTGGGAATGCTCCAGCCTCCGGCCCATGAGAAACTTAGATGCAAAGGTACTCAAGGCACAGCAGAGAGGCTGTTGGGACCCTATGGTGCAGGATCTTCAAAGGGAGAGGAAAGGCAGCAGAGAGAGAGGGATTCAAGGGCCAGTCACTCAGCCCCACTTTAGAAGTAGTAGAAGCATGTCTGGGGGTGCCTAGGGGACTTGGATGCCTGATCCCCATTATTTTTAATAGGAATTGGGCATCCAAATTAATAGGAATTTTCAAAATCCTAAGTGGCTTTAAAAATCTCAGCCAGGGGGCTTAAGTGACTTGACTAAAGTCAGATAGGAAGCCTGCGGCAGAGCCAGGACTAGAATCCACACCTTCCAGCGCCCCAGCCCAGGGTTTGGCCACAATACGATACTGGGCCTACATACACAGGCGCATCAGGGAGAGACTGCTATAGTCATAACTCTGATTTTCCCACTGGGATGTTGTTATAAAATGTAATGTTTGTTTAAATCAATTTTAGTACATGTCCTTGTGCTGACGGACAGGTGCAGAGCACAGGGTTGAGGGCACATGCTCAGGAAAGGACAGGAGAGAGTTAATTCGAGGTTTCTGTGCCTTTCAGATGAGATGTGAGATTTACTAATGGAAGGAGATGTGTGGTAATGAGATCCCTAGTGGACTGCAGCTAGATCCAAAGCATTTGATGAAGCTTGACAGGCTTCATGTTTCTCAGTGAGAGGTACACGGACTGGGTGTTGAGCGGTGTGTATGTTCGGGAGGATCTGTGAACCTTAGAGCCAAACACAGTACAGCCATGAACAGAGTAAACAGACCTACTACCCTTCCCCGGGTCACAGGATCCACGCCTGTGGGGAATGGGGAAGTCATTCAAAACCAAAGCATGAATGGCTCATTCCTGGAGTAGTGTACGGAGGTACCGAACTCCACTGCTGCTCTATGGGCATTTGTGAGAGAATCCAAACACCAGTAGGGCTGGGACGACAGCACCATGGCCGTGACTAGGACTCCCGCCGCCCCACTGGGCTGCTTCATCTGTATGTTTCCAGATCCTCTTGAACAGGAAGATTTTCCATACCACTGGCTTCTCCATCCCGAGTCCTGTAGTAGCCGCATGAAGCAGATAGCTTTTCCAGGATCAGGAGAGGAGGGCAGTGCTAAGACGGATGAGAGGTGTGTTCAGTTTGGGGCCTGTCACCCGTAGAAGTGTCTCTTGAGAGCCAAAATCCCCAGCCTTCATGTGAACACCCTCTGGTGGGAGCTCTTGTGAAGAAGTAAATGGATGCTCCCTGCCTATCCCAGGCTGAGCTTGTGCACCGAACATCTTTGGTGTAGCTAACTTCTCTCTCCCTTATGTAAACAAATACATTATCCGGCTTCTTCATCCAAGCAGGCCTGCCCTTGGATAAGGGGCTGTTTGGAAGCCGTGGTGGTTTGCTTTAAACCTGCCCTCACCGTCAGTTGTCCCTCAGACAAGCCAGCCGGGAGGCTCCGACAGTACCATTCCCATGGGGCCCAAGGGGTCACTAGGCGAGGTGATTGACTGGAAGGGCACAGAAGTGAAAACCCCACAAAGAAATGCGATTGCCATTAACAGCAGACGATCGAGCTGTGCTCAAGCATTACGCTGCGGGCTTTAACTGGCCTAATGCCAAGTCTGCATGCTCTCTGCAGGCTTTCCTGACTAAAATGAGGGTGGCTGTTCGGCATCAAGGGTACCTTGTACCTGCTTCTCCAGAAGCTCCCTCAGAAGTCAAAAATGTAGTGGTCAAGGTTTTATTGAGGTAAGAGATAGAACCATGATTCCTTCCGAGTCTCTGGAAGGCTGCCTCCATCCTCAGAAGGTCCATGTGGCTCAACACCAACACCTCCTCCCTTGCCAGCTAGCCTCCAGATCCCCCCATTCTGGGCAGCTGTTTTTATTCTGCTAAGACTGTAGCGTGTAGAATGGTATCGACTCCTGCCCAGCTGATGGTCAGCTTTTATCCACTGCTGATGCTGCTCCTGTTGGAGTCAGTGGCAAAACTCCCATTGACTTCAGTGCCCTAGGAAGGAACATTAGCACCTCCACAGCGGTGTCCTCTCCTCAGAACAAAACCAGGGCATCCCGGATACACCCCGGGGGGGGGGGGGGGGGGGAACGATGACACTCCATTCCATGTTCAGGAAAAGATGAAGGATTCGTAACAAGCTGTGGTTCCCCCTTTCTCACACTCAGAGGGACCCTGAATGGCACACTTGCTGTTGTGACAAGTGTACTGCAAAGAGACAAGCAAGGAAGCTCGCTTCTGTGGAAACTGGAGGAGGGGCGAGCAAGCCACACCTCTCAGAAATGCCAGTGCGGCTGATTGTGATTCCTGAATCTATCTTTTGTAGTGGGACCCATCACTGTAGTATCCAAATGGATGCACCATGGGGCAAGCCAAGGGAATCATTGTTTAAAGAGTGAGGGCCTGATCTCTCTTACACTGGTTTTATACTGGTAGCTGGCATAGCTTGCAATGGACTTACTCCTGATTTATACCAATGCAAACAACAGCAAAGTCAGATTCCAAGGCTTCACTTGGAGCAATGTCCACTGCAAGAACAGGCCCGGCTGACACAAATTTTACAAAGTGGTCCAGGGTGGGGCTGAACTACAGAAGATAATGCTGGGTGGGGAGGAGGGGAAAGTGCAGCCAGAAGCACTGGCATAATCTTGCATAACATTAAGACTGCTTGAGCCACGAGGATTACTGCACAATGACTTTTCAGCGTCTCTAATCATAATCTCACACATCAAGCTCTCTGTTGCAGGGATGCCTCTTGCTGCCCTGCGTTTGTTACAAGAGAAGCGTTCTTGTTCTTTGGTCAATGTTTAATGGCAGGCCCAAGGGCGGACCCAGTGCTTTCCATACATTTGCAGAGACCTTCTGGAGAATGGGCCTCGATCAGAAACCTTAGGACTTCTATCCGACGGATTGTAACAGATCAATAAGGAATTGTTGGCCATGGACTGGTACTCACCAGCACCTGCAAAGCTGTTGCTGATGCATCAGGGCAGCACTGGGGGGATCTTGGGGGGGCTATAGACACCCCAAAACTTGCCTTAGCCTCCAGTAGCCAACCCTTCCAATGCAAAGGTCAAACGCTATGTAGAAGGAAGGGTGGCATGGTATGGCATTGCCACCCTTACCTCTCCGCTGCTACTGGCAGCAATGCTGCCTGAAGCTAGGTGGTGGGAGAGCAGCTGCTGCTGGCTGGGTGCCCAGCTCTGAAGGCAGCGTCTCTGCCAGAAGCAGTGCAGAAGTAAGCCCGGGCGTGGGGCAGGGAGCACAAAAACAGGTCCTGGCCCGTGTCCCCACCCACCAGGGCATGCTGCCAAGGGCAGGTGGAGGGTCTGGGCCTCCTCATAGCAGTCCAGGCTGACCCACTCTGGTCCAGGCTCCTGGGCCCCACACCTGCATTCGCTGATTCCTGAAGGCTCTGCCAGCCCCCGAGATGGGTCCCCATGCCCAGGCAGCTCTTACCGGCTGTGAGCAGCAGCTGAAGAATGGCAGGGAGCTGAGGAGCAGCTTCAGGGCCCTGGGCACCACCACCACCAGCAACATGAGGAAGAGACACGGAAGCGCTGCAGCTGCCCGCACCATGGCGCCAGCCAGCGCAGCAGCTGTTCCACACTGCCCAGGCATAGTGCAGCTCTGCCCCTCCCCCCAATTTTCTGTCTAGCCCATCTCAGCCCCCCAGAAGAGACTGGCTCCACCCCTGTGGGCATAGACCCATTTCCTTCACTGTTGGGGAGATGTGCAGTTTGTGAAACTAGATTTAACATGAAGGACCAAATGACAAACAGGGCTGTGTGTGTGTGTTTCATAGAACCATAGAATATCAGGGTTGGAAGGGACCTCAGGAGGTCATCTAGTCCAACCCCTGCCTCAAAGCAGGACCAATCCCCAATTTTTGCCCCATATCCCTAAATGGCCCCCTCAAGGATTGAACTCACAACCCTGGGTTTAGCACGCCAAAGCTCAAACCACTGCGCTATCCCCCCCGTTTTTGGTTTGTTTTCCATTTTGTTCCTAGAAGAGTACAGTCCTTGGTAGCATCTTTGGAGTAAATGCAGACACTGGGTTGGGGCAGGGAAGGGGAGTTTGGAGACCTGCCCCCAGCCGACAAGTTTGTTACTGTTTGTTGAGTAAAATGAAGAACAAGGAGATGAGAGGAGTCCAAGATGGGACACCATTGGGTCTCTGCAGATGTTCTTGTGGGAGATGAGACCAATGAGGCCCAAAACCCATAATGCTGGGTGGAGGGAGGGAGAGAGAGAGAACAACCTCTTACCCAGAAGTCTCTCATTTCAGCTCCCATCCCAAATTTAAATGCATGTATAACTTGAAGCACATGAGGCCTGATCCAGAGCCCAGTGGAGTCACTGGAAATCTTTCCATGGACTTCAGTGGGCTTTCGATCAGGGCCACATGTAGTCCAACTACTCACTTGGTTAAATTTACACACACGCTTAAGCAGTTTTCTGGGTTAGGCCTTTATTAAATCTCCCATCCAGCACTCTCCTGTCCTCTAGGAACTTGGGGACCAAACGCTTTATGGTTTGAACTTAATCCCACATTTGTTTAAAGAACTTCCCCTGAGGACCCTTTCAGAGGCCCATCAGTCATTCTGGTTGTTATGTATTACATTGGCAATGCCCTAACAGTGCATGAATTCAATCTGCTCAAGTTGCTTACGCAGCCCCTGCCATGCTCAGTCACCTTAACAATATCTTCTGTTTGCAAACGTGAACTTTTTCAGTATTTTCTCTCGTGTCAGTTCTTGATTCTTAGGCGTAAGAATGCAACTCAAAGCTGTTGTCTTTGTAGTGAGCACGCTCCTTGAGCCCAGTGCACAATCCAGCAGGTGAACTCATCATCACTATAGTAAAGTGCTTGTGACTTCGCAGCACTATTCTGTCACCTTGCTTGCCCTAACATGGCAGGACAATTTGCCAAGCAAGGCCCAAGTCAATGGGTACAGAAGTGGCTGAATCTGGCCCTGAATCAGTGCCACTGCCAAAGCAGTACAAGCAACCTGCGTTTGGTGGGGAGGGGTTGCTTATAAATTCCACTAACAATGGGCAATCCCAAACCTTTATGGAATTTATGGCATGAAGAGGAAAAATACACTCTGAGTTCTAGATTAGTCACACACATATATTTACATATGTGCACACTGGACGTGCTACACATAAATGACACAGGTGGGGAACGCGGTGTGTGTTTGTCTGTGCATCTGTCTAGAGCAGTAAAAACAATTTTGTAATGCTCTGAATGAAGGTCTAGCGTTATTTTAATACATTGTAAACCAATTGGTAAAACCTTCTGTCTCAGGTGTGAACCACCAGATCACGTGACATCACATGTTGCAAAATAAATATATATTTATTCCTTCACTGGGAGATGAGACTGGCTTCTTTTTGGCCCCCTCCACTCAGAGCTAACTTCAGAAAGGGAAGGGTTACTCTTCTTGCACATACGTGTATACCGTGAGCCCCAATGGCCAAAGTATTCCATGAATTAGAAAACCCAGAGGTAAGAGCTCTCAATGCACTGATCCTGCCCAGAATCTGAGAACTTCAGAGCAACTGTTTGTGCTGAGCACTTGGACTCGAATCCACAATCCAAGCCTGGATAAACTCAGGGGAAGGAGAAAACGAATGGAGCCAGCACGCAGAAGAAAAGAGTTTGTCAAATCATTGTTCTCGTTGCCAGCCCCGTGACTGTTTAAATCCACCCATTCATCTCCTCGCCCGCCACTACCTGACACGACCAGCCAGCCAGCATTTGGGTTTTGTTTTTTTTTTAAGATGAATCATCACCCCTCTCAGAACCAATTTCTCGGAGGGTACATTTTAAACCTGTTGCTGATGCAATGCTTTGAACCACAACAAACAAAAAAGCCCCACATTGGGTTGCCAAGCAGCTACAGAAAACAAAATGACAGGGCCCGTGTCGAGTTCTGAGGCGTGGTTCAGCTGTGCCTGGAGCAGCCTGGGCTGGCATTTCACACTCGTTTTGTGCCTTTCGGTGCCCAGAGCCCTACGGCAGAAGGGCGTGAAGTCCCTTCTCTAACCACGGCAGGCAAGGGCGGTGTGATTTTGATTGAAGCTCTTCTGGTCTGCTGAGGTTTGGGGAGCGAATGCCCTGTGTGGGGAGTATGTTCTGAAATACGTCTGCACAATCGCCTGAAGGATGATTATGGTGTGGCACAAAGGGACCGAGTGGTGGGGGCAAGGGGCATGAGCAGGAGCAAGGTATAATTGGGGGCCCAGGGTGAAGACATGGGGCTAGGCAGGGGCCCCTTGAACAGCACTGCGATCCCCCAGGAAGAAGTTGTCTTGGTATAACCCCAGGGTCACCCAGGATGGAGTGGGGGGGGGAGGGGGAAGGGTCACATCTCTGTGGTGCCACCCAAGTGGGCCATAGCCAACCCCACAATTCGAACCGGGGGAGGGGCAACCCGCAATGGCAATATTGTGGGGCTGCTATGTTTCAGCCCCCGCATGTCATGCCCTCTAAAATGTGCGCATGTGGGCGGGGAGGGAAGACACACAAGAGAGGGACCAGGAGGGGCTTGAGTGGCCAGCACAATGCCCAGGTAGAAGCCCCCCTTCACCTGCCGAATCTCAGTAGTTCCTTTGCAAGTCGCTCCTTATGCAGATCACCTCCGCCACTCCATTAGATGCAAGCGTCTAACTCCACACCTTGGGGTCCAACCCTACCCTGGGACCGGTTCCACCTGTTATTACAATCATTGTAATAATAATCCACTGCATTTATATGGGATTTCATAGCCTTTAGGATCCCAAAACACAACACACACTGGAGAAAGATCACTTTCTCCACCACCTAACTGCAGCCACTTCTGGGGTGAAATGCAACAAGCCATTTTATCCCTACAGCTAAGTGCCAGCAGCCTCAGCGGCTA